>NC_081414.1:26371288-26710931 GCF_030272615.1 Cryptomeria japonica
CTAGTAGTCTTGAATTTGTTTAAAGAATCCTCAATAGTGGGAAAGGAATTAGGTAATAAAGAAGTCAACTTTGCCTCAATGTGTAATGCCTGAATCTCATTGACCCTCCCAAAGAGAGAATCAAACTTCAACCACATATCCCAAGGAGTAAGCAACTCATCAAGGTGAAATAGAAGATTGTCGGAGACATGTAAAGTGATCAAACCCATGGCCTCATCTAGCTTGTTCTAGTACATAAGAACCTCATAAGGACATTGTAGGTGAGGTTGAACCTCATCCAAAGTAGCCCACAACCCTCGTGACCTAAAAAAAGCCTCGTGGTGTGAGGCTTCCAGGTGTGATAATTGTGTGAAGTCAACAACTCAACTGAAGGATCTGCCATGAGAACAAAGAAAAAACTCTGCACTTGCACCTGCTTGTTGGTTGTTTTTATTATGTGATCTTTCAGAATAGACAGAAGATGCAGAAGGGTTTGTTTGTTTTGAGAGTTTAGGTGTTCTTGATTTCTGATATAAATGACAGAAAGTGAAAAAAAACACCCCCCCACAATGGAGAAACCCAAACTCTAGTACATAGAAATAAGATGGAAGTAGTGCATAAGCAAAAAAACTTCAAACTGATATCTCATGTACCTAGTGAAAATTCTAAGAAAAAAGATCACAAATCTGAATAGAGCATGCTGAGAGCTTTCCAACGCCTATTCTTTTTGAAAAACGGAGTCCGTTTGCCCATTCTATGGCCCCGGAAGTGCAAAAAAGAAGCCCAAATTTGACTGGTAAAAAACATAGTTAAACAGTAGATCCAAGAAAAAAATCCACCACCATGAGGTATGGCTTGGAATCACCTTTCCAACGCCTATTCATTCTCAAAAATCTGACTCCGGATGCACGATCTAGTCCCAAAAAATCAACCCCCTCTCAAAAAGACTAGAGAGGAGGAGCTGGTGGTGCTCTGGGCGGAGGTGGGGCTCGGGCCGGGCGGAGGTGGTGCTGGGGCGGAGTGGCGCAGCGGTCAGGTAGAGGTGGTGCGGCCTAGCGGAGTGGTCCATGGTCGGGTGGCAGTGGCTTGCCAGCGGGGGCCGAAGCGACGCACTTTGCCAGAGCGACGGCCGGCGACGGAACAAGGCCGGCGGCAGGGATCTTCACCGGAACTCGTTGCCGAAGCGGGAGCAGAAGTCAGAGACACATTCACCGGTGATGAGAGGACAAGAGTTAGCCAAAGCTGGAGGCTTGTAGCCTACGGCGCCGGGTGGGACTGGCCTGACAGGTCCGTACGGCACCAGACTGTCAAGTCCGGTACCCAAGAAAAAAAAATTTGTTACAAAAAACTTTTTACTTGCCTTCCAAATTTTTGTTTTGATTTTTTTTTTGTAAATTTTTTTTTTAAAAATCAAAAACAATTTGGCCTGCATGCTGTGAAAAGGCAAAAAAAAAAATTCAAAATTTTTTTTCTCGATTTGTGTGTCAGGGTCGTACGGCCTGACTTGGAGAAAAAAAATCACCCAGATGCTCAGGGGTCAAAAATGGACAAATTTTATATAACTATAGGGGTTTTTGGGTCTTCTAAGCACGATGGTGAGGTCCATTTAGGCCCAAAGTGCTCAGGAAAAAAAAAAAAAAAAACCTTAACCCTAAGCACACAAAAAATGCCTGAAACCCCAGATCTACTTCAAATGCAAAATTCTCAAAAAACAGGAACAGGTAGCTACAGATCTGAGCTCTGATACCATATAGGAGTTGAGAAATACAACCCCACAGTAGCCTGAAGATCTTCTACAAGCCGAATAACCTGTTACAAGGAGAAGCAATGAAGCAAAATCTGAAGAACAAGAAAAACACAAGAAAAATATTCTCCAAAAAAGAGAGCTCCAATTCACCAGAAATGTATTGTGAAAAGATAATACAATGAAAAGAAAAATTAACCTCTAATAGGTCAAGAAACCCTAAAAAGGGAAAACCCTAGGCTTGCACATAATAATTAATTAAAATAATTAATTATATGCACCTAATGTTAGCTTTAGTGTAAAAAGATAATTGGAAACTTAAAGAATTAAACAAATAATGTTTAATTAATCAAGTAATGACCCAATTACTCTAACAGACAGGTGGTTCTTGAGCTTAATGAGGCTTGGGTGGATACTTTCAATGTTCTACCATTTATTGCCAGTCTGATACCCTTCAACTAAAGGGCTAAAAATTCTAATACAGGAGGGAGCATAAGGAGCACATTCAGGGATATCAGTCAAATGTTTATCAAAAATCCAGGGGTCTTCCCAGAATTTAACTTTCCTACCATTTTCTACTTTCCATATAACTCCTTTAGCAATTCTTTCTCTGCACTTAGAGGCATGATTCCATATATGGGACCCATTAATACTGATATCTGAATTGATAAAAGAAGAAAGAGAAGAGGACAGAAGAGAGTACTTACTTTGCCAGATTTTACACCATTAAGTATCTGAATGGAACATTCTCCAGACCTGCTTGGACAAGAGAGCTTCATTTAAGGTCTGGATTCTTCTCAGGCTCATAGCTCCTTTACTTTTCAGTCTGCATACCTGATCCCAAGCCACAAGAGACATTTTTTTCTTGTCCTCAACCCCTGACCATAGAAATTTTCATTGAATTTTCTTAATTGCATCAACATACTTAACTGGAATTCTGAAAAGGCTTAGGGCATAGATTGGTATTCTTTGAAGAGAAGCTTTTAGAAGTTGAAGCTTTCCAGCCTGAATTAAAAGGGCTCCTTTCCAACCAGCTAGTTTTTTATGAAATTTATCCACAAGTGAGCTCCAAAAAAGATCAGGAGGTGCAATGCCCATGGGGAGGCCAAGCTAGGTCGCAGGAAGATTAGCAATCCTACATTCCAGGATTCTATTGATTCTCTATTGTCTTCTCTCTAGAGTATTGATAAAAAAAACTTTTCTTTTGACCCAATTAATGAGATGACCAAAAGCTAAGGCAAACTTCCAAAGAGTATTCTTCAGGGTTCTAGCTTCAAAGATACTTGATTCCCCCATGATAATAGTATCATCCACAAACTGTTGATGGGAGCAAATAAGGTCAGCAGAAGAAGGTTGGAGTCCCTTAAAAGAGCCTTGCATAACCATATTTTCCATGGACCTACCAAAACATCCTGCCATAATGATGAAGAGGATAGGGGAAATGGGATCCCCTTGCCTTAGTCCTCTAGAAGCTTGGAAGAAGGGGGAAGGGGAACCATTAACAAGAACAACGAAAGAGGCTAAGGTAATAAGCTAGCTGAAGAGATCAACACATTTGGTGGAAAAACCATAAGCCATAAGAACCTTCACAAGAAAAGGCCAGTCAACCCGGTCATAGGCCTTGGAGAGATCAAGCTTAAGGATGAGACCCTGCTTCTTAGCCCTAACAAGACAATGAATATTCTCATGGATGGTTATAATGGAGTCAAGAATTTTTTTTCCAGACACAAAACCATTTTGTTGATGATTAATCAAAGAAGGAAGGATAGTCAGAATTCTGGTAGTAAGAACCTTGGAAATAATCTTGTAAAAAGAGTTGCATAAACTAATAAGTCTAAACTTGTCCATAGAGTCTGCACCTTGGATTTTGGGAATGAGAGCAATGAAAGTACCATTGATTTATTTCAAAAGTCTTCTAGCCCCAAAAAATTCCTTGACCCCATTGGAGACATCTTTCCTCACTATGTCCCAGAAATCTTGGAAAAAGAACATGGGGAAACCGTCTGAGTCGGGAGCTTTGTTACCATCAAAGGAAAAAATAGAATTTTTTATTTCCAAGATCAAAGGAATAGAAGAAAGGGAGACATTCATCTGTTCATCAATGAGATGGGGAATATTTTGAAGGAAAGAAGATTGAGCATCAACATCCAATCTGTGATCCCTCCTAAGAAGTTCTAAAAAGTACCTTTTAGCTTCAGTCCTTATTTCTTCATCCTTGACCATCTCCTCATTATCCACAATTAGTTTGGTTATCCTATTAGCCGCTTTATGCTTGATCATCGACATATGAAAAAATCTTGTATTCTTATCTCCTTCCTTTAGCCAAATGCATCTTGATCTCTGCTTCTAAAAAGTTTCCTCTTTGGCAATGATTCCATGGTATTTTTTAAGAGTCTCATTTTCATCAGCAATGGACACAGTACTGAAACCATCCTTCTAAATTTGGGCCTGTATTTTTTTAAGGTCATCCTGAACTTTACCTTTGGCCTCAAAGATATTCCCAAAGCTAGATTTATTCCAGTGTCTTATATTGTCCTTTACACTTTTAAGTTTCTTTACAACTCTGTACATAGCAGTTCCCTCAACTTGGATACTCCACCATTTCTGAATATTACGAGTGATATCTGGGTGATGATTCCACATTTTTTCAAATCTGAAAGAAAAGTGTCTCCTTCTATTAATTGGGTCGGCCATGAAGGTGATAGGAAAGTGAACTGACCCAACCCAGATGTGGGCAGACAGAGAATAGAAATAATGTATGTACCAGTCATCTAAGATGACAGTCTTGTCAAGGCGAACTTCAATAAGTTTATTACCAGTTCTCCTATTAGACCATGTGTAATTGCATCCCTATATCTCCACATCGTTGAAAGCCTGAGTGTTAATAAAGTCCATAAGGGCCAGCCTACTTTCCAACTGAGAGGGGCTTCCTCCAAATTTTTCCTCTTCTCTCAAAGGAGTATTAAAGTCTCCCATGACCAACCAGCTAAGATTTTTCAAGCTATCCCTAACTTCTATAAGTTTTTTCCAGAATGAATTTCTAGCTTTCAAGGTATTGAGAGCATAAATGTTA
Organism: Cryptomeria japonica; assembly: GCF_030272615.1. Lineage (NCBI taxonomy): Eukaryota > Viridiplantae > Streptophyta > Pinopsida > Cupressales > Cupressaceae > Cryptomeria > Cryptomeria japonica. The sequence continues at coordinate 26,376,085 of NC_081414.1, forward strand.
GTGAGGACCCATGAAGTTCCATCTTTTAAATGCTCAAATTGAATGCAAGAGAATTATTTTTCCTGAATAACAACATGGCCTTGACACTATTAAGGTTCCAAATGGTAGCTATGCCTCTAGAGGCACCTTCTGAACTACCACCGTTGATATTCCCATTTTTGAAAAACTTTCAAGATTCAACTTTTTCTCTACTCATTTTGGACTCTAGAATTAGAAAAACATCAGGTTTACTATCCCTTATCATATTCTTAATGATATCATGTTTATGAGGATTATTAAGTCCCCTCATATTCCAAGAGATCTTCATAGTTACTTACCGATTCCTAACTCCTTGAGAGTCTTCTGGGTCCCATCTGCAATGTTCTTACTGGCCTCCTTGTCTCTAACTTTATGCTTACAGGGTCGACCTAGGCAAGAGGAGATATACCCAACATCAACTTGCCCTATTCTATTGGGTTTCCTTAGTTAAGAAGCTGAGGGAGTGGATCCTTTCTTGTTCCTGTATTTTGGTATTTTCCAGTCAGCTTCTTTCTCAAGAACCGCTTCTAGGTTACTGAGGATTCTGGAAATTTCATCTTCATTACCCCAGTTAGGGATTCTGGAACCATATAATTTTTTGTTTACTATTTTTGAATTCTGGTCTGAATCCGAAAGGTTAATACCCAATATTGCACATTTTTGGGCTTCTTGCATTTCAGAACTTGTCATGAGCGGTGAAGAGTCGGTCTTTTCTTCTTGGGAGCCAGGGATCTCCCCTTCCTCAAGTTGATCCTCTTCCTTTTGTGTTTCCTTACCAGCATAAGTGTCAGCTACCACTTCAGCTATGTCATTTGAAGATTCAATCTGTTCTTTCAGTTCCTCTGATCGAATCTGCTCTGTAACACAAATGTTTACTTTGGTAGACTCGTTTCTCAATACTTTCTAGGTTTGAGGATTGGAGACAGAAGTTGAGGACACTTCCTTATTTTCCCCCAATGGTTCAAAACAATTATAGTCAGCTTCCTTATTCTCTGAGTTTTTAACTTGCCATACCATTTTTTTTTTAGCCTTTTTACTTTCAACCTGAGGTTTAGTCTGCTTGAGCTCTACTTTCAGCTTGATTGGACAAGATTTTACCCAGTGACCTACTTTTTTACAATGGAAGCATGAAAAGGGAATAGAGTCATATTCAATTTGTTGTTTCCATGTTCCCAACTTTGACACTAGATCTATCCATTTCGGCATGTCTGCGTCATGGTCTATCCCTACACAAAACCTAGCATGAGTGAGTCTCCTTTTTGAAGTTGTGACTGGGTCTATAGAGAGGACATCACCAAAGGAGATTGCAATTCCTAAGAATATTCTTTATGCCCAATATTCAAGAGGCAAACCTGGTAACTTTAACCATACTGGGACTTGTGCCAAAAGAGAGTCGTTCATGTTCTAATTCAGATGCCATTTCCGAAGAACTAAAGCTATCTTTCCTACCATCCAGGGACTTCCACAAAGTATCCTTAATTTATCTTCTTCACATGAAAAAGTAAAAGACGGGAGGCCTTTAGGCAAAGCCGATATTTCAACATTACCCTTCAGAGCCCATTTTTGTTTGACATAATCCCTAACAACTTCAATGTTTGGGCATGAACCCATAAATTTTCCTACCAAGGAGTTCGACATACTGTTTATATTATGATCCAAAACTAGATCAGGAATAGAGATAGCGAACTTTCCACCGGAAGGATCAGAAATATTCTTGATAGGAGGTAAAGAGGATTTACTAGATGGTTTTGTTCCAAAAAGGGATGACCATTTTCTAGGTTCTTTTCCGTTCTTCAAGGCCTCTTCATGTGGGTTGGGCCCCCCGCTGGACCCCTCCCCCAAAAGCTTGAAACCCTCTTTCTTCTCTGGCAGAGTACCCCCAGTCTGCGGAATGTCAACAGCCTTCGGAATGTCTAGAGGCTTGTCCTTCTCTCCTATGGGGTCAGCTCCTTCATTCTGGTTGCTCCCACCATTGGAACTAGAATTCCCACCTTGCAGAGAATTTGAATTTTGAATTCTCCCATTGTCGCTTCCTACTCCTCCAAGCTCTTCCATTTTTTTGTTTTTATTGTTTATATTATATGATGATCAAGTTTTAGATAATTTGGTTAGATAGTTCTAATTGTAGCCATTGTAATGTTCAACTAGGTTTAACTCTCCACATGAGAATTCATTAAACTATTGGGAGTTTCAAGACTATCTAATTCTAAAGGGAGATTGTACCCTTCCTATCATTCGAAATATATATAAAGACTTCCAAAGTATGCTCATTTAAAAAATTATCAACCATGAATAATAGCAAGAAGGTCTTCACCTTCGGTAAGGTATTTTTTATTGGTGTGAATAAGGTATTTTACCTAATTAGTGCACTAGTAGGTCATACTCACATGTTAAGTTTACTTGGATCTTGTGAATCTTTCTAGAAGTTTTAGGTGTCACATGATCTTATCATGTCCTCTCCTAGCATTTACTTCTTGTCTTAAGCCATTTGATATTTATCATTTTAGTAATCGAGCATTATATATGATTAAGACACATGTCACAATCTTGTCTAATCCTACATATCAACCTTTTCTTTATAATCAAGGCATCATATGTGAATTTTGTGACATAGTGCCCACTATCAATCTTATCCATTGTGCCTATAATCATGTCTCTTGTTGCTCTCTTGTGGAAGGCATATTATTAGTAGGTAAACCTAGAGGATCGAGTCCATTGATGACTCTAACATGGTATTAGAGCTTCAAATATACAAGTCACTTCTCTGTTAGATGGACCTAATACCGGGAGTAAACTGAGAGGGGGGGTGAATCAGTTTACCATCAGAAATCAGAACTTATGCATATCAAAACCATTAAACCAGAGCACAAAGAAACAAACACAATAGAGGATAGAACATGAAATCATAGTACACACAATACCAATATTTTGACATGGAAAACTCAGTAAAGGGAAAAACCACGGTGGGAAACCCTACCCACAATTAGATAATACTTCTGCAACAGTATGTGAAATTACAATGGGGATTGCACTTATAATCAGGCCAACCACCTAGAGCTCACTGCTCATCACAAAAAGAAGTCTCTCTGACTTACAAAAACATAGGACTAAAATTCAGAAAGAATGAACTATGAAAGTAGCATCTCCTAATGCTTGATACAGTTCCGGTTAAGCACAAATGTCTTCCCTACAATACAAAAACCTTCACCGAATGATATATCACTTATTCACACATAAACCTTCCTCTGATAATGCAGACATAACCATCGATCCCATCCATCCATCAATATTTAAATTACATGAATAAGTCACCTATAAATAGAGATCATCAACCTTATTGACAAGGTCGGCTAAACCCTAAACCCATAAACCCATAATAACAAAAATTACATTACACGGTATCACCGAACCAATATTATGATTTACATTATATAGCATAGACCTAAATCAAGTAACCAAATAATTCCCTCCACCACAAATTCCGCTAAGACCAAAATCCAACACGCTTCACCAACCAATAGAAACCCTTAGTGAAGTAACACAAAAATTCTAACCGGATCCAAATAGGACCACCATAACAACATGCCAGCCAATGCAAAGTCACCAAACACTCAAAATATGATCAAGAAGTGCCTTCAGCATGATAGAAACCAATTCCATAAGCCAGACCAAAATCATCTGACCAAAACACTAATAACACTTACAAGTAAAGCTAACCGGTACCGGGAAATACAAACCGCGAACATAAGCAATAGTTACCGAAGCACTAAAACATGAAACAATAGAATATGGCAAACAAATAACCATCTAGATTAAGCATCCAAAATTGATTCCAGAGATTTGATCATACTGGATCATAATCATAGCCAAAACAAAGATGATCACCAAGACTAACCTAGATAGGTCCAACCGAGATAACCTCCAACCAGGATACAGTGTTGACATCAATGAGAACACTTAACCAAATCCAAAATATTGCCAACATTTTCAATTCTAGGGAGTATTTAAATTTGATTTTTTTGGGTGCACTTTGGTGTCAATTGGACCTCACCATTAAATCCAAGGAATCTAAGAAATTCATTTATTGGCTTTCAAATTAGGGTTAGATCTATGAGGATTTCAAGTTGGGTTGCTAGATCCAAGAGGTGACTAAAATTTTGGAACACTTTGGGCCAAAATAGACCCAACCATCATGTCTAGAAGGCCTAGAAACCTTGAGTTCGATTATCAAATTGTTAAAATATGAAACTTTTGTTTGAGGCCATCAAAGGAGTTTTGCAATCCATCGCCATAAATGTTATCATACAACTATATGAAATTTGTACATTCATATAAATATGTACACAATTATATAGTTTTCAATCGCTATCATCAATAGAATCAATCTAAGCAAAATATTCTTAACAGAATCAATGCATTATTTGCATGCCTACATTAACATTGTACAATGTTTGCAAATATTCGTGACATCCTTACTCAACTGTTGAGTACATCAACATTTTTTTTAGATTAAAATATTTTTACTAATACTTTTAGGTTTTTTTAAGTTCCTAGTCTACTTATCATGGAGTGGGAGGCCTTATTGAAGCAAAAAGAGGCTATAAATGTAGCCAACACATGAGATGTTTCCACCCCTAACACCATTGTTGCCTGGGTGGTGCCATTATAGCTAGAAATGCATTATTTAAAATTTTATGGTCCAAGTGTTAGTATAGATTTTTATTTTCCTCGTTGGGTTTATACTTTTTTCCCTTTTCCTAGTGTAATGGTGGGAAAAATGATGAATGATAGATCAAGAAGGAAACTACCCTTTCCCTCAAAGAGAGATGAGAGTTTTGCTATTCATTACCATTCAAGAACTTTTCACCATGTTACATTATAAAGAGGAGAGGATAATTCACTAGATTCAATCTCTCCACATAAAGATGGTAGATTGAATTATGAATGAATTGGGAATGCTAAGTTGATCCCCTCTCCCTTGTTTCATTTGGAAAGGAAATTGATTGAATTATGTAATGCAAGACTGACAAAGAACTAATTATAACTTGAGAACATAACATGGGATGAAGTTGTGCACCTAGATCTGGCAGTAAAATGTTGAGATGAAGTCGCCTTGCAAATTTGAAGAAAAGTTGCACGGACCGTGGCGAGAACGTACGCTGTCCTCCAAAAAATCCGCAAAATGAAAAGGGTTTTTCTACCTCTGCAAATGAAGCTTGAATCTAAAAGTACAGTTGCGTACCTACAACCTACACACAAAAAAGAGAGGAAAATGGGTTGGGATTGGGGGTTTGCCTTTAGGTCAAACCCCAGTTTTGGAATTAACCAAGTAATGAAAGAAAGTACTCGCAAGTAGATGTAAATGAAAGACTGAATTATAAATCACCTCAATGAAAGACTGAATTATAAATCACCTCAAGGGAGGTTGTAGTATCAATGTTGATAGAAATGCTTGTGTATAATTGAATGTTGAAATCAATCTCCTCTTCAATGGTTGAATCCTTGACTTGAATGCCACACCTAGCCTTGAAGGGAGACTTGAGAATGCTCAATGTTGGAAAAGAATGCTTGAATGCTTATTTGCTTGTGAATTTTCCACTCATCCAACTTATCAAACTTCACCTTATCCAACTTACGAAAATGAGAGGATGAATGCCCCTTAAATACATGTCAGTGGATCTGATTCTCGTCATAGGTCAACATCGGGGGAGTTTCCCGCCAGATGCAAAACCAACAATGTAACCCTAGGAAGGGTCCTGCCCCAAAATAGGGCAGGGACAGGGGCACCACACCCTTTTCCTACCCCTTTCTCCAGAGCAGAGTGTGGACGGGGTGATGCAGAGGTCAAGAAAGAAGTTGTTCTGCAAGCTGAGCAATCTTCAGTCTTCAATTAGGCTAGAGGATTCAAATTCGTATTAATGAGGACCCTAATGCAGTCGTGTAGCATCCTAAAATTTTGACACTTGCAATTTCGACTGTATTTGGGTCTTCACGATGGCGATGCAACACGGAACCTGAATGGAGACCCCGAAACTTGTTCATGACATCAAAAACTGCATTTTTCAGCACCTTGGCCTGATCCTACTTGCACCCTGCTGTCCCTGGAGGTGGGACCATGGAGCCCAGTGCCCTAGTCCTTCAAGACTAGGGCACCCAATGCCCTAGTCCCCCAAGACCATGGCGCCCAGCGCCCTAGTCCCTGGCCCTCTTTTGGGCCCGGTCTCTTATGGGGCTTCGGGTCTTTAAGTTTGCAAATTGGAAAATAATATTTCCTGGTCGGCCTAAGGTCAGGAAAATCAGTCTATCAGCCCTAATTGAAAGTATATAAACTACATTTCCTCTCCCATTTTGGTAGATGGAAAAAAGGCGGAAACGATATTCAAGCATTCAAGCATTCAAGCATTCCTTCAAGCAATTGAGCATTCTAAGTCTCCATTCAAGGCTAGGTGTTGCATTCAAGACAAGGATTCAACCATTGAAGAGGAGATCACATACAACATACAACATACTACATACATTACACCTTCGCATGTAAGAATACAAACATTCTTACAACAAGGTATCAGTACTTGTTTACATTACAAACATTTACATTTACAGCAATCTCATTTCTTGGTTAATTCCAAAACTGAGGTTTGACCTAAAGGAAAACCCCTCATCCCTAACCCCCCAATCATCCTCTCTTTTTTGTGTGTAGGTTGCAGGTACGCGGCTGTAATTGAAGATCTGGAATCCTTGTGCAGAGACGAACAGATCCCCCTTCGTTTCGCGGATTTTTCCGAGGACCGTGTGCACTCCGGCCGCCATCGTCCCATCAACTTTTGCTCAAATTTGTAGAACAGCACCGTCTTGACATTTTACTGCTAATTCCAGGTCCACAGCTTCATCCCATATCCCTATCTCTATTTATAAGCGAATCTTTCTTGCTTTACATGCATTCCTAGTTCAATCTTTCTATCTACATTCTTTACAAAAGAGGGTATCCTTGATGTCTTAACCCTTGAAACTCATATAGAATCCAATCTTGCATTGCGTGGGATTGGATCTTGTGGGTTTCAACCCCTCTTTTGAATGTAAAGTCTCTCCTAAGTGAAAACCATCAACCCTAGTGGCTCCCCCTTCTCTCTCCTTGGAGTTGGGGAGGGGAGAACAACTAGGGTTCGATTTTTCCGCTTTACATTTTGGTGAACCCGACGTGAACATCCTCATTCTGATTTTTCATGGTTAGATCTGAAATTTTTTTTTTCCTAATTACATTTCCATGTTTGATCTTTTGCAAATTTTGGAGGTCGATTGCATAAAAACCCTAAAATTTTCTTTTTAGAAATTAAGCTTGTGAAATGTTTAATTGTTAATGCTTGTTTCAGATCTACCCTTCTATTGCAAATTTTCAATTCATATTTGTGCTTTAATTCTGAAAATTAAGTGGTTAAATGTCAAAACCCTAATTTTTAAGACCTTCTTGATTCAACCTTTGACTGATAATTTCACTAATCAAAACACCTCCAAATCGGCTGTAACTTTGGATTCCGCAATAAAATCACAATATCTTTCATCCCTGAAAATTTTGAAAAAAGTTGCGAGGACCGTGTGCACCTCGAGCGCCATCGTCCCCAACTTTTTTTCCGAAATTTCGAGAGCTAGATCTTACTGTATTTTTCTGCTAAAATCTAGAATTTTGGCTGATTTTATCAAATTTAACACTTTCAAAATTAAAGTCAAAGTTGGTCTAGTGATTGCTTGGATTGAGGCTTCTAATCATTCAAAAATTGTTGAAATTAAAATTCATATCAAAATTGTGTTTCTTACAGTCCTAAATCTGAAAAGTGTGTTGGCATTCATTCGAAATTTCAGTGCTTTGTTCAAATTTTTACAATTTGTGACTTTTGAAATTAAGTGTTTAATTGCAACAACTCTGATTTCCACTTTCAAAATCAAATTTTGCATGAAATCGAGTCAACTTTTAAAATTCGAAACTTGCATTGCTTTCAGCATTCCCTCTAAAATCATAAAATTCAAAATTTCAATTTCCCTCTATTTTTCAAAATTCAAATTTTACATTTTTCAACAATCTTGGTAGGGTTCAATTTTGAGATTGCAACTTTAATTTGGCATATCTACAGATCGTAAAATCACTCAATTTTTTCAGATTAGCTTTAAAATCATCATAACTTTCATCCCTGAAAATTTCAAAAAAAGTTGCGAGGACCGTGTGCACTCCGTTCGCCACGGTCCCGGACATTTTTTTCGAAATTTCGGGAGATTGTCCTAATTGCATTTAAGAACTTAAATCTAGGAGATTGGCTGATTTTATTGAAATTTGCTACCTCTAAAATTCAAAATCTTCTCTCTCTCTTTAGTGCATGAGTTTTACAACAATAAGCCCTACTTACACTATTCCCATTAGACGAAGCCTTAGAATTAAGTCTTTCCAAGGTTTAATTACTGAGGAGATGGAACCTAATTTGAATGGCCTTTTTAACGAGGATATGGGTAATTCCTCTAATCCTCTTAATGATGAAGAAGCTCTCCATGAGGTTTCTGTAGAACAACTTTCAAAATTGGATAACCAATTTGATGATTTTCGACAATGGATGTCTCAAGAATACCCTGATAGTCAAGCTCTTTCATTAATTGAGGGTCTAAAACGTATGGTTCAAAGTGATAAGAATGGAATTGATATTTTGCATGGTATTGCACACATTGTGGATTCAAATGTGATGCCTATGAAGAGTTGTGCTGAAACTTTAGGTTATACACAACCTCCTACTCAAGTCAATCATTCTATTCCTTTGACAACTTCTATTGCTAGTATACCTACTTTCACATCAAACATAATGACTACTTCAATACAAGACATTCCTCCTATGATCACTAGTCATGGGGGAAATCCTTCTTCTTCAATCAACCCTCTTCCTTCATTCAATCCAACTTCTTCATTCATTCCTTCAATGAGTGTTCCTATTATATCTCCACAAATGAACATGACACAAGGGGGAAATTCATTTAACCCTTCCATTCCTCCTTGTAGTGTTCCTCCTTTCCAATCATCTCCTATGACTAACTATCATAGTGTCCCACCGCCTTACTCTCTACCTTCTTTCAATAACATAACACCTCCATCACAATCTAACACGTCTAATATGAACTCTTCGACTGAAGCGACCATTAACAATCTTGCACAAACTGTCTCTTCTTTACAGCAACAAATTGCCTCTATGAATCAATCTAAGTTTAGTGTGCCCACATTTGATGTTGCGAGCCCACTTTCTCTTGACATTGTTCGAGCTATTCCCCCTAAACATGTTGAAATTCCGCATTTGGAGCTTTATAATGGTAAGGGTGATCCTCTAACACATGTTAAGACCTTTCAAACAATATGCACTGATTTTGCTTATGACCAAAGGTTGCTTGCAAAACTGTTTACTAGAACATTAAGAGATAAAGCCCTACAATGGTATTGCTCGTTGCCTTCATATTCTATTACTTCTTTCGAACAACTTGCAAATACTTTTATTCAACAATTTCAAAACAATATAAGTCCTAAAGTTACTTTGATTGATTTAATGCATTGTAAACAAGGTGTTAAAGAAAAAGTGACTGATTTCATTGGTAGATATAAGCATTTGTATGCTCAAATTTCTTTTCCAGTGCCTGACAATGATATTCAAAGAATCTTTATTTCTAATTTACAAAAAGATATTAGAGAAAAACTCCTATTTTCTGAGTTTACTTCTTTCCAACAGTTGTGTGCAACTCTTCACAATTATCAACTGACTGTGAGTCAAATGGAACAAGCAAATCCTATGGCTCCGAGTGATAAGGGTGATAGTAGTCAACAACCATTTGGGAAGTTTGAACCGAACAGAGAGTCCATTAAATTCAATGAACACATCATCAACAACAATGTGAATGCGGCATCAGGAGTGCCTCCTATTTCTAAATTTTTCAGGAAAGAAAGAAAGTTCACTCCTTTGAATGAATCATTGCATAGTATTATGAATAAGTTATTGGAACAAAATGTGCTTACTCTTCCTCCTATAAGGCAAATAGATCCTGCAAAGATTAACTCACCCTATTTTGATAACAAATCTTTTTGTCAATTTCATCGTCATCCTGGGCATGATACTGAAAAATGCTTTGCTTTAAAGGAAAAAATTCAAGATTTGATTGATAATAATACTATTTCTGTTTCTGGAGTGAATGATAAAGGTAACACATCTGTAGCTCCTCCTAACCAAAATCTTTAGATTTTTACTGATCCATTACCTTCTCACACCTCTAATGTGATTGATACTAATGGTTCCTCTGTCTCACCTGATGATCTTGTGTCTATGACTCCGAATGTGATTAACTTTGTAGAGCAGCAGAAAATCCCTAAAGAACCTTCCATCACCTTTGATTCTAGTGAAACTATCAGGGCACCTGATGGTCCTTTATATATAGTTGCAAAAGTCAAGAATACACCTTGCCGTGGAGTGCTTATTGATCCTTCTTGTATGGTAAATATCATTACTGAAGAATTTCTTTTTATTTTGCAATTGAATCAAGTGATCTATGATGAAACAAATGTGGTTGTGAAACTATTTGATGCATTTTCTTCTCCTGCAATTGGTTCTATTACATTACCTATTGAGGTCCATAACAAATCCCTTGATGTGAGCTTTTCTATTATTCCATCTTCCGAACAATTTCGTGTGAAGCTAGGCTATCCTTGGCTATCTTCCATGAAAGCTATTGCTTCTCCTATTCACAAGTGTTTGAAATTTCCCCATAATGGTGAAGTTGTTACTGTCAATCATAGCCTCTTTAAACCAGCTGAAAGAACTTCTAGCGTTCCTATTGATTACTTTTGGCCTGAACAATTCCAATCTCTTCCTCTACGAAGTGATCATCTTTTTAAATCTTATCAAAAGTGGAAAAAAGATATGATCCTATCTCTAAGTGAACCTAGAACACCCAAACTTGACATTCCTATCATTCTTGAGAAGGAAGTTCTTCCTTTGAAAGATAAAACTAATGTCTTTCCTCAAGAAGATTCCCAACCCATCCCTATGGATGTGACTATGCCTATATCTAATAAAATTCCTAAGAGTAGACCTATACCTCCTCGTCATGATGGACTTGGTCTCCTTCCTAAACCAAATATTCCTCCTTCATATGGAGTAGTTCCTCCTCCTTCCTCTTATGGAGAGAAGAGACCTTCCTCTTCTCCTATTATTCAACCTAAGAGACCACAACCTAAACACCCAAGTGATAAGGATGAGAATATTCCTCCTCCTCAATCTTCTCAACTTCCTACTAAGACTAGACGAAATCATTCTGCATGTGAACGCCGACGAAAGCGTCATCTTAGAGCTCAGGAAGCTGCTTCTCAAACTTTGCAATCCCCAAAAACACCTTCAGGCAGTATTATTCCATTTTCTCCTCAGCCGACGATTGAGCCGAAATCTCCTAAACATAAGATGCATGATGGTCTTGATCCTGTGCGAGTTAAAGATCCTATTTTTATAAATCTTGATGATGACATAGATGAAAATGTTATTCATGATGAAAATGTTACTCCTGTTCATTCTGATAGTGAATATGAATATGTTGATGTTGATAACCATCTATCTAACAAATTTTCTAAATCACTTATCCTAGCTCCTAGACAAGAACACCGTGGCTTGGAATATGAACATAGCCCTTGTTTGGATCTTGTGATAGCTCCATCTGCTGTGTTGGATGTTCCTCCTCTAGCGTGTTTCCTACCTTCCCAAAATATTGATCAGCAAGATCGGGGGGTAGATGACGTGCTAGACTAGTTCATTAGCATAGCAGACTCTCTCCTCCTCTCTTTTGTTACTTCTTCTATGTGTTATTCTCATTCTTCTATTTGTTGTCCTTAGTGTTGTCTACTTGAGGACGATGCAAAACATTGAGATCTCTTTTGGTCTCTCTCATGTTGACTCAAAAGACACATGTGTTCCCTTCTTCTAGGTGACCTTCCTTGATTGGGGAATGAAGAACAATTATGCATATATACATATGATATACATGAATTATCATACAGCATACTGACCCCGAGGAAAGCGAAGTCACCTTGTGCTTTGTGTTTTGTGTCTATTATCCTTGGGCTTATCTCACACTTGGGGGCTAAATCCTTGTGATAACGTGCTCCTTTCTCATTTCTTATATGTATCACTACCTTAAAGCAATCACCCCCAGTGAGGCGTGTGCGATCGCTTTAACATAGGGGGGCATACATCCCATTCATATCTTTTCAAGATACTTAAAAATTTCTTGACAAATTTAGCTTTGCCTTTAAAATTTTTGATATCTTTCTTGCATGACTCATAGTGAGGGAACCTTAATACTGACAGTCATGGTTCTCCCTCGTGATCTTCCCTTTTACTTTGTTAATCAAAGTCATAAGATCCTTAGTCCACTGGGGGCTTGGTGTATCTTGCCTCCTTGACGTAGTGAAAGTCTTTCAATGTTGTTTCCTTGTACTTTACTGGAAGTATGAGCGTACGCTTATACTCCCACTAAAGTGGGGGCTAAATGTAGCATCCTAAAATTGTGACACTTGCAATTTCGACTGCATTTGGGTCTTCGCGATGGTGATGCAACACGGAACCTGAATGGAGACCCCAAAACTTGTTCATGACATCAAACACTGCATTTTTCAGCACCTTGGCCTAATCCTCCTTGCACCCTGTTGTCCCTGGAGGTGGGACCATGGTGTCCAGTGCCCTGGTCCTTTAGGACTAGGGCGCCCAGCACCCTGGTCCCTGGCCCTATTTTGGGCCCGGTCTCTTATGGGGCTTCGGGTCTTTAAGTTTGCAAATTGGAAAATAATATTTCCTGGTCGGCCTAAGGTCGGGAAAATCAGTCTATCAGCCCTAATTGACAAGTATATAAACTACATTTCCTCTCCCATTTTGGTAGATGGAAAAAAGGCGGAAACAATATTCAAACATTCAAGCATTCAAGCATTCAAGCATTCCTTCAAGCAATTGAGCATTCTAAGTCTCCATTCAAGGCTAGGTGTTGCATTCAAGACAAGGATTCAACCATTGAAGAGGAGATCACATACAAAATACAACATACTACATACATTACACCTTCACATGTAAGAATACAAACATTCTTACAACAAGGTATCAATACTTGTTTACATTACAAACATTTACATTTACAGCATTCTCATTTCTTGGTTAATTCCAAAACCAGGGTTTGACCTAAAGGCAAACCCCTCATCCCTAACCCCCCAATCGTCCTCTCTTTTTTGTGTGTAGGTTGCAGGTACGCGGCTGTAATTGAAGATCTGGAATCCTTGTGCAGAGACGAACAGATCCTCCTTCGTTTCACGGATTTTTCGGAGGACCGTGTGCACTCCGAGTGCCATCGTCCCGTCAACTTTCGCTAAAATTTGTAGAACAGCACCGTCTCGACATTTTACTGCTAATTCCAGGTCCGCAGCTTCATCCCATATCCCTATCTCTGTTTATAAGCAAATCTTTCTTGCTTTACATGCATTCCTAGATCAATCTTTCTATCTACATTCTTTACAAAAGAGGGTCTCCTTGATGTCTTAACCCTTGAAACTCATATAGAATCCAATCTTGCATTGCGTGGGATTGGATCTTGTGGGTTTCAACCCCTCTTTTGAATGTAAAGTCTCTCCTAAGTGAAAACCATCAACCCTAGTGGCTCCCCCTTCTCTCTCCTTGGAGTTGGGGAGGGGAGAACAACTAGGGTTCGATTTTTCTGCTTTACAAGTCGAAAATTGATAGGGTCACAATTTTATGATACTACATTTAGCCCCCACTTTAGCGGGAGTATAAGTGTACGCCAATACTGTCGGTAAAGTACAAGTAAACAAAATTGAAATAATTTTACCACTTCAAGGAGGCAAGATGTGCCAAGCCCCTAGTGGACTTAGGATCTTACAACTTCGATTGACAAAGTAAAAGGGAAGATCGAGAAGGGGAGAACCATGATTGCAAGTAGCAAAGTTCCCTTCACTATGAGTCATGAAAGTAAGGATGCTAAAGATTACAAAGCAAAACAAAGTTCACTAAGTAGTTCTAAGTATCACAAGAAGGAAAATATGAGTGGAGTGTATGCCCTCACATTAAAGCAATGACGCGTGCCTTATTGGGAGCGATTTTTTTAAGGTAGGATACACCCAAGAGAGAGAGAAGGAGGGAGCACATTATCGCAAGGATTTAGCCTCCAATTGAGGTATAAACCCAATGATAATGAAAACAAAACATGACGTAGTATCGCTTTCCTTGGGGTCGGTATGTTGTATGATAACTCATGTATATCATGTATGTATATGCATATAATAATCTTCATTCCCCAAAGAAGGACACTACCTTAGAAGAAAGGGAAGAGAGGATGTCTTTTGAGTCACCATGAAAGACACCAAGAGAAGATCTCAATGCTTTGCATCGTCTCCAAGTAGACATTAAGGGAACAATAGAAGAACAGGGATACACATAGAAGAATGGTCACAAACAAGAAAGAAATAAGAGGGAGAAAGATCTATAGTGCTAATATTGCTAATCTAGCATGACATCCACCTCCTGATCTTGTTGATCACTATTTTGGGAAGGTGAGCAAAATGCCAGAGGAGCAATATCGAGCACAGTAGCTGGAGCTATCACAAGATCCAAACAAGTACTATGCTCATGTTGTAAGTCACTTTGTTCGATTCTAGGAGCTAGGATTAGGGTTTGTGAAAACTCATCTGATAAATGCTTGTTTATGTCAACATATTCATACTCACTATCAGAAGCATTAGGAGTTGTATTGCCATTATGAATAACATTTTCACCCATTTTCTTCATCAAAGTTTAGAGAAAGAGGAGCAAGAACACGAATAGGGGTAAAACCATCACATATTTTATGCAACTTATGATTTGGAGATGTAGGTTGAACATCTTGCTTAGGAAAAAAGGGAATCATGTCAACTATTGGAGTCTGAGGAAATTGAATATTTTGAGGGATAGCTTCACAAGCTCGAACATGGCATCTTCGTTGACATTCTCTCACACAACAATTTTGTCGAGTCTTAGTGGAAGGCTGAGAAGGAGGAGGAAAACTTTAAAAAGTAGGAGTGTTTCTCTCCTTGATAGTGGAAGGTTTAGGTTGAGGTCTTTTTGGATGAACAACAGGAGAAGCAAGCCTCTTATGTTAGAGTTATCTTGTATTAGCTAATAATTATTTATTTAATTATTGGTCTGTTATACTCTACGCTTAAGCTAAACTTAGGCGTTTAATAACTATTCTACTTATTAAATACACATTATCTCTTTAGGGTTTCTTTAAGGTTGCACACCTTTAGGGTTGCTGATATCCTTTTATAAAGATTGTATTGTACTTTTTAACTAATTCCCTCTCTGAATGATAATTATTTTTTTCAGAGCCATTATTGTGTTTTTGTCTCCAATCTTCTCTTGTGACAAGTATTTTGCTTACAGGTGCTCTTGGGATCTCTGAAGTTGTATTTTTTGCACTTCTTCATGGTATCAGAGCCTACATCTACTGCTACTTGTTCTTGAATTTTTTAGAAGATTTTTGGAGGTTAGGATTTCAAATTTTTTTTTAGCTTTTTTATTGGATCTGGGGTAGATGTTTTGTTTCTAATCATTTTGGGATCAAACAGACATCATCGTTGAGCTCAGAACGCCCAAAAAACTCCTATTTGCATATTAAATTTGTCAAAATCTGGACTTTTTTTTGTTTTGCCTTTTTTGGCATGAATTTCGAGAAATTCGTCAGAAAAATCATTTGAAAATTCTTTTAGAGAAATTGGGGCCAAAAAAAGACCTCACCGTTGGCTTCCGAAGGGTGTTTCTAGTCATTTTGATATATAATTCGACCTATTTCGATGACAAGGGCATCTGGTCCATGATTTTTGAATTGACACTCTTTACGAGGCACTAAAATCCGTATGGTTGTACCTGCAAATGTGTGAGAAAAATTTTCTTTAAAAAAAATAATAATAATTTGTTTTTTTTACCCTCTTTATGCCCTAAAAGAGGGGTTTTTTTCTTTTGGTCATAACTTGGGCTCACGAAGGCATTTTTCAACAAACCTTATATTGTCAGAATGCTCTTTCTGAGCTCTATCTAGATCTAGAGGTTTGAATTTCTTATTTTTATTTTTTGATGGTGTTTTTTTCTGTCAGAGCCATAAGTTCTTTTTTGCACTCTGGGAGACATAACTTGAGCATCTGAACTCTGTTTATTGAAAACTTTATATCATTGGAAAGCTTGTTCTGTGCACTTTCCAGTCATGAGTTTTCTTTCCAAATTCTAATCCATGTACATTTTATTCATTTTTTTGCTTTTCAGCACTCTGGTGAATATCTTGGAAGTTTCAGGTCCTAGGATCTCTTTCTTTGAGTAGGATGTCTCGTCTTTGGCTATTATTTATGTATTTCCAGCCTTATGTCTCTTCTGATCATTGTAGACATTTATTTGTAAGCATTTTTTTTATGCAAATGCACTAAGATAAAGTTTCATTATGCATTGTATATTTGGGATCTTGCACATCTTGTGCCTTATTGTACATGCACTACATTATAAATTGCCATGGGGGGGTTGATATTTGTCTTTGTTTTCCATCTACCTTTGTCATGAGAGTGTTCCTTGACGGTATGATGAAAGAATAAGAATTCGGTCAACTACTAAGAGGGGGGGTGAATTAGTAGATAGAAAAACTAATACAAACTTCACCAATCTCAAAAATCAATCTCTCAATGTAAACTTAGAATAATATCTCTATCAAGATAAAAACTCATAGGATAAACCGGTTGACCGTTACAACAAATTAATAGTAAACAACTTCTTCATATCTCAATGCTTTCGATTATCATGACTTATCAAAATAGTTAAGTAGTTAAGTAAATCAATCGTGAAAACATAACCACAAAAATATTCTCCACTTGACACAAATATTTTTGACATGGAAACCAAAATAGGTAAAAACCATGGTGAGATTAGACTCACAAGATAACTATCTGAACTCTTCTGAAGTTCGCCATGTTAGGAGCCTGGCTTGTTAAAGCTTTACAAAAAGTCTTGTTAAGAACTGATCCTGTTAGGAATCACATGATTAAGGGATTAATTACAAATGTCTTGTTAGAAGAAATACCCTATAAGGAGTAACCTCGGTAGAGGATTTGAAAATCCAATCTAATGGATGACCTTGTTAGAGGATTTGAATAACACCAAGCTTGTTAGAGCTTACCCAGTTAGGGGATTTCAATTTTGCTGTAATTGTTAGAAAACAATAGGAGTTTGTTGATCTATCTGAATAGCACTACACTTGCTTGATCAGATCCATTTCATGCTCCTATCTGCCTTTACTCAAACTGTAGATACATCAACTGATTCGTCAACCACACACTCAACTAAACTGTGTCTATCTCTTTGCCAACTCATTAAACTAAATAACTTCATCGACCTTATAAACAAACCAATCAGGTCGGTAACACAAAAAAAACCTAATTCTCATAGAGATTACAAATAAATTGGTTCAAGTATAACCGTTGGATTACATAGCAATCTTTGCACATCAATCAAGGAAACCTTGATCGCTCCTTGATCACTGCTTCATCGAGCTTAGTAACTCATCACGTGCTTTGCATTAGATGCAATACATTTGCTCATTCCCTAGACAAAAACCATTACAACAACTTGCCAAAATCTCTTGGAATTGTATTCATACAATAATCATGCGTGTCATAATCATTATAGCTCATCATCAGATCATAAACCAATATAACCAATTCGCCAAACTTAATCGGTTAGGGTTTATCAAAAACAACAGGTAGGGTTTATCGGTTACAACAATAGATAAGGTTTACATTGGTTATCGGTTCACTCCACAAATTCTTCCTACCAGTTACAGTAACAATATTACAACGATATCAATAATATCATTACCGGTTTAATTGACATCAATGACAACATAACATATCATTAAATGCAATCTTCATGCAAATGCCAACAATCTCCCCCTTTGGCATTGATGGCAATATAATTATCAATACCATTGATTGTTGTGTGATTGTGAATAGGAATCCTTTTTTATATTACCAAGTATTCACCATGCTCTCCATGTCTTCAGCTTGTCACTGGTTCTCCTTCCCATAATCACATAATTCTTCTCCCCCTTTGACAACAATGCCAAATTGAAAGTAAAACATGTAATGTCAAATTTCATTGTGCATCATTAATAATCTGTAACTTGATGCTCCCCCTGTGGAATAAATCCACTTCTACACCAATCCTTCTATAAAATTTTGCAAGTAGCTCTCGGACTGATGTAATCTACATCATACTTAACTAACTTCTAAGATACTCAAAAGTAGTCTTAGGCAGAGGTTTAGTAAAAATATCTGCAAGTTGTTCCTTGGTAGAAACATGCTCCAAGATCACATCTTTACTCTGTACTTTTTCCCTCAAGAAATGATACTTGAATTCAATATGCTTGGTTCATGCGTGCAAAATAGGGTTCATGTAAATATTTATGGCACTTGTATTATCAAATAAAATCTTTATAGGTTCTGAAATATTCATCTTAAAACCTTCCAAAATGTGCCTCATCCATATAGCCTGTGTACAATTCATGTAAGTTGCAACATACTTAGCTTCAGCAGTAGATTGTGAAGTGCAACTTTGCTTCTTACTACTCCATGAAACAAGTCTTCCTCCAAGAAAAAATGCTCCACCGATTGTGCTTTTTCGGTCATCAACATTTCCTGTCCAATCTACATCTGTGTACACCTTTAAGTCAAAATTTAATCCATATGGATACCATAACCCATAATCAACAGTACCTTTCAAATATCTAAAATTCTTTTGGTTGCTATCAGATGTGTTTCCTTAGGATTCTTCTGGAATCTAGCAACTATGCCAACTGCATGAGCTATGTCCGATCTGCTATGAACAACATAGTGCAATTTTCCAATCATTGACCTGTATTCCTTCTCATCAATAGATTTGGACTCACCTTCCTTAGACAACTTACAACCTGTAACCATACATGACCCAACTAGTTTACAGTCACTCATGTCAAATATCTTCAAGACCTCTTTCACATACTTAGACTGTGTGACAAAAATACCATTCTTCATTTGTTGTATTTGCAATCCTATGAAAATGATTATTTCTCCCACTAAAGACATTTCAAACTCATTTTTCATTTCATCTGCAAAACTATTGCTCATGTCATCATTACCTCCAAATATGATATCATCAACAAATACTTCACTGACTAGTATTTTATCTCCTTCAGATTTGAGATAAATGTTACTATTGTAGACGTATAAAAATGACCACCTTACTAAGTGAATATTTAATATTAATTTTAACCTCATTCCTCTATTTAATTAAATTTTATATAATTAAATTATTCACATTCATCTATTTAATTAAATAACTTACTCAATTTATTTGATTAAGTTCACCTAAGCCTTTCATAACCTTTAATTAAATAAATCATTTTATTTAATTAATTCCCCCTTTTCCCCTTTTAATTAAATTTACATTTAATTAAAGTGATTCTTGCAAATAAATAAATTAAATTTATTTATTTAAATCCCCCACTTGTATTTATGCAAGTTGCATCTATTTAGTTGAAATAAAGTAATTTATTTTAATTAAAATTCCCCTCCATAAACTTGCATTTTCCTACATCTCTCACTTGCCTCCCTAAACCCCCTTCTAGATTCTTCTAATCACTTCTAATTTAGCATAACCCATCTCCTAAATATTGTCACATCCCTAAGCAAAGGGAAGTCACTTCTCAAACCCTCAAAGTCTTTGAAAACTATTAAAGGCTTTATTTCTTCAACAAGTTAACCTTAAAAGTCTTCCAAACCATTAATGGATAACTCAACCCTCTTGCATGATTAGAGACTCTCTCTAACTCAACCTTCATCTAACCCAAGGGTCTCATCAAGCATTTATTGCTTTGACCATGATTATTCCTTTAACCCTTGCACAAGAGTTTATCCTTTGGATAAAAGCTTTATCCAATGGATAACCTTAACCTAACCTTAACCCTTACCTCCTAGGGTAGCCATCATGTCTTCTCAAGCATTTAATGCTTCTTACATCTCCTCTCAAGCAGTCTTATGTTGACAATTGTCACCATTTCATTGATGAGAATTGTAAACATGGATTGATAACTTTCAATCCAGGCCCTTGATAAGATTATCCAATCCTGACCATCCATTACCCTATTTTTCCTATAAACAGAGTCCTCCTTCTCTCATTTTCATATCCAAGTCTTTATTATCAAAATTATAGACATTTTACTAAGCATCTAATATAATCATATTAAATTAAGCCTTTAGCCTCTCTTTGAATAGAAATCATCTTAATAAGCATTTTTAGAAGCATTTCTATTATCATAGAATCCTCATATTAGACTAGTATATCATGTTAGGATAGGTTTTACTAATCCTTTATCTTAGCATCATATCCATGCTAGTTTAAATCATATTAGCATTAATATCATGCATAACTAGGAATGCATTCATATTAAGCTGCTCAATATCCCTCATTCTCATAGTTGTCATTCCTAAGTCACTTTGCTCAGTGATCTGAGAGCAAAGGCATGGGCTTGAGGGATCTTGTGAGATAGAGAACAATGGAACATCCCTTTGGGAGTTGATCTATTCAATAGAGCTTTATAACTTGCACCAAGAGTCCCATTGGTGTGTGGACTTGTCTAGAAACCAAAATTTCTGCTTCATTGCACCACTTTTCCCGCACACATTTTTGGCACCCACCGTGGGGCATAACCCCATAAATAACATCATTTTTCAATGCAGGAGTGATATTGTAAGTGTTTATGGTGAAAATGGATAACAATAATAACAAAATTGAAAGGCTAAATGAATCCAACCACTAAACCCTAGCCTAACAATGAACAAAGATCCACCATAACATATGAAGATAACCTAAAACAATGCAAATAACTCAAAATCACAAAGATTATACCATCACATGTCCAATAGGGTTTTGATCTCCATTCTTCCTATCTCCATTGATCTTGCTTGATATATTTGCTCTCAGATTTTTATATGCACAAGAGCTCAACAAAGAACGGAATGTGGTTGCAAGTGGAATTGTAGTGTAGCCAAGTACTCCAAAATCAGTCATTAGGATGTGTCATTAGGATATGTCATTAGGGTTTGACAATGAAGAAAGCATCTCCTTAAATAGAAGACACAATAAGAAATGGAGGGTTAAGATTGAGAGGTGTAAAAAGAGAGGTCGGCTAGGATTAGAGGGTAGGTAAAGGAAATAATAAAATAATGAAAGAGGTAGGTAGTGTATGAATTAAGAGATGAATGACATGTGTCATGTGTAGAAAAGGATAATGAATTAATTAAATAAATAAAGATTTATTTAATTAATAGAAGAAGTAGGACAATTAAATAAATAAAATATTTATTTAATTTAGGAAAGGGATAATTTAAATAAATAAATGTATTTATTTAAATGAGAAATAAGGCTAGAAGAGGATAAATGAATTAATTAAATAAATAAAAATTTATTTAATTAATAGAAGAATTAGGCTTAGATAATTAAATAAATAAAATATTTATTTAATTAGACATGACAATTTTGAGTGTCTACAGTAAGTACATGAAAAAAGATGAGTTAGTGCGTTGGAGTCCTTCTTTAGCGCATCAAAACCATTTATTAGCACATATTGCTCATTGTTTAGTGCATTAGAACCTAACCTTAGTGCATTGAGTAGTTAGACTAGCGCATAACTCTTCAGCGCGCAATGGTAAAATCACAGTGCATTAGAGCATCATTCTAGTGCATCTGGGGATCATCTTAGCGCATAGGGTTTGTTATGTAGCACTTCTGTGCATTTTTGTAGCGCATTCATGCAGCAGTGTAGCGCATAGAGTTAGCAGGGAAAATAAAAACATTTGTAACCAAGGAAAATTATTTAGGCTTGTGTATGCCCACACTAACATTTGATCACTGACTGTGTACAGGTTTTTACTCTTTTTGTGCAGAGGAAGGAGTTAGTTTAGCAGCTTTAAAATTCTTTTTTTACTTTCTTAAAAAGTTGGTTAAAAAGAATTCACTCTCCCTTTTATGCAAAGTTAAAATAAACCTCACATTTCATTTTGGAGTACATGAAATAAACATCAAACTTCCTTTTGGTGCATAAAAAGAAAATTCATCTTTCTTTATTGCAAAGTAAAAAGAACAACAAAAATCACTTTTTGCTTTCTTGAAAGATTAGAGAGAACACACTTCATTTTGGAAGCTATAAAAAGAATAAGCAAACTTACTTTCTACAAAGCTTAAAATGAACATCACCTTCCTTTGGTGTCTAAAAGGATCAATTTTATTTTTGCAAAGGTAAAAGAACTTCATCTTTAATTTTATGCAAAGCAAAGAGGGAAAGATTTCCCCTATCGACTTTGAATTTTTGATGACCAAAGTGCCATTTACTTTGTTGACCAAGTTTGATTCAAATTTTATGTTGAAAATGTACACTTTGCTATGAAAGGTTAAAATGAACCCCATGTTTGCTGGAGCAAAATCTCCAAATAGAGGTTAACAAATCACTGCTTTGAAAGGTTAAAACAAACTTGAGTGCTTTGTCTCGAGAGTGGAAGGTATATGCTCTCCCTTTAACTAGGTGACCAAAAAGTCAA
The DNA here is from genome assembly GCF_030272615.1 of Cryptomeria japonica. NCBI lineage: Eukaryota > Viridiplantae > Streptophyta > Pinopsida > Cupressales > Cupressaceae > Cryptomeria > Cryptomeria japonica. The sequence goes on from NC_081414.1 coordinate 26,398,805, forward strand.
ACCACTCTTATGCTTTCTTCATTTCAAGTACATAATTCCTTTAGCAGGTTTACCCTCTCGAGTTGCTCTTAGAGCGCCATTTAAATGGTCAGTGAGAGAGGAATGACCTAAGTGGGAAACAGCTTTATCTCCAAGTGTTCCAACCCACTATAATCAAAAGTGGAGGTTGATAAAAGTTCCTTCAATGATTTTGCTCAGCAATTAGCCTTCCCCCAGTATCTTTAAGATACGTAAAGTCTTTGTTCTAAAGGTTGGGAAGCCTTATCACTAAATACCAAATGCGAAGCCTGATTATGAACCTTAGCAATAGAAACCTTGAGCCGAGTCAGTATCCAAACATCTTCAATATCATAGTGCAAGGATGGGGAAGAATCCTCCCCCAAGATTACTCACCATATATCTCCCAAGATAACTACCCAATTGTGAAGCAATTCACTTTTGGTTAATTTCTGGCAAAAGGCCAAAAAATGGGTGCCCCTAGGGGGTGACATGGTTGTTTGAGTTGACAAAGTATCGAGACTAGTGGGTGTAGACACCTAAAAATGGTCAACGCTTGAGAAATCATACTTTAACATTTGCGCATTGCCTCATTTTAGGTTTTTGCATCGCATTAACATTCCTCCTATGTCACACACTTGGTCTTTATCATTTGTGAGCATTGAGTCCTTCTTCTACATTCTTCATTTATCTCACTTTCAAATTTGGTCTTGTCGACAACAATCTCCAGTCATGATTTTAATCGATCTTATTTTATCGCATCAATGTGCGTGCTCATTTGTCATCATTTTGGACATCGTCAATCCTAATTAGGGTTTCGTCCTCCTATCAATCTTGCGATCGATTTGTCATCGATCATTGTCCTCTTGTCAATCATGTCCTCTGGCGATCGATTTATCATCAACCCTTGTCATCTTGTCAATCTTGTCATTTTGCGATTAATTTGTCATCGATCGTTGTCTGTCTCAATTATGTCAATTTGGATCAATTAGTCATTGTTCCTCGTCAATTGGCGCATTTATCAATCAAATCCCTTTATCACATTGGTCCTTTGTTGATCAAAATCATGATCGATATCAATTATCCTCAATCAAGACCTAATTGTCATTCTCGCATTGCTAATTCATCTTCTAGGGTTTCATGATTTAATCATTTAACCTTGTGTGTCATTTCTTCCTCTAGGATTAATAAATTATTTATTTATCCTAGGTCTTTGTGTCACAATTAAATGTTCATTTAATTGGCTAATTATTCCTCTTTGTGAATTAATTAATAAATGAAAGATTATTAATTAATTTACCTAATTCCTAAATTCCTCATTTTCTAATTTTCTAATTTTCTAATTCCTAATTTCAATTTCCTCCTATTTCTCTCCTAAATTCATGGAAATGACATGTCAATTTGTCATAAATTTGTCATAATTGACAATCAATCAATTTTGACATAGAAGTTGTCATAATTTGTCATAAATTATCAATCAACAAATTTTGCATAGAAAGTGCATAATTTGTCATAATTTGTCATAATTGACATAATTGATTTGGAATTTCCATTTGAATTGAATCATGCTAATCTTGTCATCTCTCCAATTCTTCTATAAATTGGATGATCTTCATCAATCAAAGCTAATTGATAATCAGACTATCAAATTTCTAGTACTCTTGATCAATAATCTTGTCTACTTGCTTTCAATCATGTATGTGCACTTGTAGGTGAGATCCACAACCAAACCATTTGAAGAGGAAAGAAGGACAATGGAGTCGCATGAAGGAGCATTCAAATCATACCTATGGTTTGTTTAATTTCTAGTTTTGAATGCTTTTATTTCATGTCTCTATTGAGTGTTGTTTAGGATAGATCGTTGCAATTGAGCTTTCGTGATTGAGCTAGATTAGTGTTTTTACTTGTTTGTGATGATTTCCTATTTCCTAACGTACATTAATTGGTGAACCCGATGCGAACACTAACCATCTAACCCCTTTATGGTGTTTTTGAGTGCTTTCAAGTTGATTTGCAGGCCAAAAACCCAAAAACAGGGTCGTGCAGGGTTTTCTGGAGACTTTTGCGCCTGTGTGAGACAATCTGCGCCTGTGTAAGGCATCTTTATGCATTCTGCGCCTGTGTAAATGCATTTTGCGCTTGTGTAAAAAAAAAAAAAAAACTGTGCTTGTGTAAGGTAACCTGCGCCTGTGTAATCCTGCACCTATGTTATGACTTCTGCGCCTGTGTCCTGAGTTCTATGCCTGTGTAAAGTCCAGAACAGAGGTAAAAATGCAGTATTTTACTTGAAATTTGTTTAGTTTTTGCATTCTATTTTCTGTGCTTTGGATTTTGGTACTAATTATCTATGCAGAATCTTGGCATACGCATGGCAAAGACAGCAAATCAAACTACTAACATGTGTTATGCAGAATCGATAGTCAAAGACAACAAATCAAACTTCTAACTTGGGTTTTGCAGGTTGCCTTGGAGAAACAACTAAACTTGGTGTTTGTCTTTTAATGTTTTAGGCACATAGTAATTTCTAATAGGTTGGAATGAACATGTTTTTGCTTTGATTGTTGAGTGTGACATTGGAGTAGGAGAGTATGCTCTCATCCTTTTAGGGTGATCAGAAATCCAGATCTTCGATACCATACTTTTGTCCTTGATTGTGTGTCTCCTTTAGAGGGCCTGCCTTCCCGACCACTTTGCTTTTGCAAGCAAGTGATAATCGCTATAGTCGCTATTACGCAACCTTTCTATCGACGATCAAATACACCTATAGTCGCTATTACGCAACAAATTCAAATGTTGCAAAGACATATGCAAGACATGCAACAGGGGACCACCATATGATACTCTTTGGATGAAATTTGTCCTTACCCCTTTGACAGGAGATTAAACATGATACCTTTTCCCCCGAATTCAGATATACCCAAATACGATAAATACGGTCGTAAGAGTGATCCCCGCAATCATGTTGGGGAATTTTGTACCATAAGCCTTGAATTTGCTCACAATGATACTTATTTGATGAGGCTATTCCCAAGAGGTTTGGGAGGGAAAACAATGGAGTGGTTGTCTAAACTTACACCTCCCATTAGATCCTTTGATGAGTTGGTAAATAAATCTATCATGCAATACTCCTATAATAGTCAACACGTGATCACCATGTTGGATGTATGTAATACCAAATAGAAAAACAATGAAACATTCATGGTATTTCTTCAGCGTTGGAGACGTATGGTTTTGAGATATCCTCGAGATGTGCCTGAAAAAGAAAAGATGGAGATCTTTATCGACAATCTAAATGGTGAGATGAGTTATCTACTCAAGCTCTAGTGTGTACCATCTTTTGCCAAGTTGATCGAAAATGGAATCCAAGTAGAGGAAGCATGCATCAAGAAAGGAACATTGAAGTTCTTTAAGGAAGGAACTAATTCATCCAACACTCACTTTAACAACCAAAACAACAACAACACTTTAAACAAATCTAGGTTTTGGACTAGAAACAAAAATTTTGTTAATAAGGGTGGAACTAATGCTAATGATATGAAGTCCAAACAACCAATATTGGCTTTATCGGGTAATCCGCAAGCTAACAAGAATCAAAAACGTGTTAACCAAGGCACTAACAATTATCCACAAAATACCAATCAGGGACCTTCAAATTCAAACACCAACAATAATACCCAAGGCAATAACACCAATCGAGGGACTAATCCAAATCAAAGGGGTAACACCAACAATTTCCCAAATAGATGCATATACACACCATTGGGGAAATCCTTAGAATTAGCATTTCGCGAACTCCTAGCAAACAAGATTATCACGTTGCCAGTCATAAACAACTTTGAACTCTAGATCAAACCACCTTGGTGGAATGACTCACATTTCAATGATTTTCATCAAAACAAAGGACATCACACAAATGATTGCATGAGGCTTAAAAATATTGTTTAAGATATAATCGATAGAGGCAATTTAACGGTTGATGGTCTCAAAACAAATGGTGATCATGACGCCTTTAAAAATCCTCTTCTAAATTACAACAAGGAAGGAGCTTCATCATCAAATGATACATAGGGAGCTCGCATAAATCATCTATACAACAACACTATCAATCACATATCAACGGAAGATAACCAAATCAATGTCATAAAGATCAAGAACAAACAAGATCGTGCATCAATCAATGTGACAACCAGAGCTCAAAAATATGTCTTGATAGGGCATACATCAACATTGACCACTATCCCCAAGACTCAATATGTTTTGGTAAGTCAACTGTGGAGAACTCCTGCTCAGAAATCCATACTTGAGTTACTCAAACTTTCACCAAAATATAAGGGCATCTTAGAACAAGCACTCATTGAAACAAATGTGCCTCAAGATCTGGATGTTGATAAATTTCAAGCCATGGTGGCTCATATGACAAGGCCTCATAATCTCACCTTTTCCAAATATGATAATATCTCTTTGAGCCATCCATATAATACTCCCCTTCATATTAAAGTCTTAGTCTACAAACATCGAGTTAAAAGAGTATCAATAGATGGACGAGTTGGTCTCAATATATGTACCTTAAAACTTATTTGTGCATTAGGCTTCTCTGAGCAGTCTATTGATCAACACAAAAAGATCAACATCAAGGCATATGATGATGAAGAAAGATTATCTAAGGGAACAGTGATATTACCTATTCAGGTAGGACCGATACAAAGGGACACTATGTGCCAAGTCTTAAACATAGACTTAACATACAATATTTTATTGGGTCGTCCTTGGATACATGAAATGCAAGTAGTGCCATCAACCTACCATTAGTGTGTCAAATTCCCATATAATGGACAGGAGATTTCCATCTCTACTGATAATAACCCCTTTCAACATTGCAATGCTATGGGGGCAGCTCAAGATAGCCTGGTTCCACACAACAGGGAAGCTCCAACTTCCTCAGCACTGGATCATCATCAAGAAAATCTCAAATCTTTATCCATGGATTTCAAACAAAAGATGAAAATCAAAGAGGAAGGCATGGGAGAATACTCTTTCGAACCCATGTGTCTATCCAAATTGCCACGATCACCAAAATCTCATGGGCAACCTTCTACATTGACACATCATGCAACACAGCCCATCACCAAGTTTGATGGAAAATTTATCCAATTGGGCACACTAGCACATGAATCAGAAGAGAAAGACATCCTTAGTTGGCTATACAAGGATGAGGGAGAAATCAAAGTTGCTACTCTGGATGTATCCATACCAACACAATAGTATGGAAAAGGATTCCTAATCATGCAACGGATGGGATACAACGGAAAAGGACCTATAGGCAAGCGTCAAGAAGGAATTACAGAACCACTAGACCCTCCTTCACAATTTTCTCAAGATAAAACAGGACTGGGATATGGACACAGAATACCCCCAAGGCAAAAACAAAATAAATATCAAAAACCTCAGTGGAAAGCAAAGAAAAATGCAACGAGGACTCATGGCAAGAGGCACTACACCAAGCAGCAGAAACAATAAGGAAAGAGCGAGAACACCAAGAAAAAGAGAAAGGACAAGAGGAACTAACCATTCAAAGGGAAGAAGCATCTTATGAGAAAGTACACCATGTTCGGGAACCTATTCAAAACAAGGAAGAATCACCCCCTGAGGAAATCGCTACTCCCTAGGGAGAAACAGTGTATGAACAAATGCAAAGAGTACAAGCAAGCTTTGATTCAAAATCAGAGAAAACTACAAGACTAGTATCAATTATCAGAGATCTATTCTCACCCTACAACATACCTGTCAGCAGCACTGAAAGACTCTGGGATAGTACTTCTGAAACTAACTCTAATGATTATGAATGGGGTAGTTGTTCAAATGTTACTGAAGATGTCCCTGAAGGCGCTATACATTCACACACACCCATTTATCAGGAGGTACAAAGCACAGAGTCTCGATTACTTGAATTCGGTCTGCAACATATCTACGAGGCTAAGGAAAACGAGTAGCGGAACTACAACCAAGTCTACACAAAAGATGATACCAACGAAGACCTTGACAATATCATTAACTTAACCAACATCCTAGACAACTCTAATGATACCTCTATCATGACACTTTCCGCAGTTGACCTTGGCCCACCAAATGACTCTCTACAACTCATATTTCCTGATTTGATAGACTTGGATGAACCTGAACACCATGATATACCTATTTTCCCAGATGATGAGTCCATTGTCCATTACCTATGTATAGTCAACCCGGAATTAAACTCTACTAGTGAACAAAATAACAATATCTCCAATCAAGAGGGTGCCAAGTCTCTCAGTCGCAAAAATGAAAGAAATAAAGGATCTAATGCTGAAAACCAATCAATGGTAGCATTAGATCACAAAAAAGTCAAAATAAAGGATGCATCTGAGGGTGAAAACCTTTTTAGGGCACCTAAGGATGGGAGACTTGACACTCTTCCTCAACACTATCAAGAGCAATCACCCATATTGATTGAGCCCACTCAATCAATCAACATTGGTACAAAAGAAGCAACTAAAAATATACACCTAGCAGAATCACTGATAGAAGAGGAAGAACTAGAGTTTATCAGATTCTTCAAAGAAAAGCAAATCAATTTTACTTGGTCCTATGTTGATATGCCTGGAATACATTCAAACTTAATCATGCATCATTTATCTATTTCTCTAGGAGCTAAGCCAGTCAAACAGAAGTTAAGAAAGATGAATCCGCATGTAGCATTAATGGTCAAATTTGAACTAAAGAAGTTATTAGATATCAGATTCATTCGACCTATAAACTATGCTGAATGGATTTCAAACATTGTACCCATTTCAAAACCAGATGGAAGCATCAAAATATGCACAGATTTTAGAGATGTCAACAAAGCTTGTCCAAAGGATGACTTTCCTTTGTGCAGCATTGACATAATTGTAGACCTCATAGGGGGCCATGCAATGCTCTCATTAATAGACGATTTCTCTGGCTATAATCAAATCAAGATAGCTCTAGAGGATCAAGATAAAATAGCATTCTTGGGGAACGTATTGTTGGAATGTCATGCATTTTGGCTTAAAGAATGTTGGGGCAACTTATCAAAGAGAAATGACAACAATCTTTCATGATATGATGCATACCTTCATGGAGGACTATGTGGATGATTTATTGGCTAAGTCATTCACCCGGGCAAAACATCTGGGCATATTAGATAAAATCTTTCAAAGATTGGATCAATTCCAAGTCAGGCTAAATCCTAAGAAGTGTGTCTTCGGGGTGACATCAGGAAAATTATTAGGCTACATTGAGTCAGCAAAGGGCATTGAAGTAGATCCAGCGAAGGTACAGGCCATCATGGAGATGCCACCTCCTAGGAATATTAGTCAACTCAAATCTCTATAGGGATGACTGCAATCAATCAGGTGATTCATAGCCCAAATAGCAGATAAAAGTCTACCATTCAATCATCTGCTACATAAAAACATACCATTCAGATAGGAAGCTAAGTATGTGGAATCATTCTATTAAATCAAGCAATATCTAATGAATCCACCAGTTCTGGTACCACCAATAGCAAGAAAGTCACTCATTCTCTACATATCAACAACGGACATATCATTGGGGGCACTGTTAGCATAAGAAGATCAAGAAGGCAAGGGACAAGCTATATATTACATTAGCCGAATATTAAATGGATATGAGCTAAATTACACATTCATTGAGAAGGCTTGTTTAGCTATAGTATTTGCCTCTCAAAAGTTCTGACATTGCATGCTATCCCACACAATCAAGCTAGTAGCAAAAATTGATCCTCTTAAGTATTTACTCAGGAAAGCAGGTCTCATCGGTCGACTGGCTAAATGGGTCATGATTCTCAGTGAGTTTGATATCCAATACACAAAGCATCGAGCTATCAAGGGACAAGTAATTGCAGATCAATTAGCTGAAGCGCCACTACCAGATAAGCAACCAATGAAGGTAGAATTTCCAGACAGGGATGTCCTTACTATTACACTCAAGCAATGGACCCTGTACTTTGACGGTTCCTATACTCAACATGGCTCAGGTGTTGACATCTTGTTCATCACCCCTGAAGGACACAACATTCCAAGATCATATAGACTCATGTTTCCATGCACCAATAACATCACTAAGTATGAAGCCTTAGTCACAGGAATCAAAATGGTCATGGAATGGAGAATCACGGAATTCAACGTTTATGGAGATTCCCAACTGGTTATAAATCAGATCAACAATAAATATCAAACAAAGGATGACAAGTTGCTGCCATACAAAAGAATGATGGATGACTTCAAATAGTACTTTGTACACATCACCTTTGAGCAAATACCAAGGTTGGACAAAAGAGCGGATGATGCAATGGCTACTATCGCTTCACTACTACAAATTCCAGAGCAACAGAGTCGTTATGAGTTCCTGGTAAAGCAACTATTTTCCCCAGCTTATGATAATTTTGTATCCCACATCATCTATGCCTTAACCGGTTCAGACTCTCCTTTATATTGGACAATCTATGAATATCTTAAAACCAATACCCTACCCATTGACCTATCTCGTAATTAAAAATGCAACTTTATATGGCAAGTCGCCTGTTATACCCTAACCGCTGACAAACTTTACCGTCGAGGTCTAGATGGTACTCTTCTATGTTGCCTTAATCGTAATGAATCTAACTTTGCTTTACACAAGCTTCATGACGGTATATGTGGCATGCATTCAAGTGGTCCTACTCTCGCTAATAAATTTCTGAGAATGGGATATTACTGGTCGATAATGGAAAAATACTCTTATCAATTTGCAAAGTGTATATGGTGAAAATGGATAACAATAATAACAATATTGAAAGGCTAAATGAATTCAACCACAAAACCCTAGCCTAACAACAACAAAGATCCACCATAACATATGAAGATTACCTAAGACAATGCAAATCAAATGAAATCACAAAGATTATACCATCACATGTCCAATAGGGTTTGGATCTCCATTCTTCCTATCTCCATTGATCTTGCTTGATATATTTGCTCTCAGATTTTATATGCACAATAGCTCAACAAAGAATGGAATGTGGTTGCAAGTAGGATCATATATGTCAAAAGCATAGTGTAATCAAGTGCATAAATTGATTAGCCAGGGTTGATAATGAAGGAAGTATCCTCTTATATAGAAGACACTATATGAAATGGAGGGATAAAATTGAGAGGTGTAAAAGGAGGTCGGCTATAATTAGAGGGTAGGTAAAAGAAATAATAAAATAATGAAAGGGGTAGGTAGTGTATGAATTAAGAGATGAATGACATGTGTCATAGGTAGAAAAGGCTAATGAATTAATTAAATAAATAAAGATTTATTTAATTAATAGAAGAAGTGGGATAATTAAATAAATAAGATATTTATTTAATTTAGGAAAAGGATAATTTAAATAAATAAATGTATTTATTTAAATGAGAAATAAGGCTAAAAGAGGATAAATGAATTAATTAAATAAATAAAGATTTATTTAATTAATAGAAGAATTAAGCTTAGATTGGACTGGATAATTTTGGGTGTCTACATTTTGCCCCTCTTTGAGACAATGCAGCTTGTCGCGTTGTTTCAAAGAAGATAATATGAACTGATACAGAGTTGCCCTAAGATGGGAATGATATGCCCCCTCGAGAGATTGGATGAAAATGTCTGAAAAGATTGCAGACAATCTCTCGATAAGAAAGAGAGGCTAGAATGGACTGACCGGATAAAGTGACAGAGTCACGGAATAATGAAGACTGACTTGGGAAAGGAGGGCTAGGGCAGTCTATAAGATAGACCAAGAGGGAAATACATCCTCATTGTCATCTACACCTCCAAGAGATTAGAGTGCAGAGAGAGAAAAGAACAGCAGCAGTCAGCAGCGATGGCTTTGGTTCACAGATTCGACCACGTTCGCCGATTCCAAAGGCCAGCAGAGGCAGGAGAGCTAGTAAGTACCATAAAACCTCCTTGTACTTTGATGCATTTATTGTTGTCATTAATGACTGCTAGATAGGGCAATAAATGCACTTAGAATAGGGTCCAAAAAAAAATGTCAAAAACATCCAGGCACGTTTGCGTTGGTGCCAGGCGCGTCTATGCTCGTGAGATGCGTCTGTGTTTGTGCCAGGCGCGTCTGTGTTGAAAAACGCGTCTGTGCAAAATGCGGCCGCATCTGTGATGTGTAGGCGTGTCTATGCCAAAAAGGCACGTTTGTGTTGCCCAGGCACGTCTGTGCAGAGCATAGGCACGTCTGTTTGTTTCAGGCACGTCTGTGTAAAACAGGCGCGTTTATGCAATCTTCAAGCGCGTTTATGTCAGGAAAACATGTTTGTGTCAAAAAATGTGAATTTGTCTTCTAGGTCAAATCGGCAATTCTGTGATGAACATACACTATCGATTGGATAAGCTACTAAGAGGATACACTCAAGCAGGTCCTCTAGGAAAGACTAGGATTGCAAATAGGGCTAAGATTGACAATTCTGTGATAGAACATACGTTGCCAATTAGGAAACTACTCAAGAGGATTCACTCAAGCATAGGCCCTAGGATAAGATAGATCAAGGCACTTTGTGATGAACAGTGAGTACCAAGATATAGTACTTTGTGATAAACAGGGAGTACTAAAATATGAGCAGCACTTTGTGATGAACAGTGAGTGTCACACACGTAGTACTTTGTGATGAACAGGGAGTACTACTAGGATAAGTAGAAACACTTTGTGATGAACAGTGAGTGTCACGAGGATAGATAGCCAGACGTACTTAGATAAAAAGTAGCATTTTGTGATGAACATTGAATGCCACGATGACTGACATGATTTATTTGCTTGACTGCAGGAGTATTTGCCTATGTTGGAGTCATGGGAGAGATTCCCGTAGACTTAGAGGTTGCGACCTAAGCTAACCTTTGAGGACCGAGTGGCTATTGAGGCTATGGGCTTGAGACATATTCTATATGTGCCTGAGTTTTGGGTGAACATGGGACTGCTGACTGCACTAGCGGAGAAGAGGCACTCCGAGACTTGTACGTTTCACTTGCCGATGGGTGAGATGACAGTCACCCTAGAGGATGTATACAGGGTCCTAAGGATATCGATCGATGGGGAGCTGATTCCCTATCATTGAGATGGAGACAGGGAGGCCCTGAGACAAGTGTTCTAGGACCCAGGATTGGAGATGAGGGCTAGACATGTGGCTTGGGACACCATGACATCTACAGGATTAGCGCTGCCAGTAGTGATAGGAGGAGCGATCAGTGGGTTCGTGTGTCCTGATAGAGTGACACGAGGGTTGGCTGTGGGCTGGGGAGGAGCATTGGAGACACTAGTGACACAACACACCAAATATGCCTGGGGACCGTGTGTGCTATCGCACCTGTATTATGAGCTGCATCAGTTTGTGTACCATGGGTCAGTGGGATTGGGCTACAGGGTCACATTGTTACAAGTGTGGGCCTATGAGCATTTGCCAGTGATGAGACCAATACATTTTAGGGGCAGAGGTCATAGACACAGTTTTGTACACTTGTACAACATGATCACTTCGCAGCCGCGGATTGGTAGGTTAGAGCACTGGCGACGGGTGATTGATGACATGGATATGGTCATATGGAGGTCATACCTTGGATGTGAGCAGTGAGACGATGATGTAGTAGAGCTGCCCTACACCTTTCGGAGTAGGTATCTGATTGGGCGGACACCCTATGTGTTGGAGAGGCAGTTAGTGGACAGGGTGGGCAGGCAGTTCGGCAGGATCCAGCGGATGCCACGGGGTTTAGGCATGTATGCATGAACTATCAGAGATCAAGCATAGTTTGGGCCTTTATTATCATATGATTAGGCTATTACATAGCTAGCAGAGATGATGCCCCTACCTTGGGACATGTGGCCAGAGATTGAGGATGTCGGCATGGATGCCGAGTACACAACATACTGGGTCGAGCATCCATTCCCACGCCTGACGGATCCAAGAGAGCTACTAGATGGAGATGGTGGTGGGAATGGTGATGATGATGGAGATGATGGAGGCAGAGGCCGACGGAGGAGGAGGGGGGCAGTTGGAGAGAGGAGGGTGGTACCACAGAGGGAGGGTGGAGAGGATAGGCAGGCTTGGGTGGTGAGGGGTCGTGGTGGATTACCACCATAAGTGCCAGCAGCACAGGGTCCTAGACAAGTGCAGGTACAGGGACAGGGACAGATACACAGACAGGCACTAGTACAGGCACAGGGGCAGGCACCCGTACAGGAGGAGCCACAAGCAGAGCCACAGGGGGCTGAGGCAGAGGAGGATGAGCTGACGGAGCTGAGGGAGATCTACCAGGGACAGCCAGATGAGATCTAGGAGCTGGAGAGAGAGAGGGATTGGCTCAGGAGGCAGCTCAGAGATACTGAGCGAGAGCGGGATCAGGCCATTTAGTGCCACAAAAAGGTTGAGACAGCACTGAGGGCTGGGAGGCAGGCGACAAAGGACATAGGGGCTGGATATGCCTATGTTCTGCGGGCGGGGGAGGAGATCGGTTACTGGCAGGATCTCTATTATGGTGCGGTGCCAACTGATCAGCAGGTGAGGAGCTTCCATAGACCATCGCGGATAGCGATAGCAACGGGAGGGAGCCGAAGGAGATAGGCATCTAGTGGTGGGGTTATGGGTCCTCCACCACCACCAGATAGAGAGGACAGGAGGGATGATTCTAGGGTAGGTCCTTCGGGGATTCCGTCGAGGCCAGGCAGCTCCGAGGGAGGGAGTTCATCATAGTCATAGAGGGCTCCCTATGTATCAGTATTGTACTATTTTTGTATGATGATATAGACACTTTCGGGTGATTGTAGCCATATAATTTTTTGACATCATTGTATCATGACACTTTATATATATATATGAGATGAGTCATCTTTACGGGAGCTATATGCATGTGTACCTATGTGATGAGAAGTTCTTATGTGATGCTTATGATATGGATGCAAATATGTATATGATGAAATACAATATTTTTTGTTATTTTATGTTTTATATGTGTATGCATGATGCAAATGTGAATGTATGTAATGAAGATGAATATGATAATGCAAATGATTATTGTGCTAACAGGTGTTATGTGCAGGATGTGATGCAGTTGTGATATCTATATGTATGTATGAAATTCCTATATGTGGTAATGCAAGTGCCACTACATGAAATGCAAATGTTTTTGGTGTGTCATTATACTCAATCATGTGATAGCAAGCTACGCGGACTCAAGAAGGACGATGGAAGTCAATCAAGAAAGGGGGATGGAAGACAGAAGATATGAAAGTGAAAGAGTTTCTTGTGTGTTATCATCATTGAGCTTTATTATGGCAAGTAGGTTATGACAATTGAGGCATATGTTCGACCCAGAAAGTCATTGTACCTGTTTGCATGGAGATAACACAGTCACAAACAAGGAATGTCCCAGTTCATACTAGACTCACAATGTCCTCATATCCTTGGACAAGTCATAGCATTACTAAGAGGCAATCCACAGACAGCAAATACAAATAGGTGAAGATACCCCATCCTCGCCTTTCTAGTCAAAGACATCTTGGAGATAGAATCTCTAGTCAGAGACATCCTGAAAAAGCTAAAAGACATGTCACCAAAAGATAAAATCAAAAGAAAACCAAGACTCGACACCAACATCCACTGTAGTCCTCAAGTTTAGTGTCTCTTGTCACTTGTATAAGTCTTATTTGATTGTGGTCACAATGTTTACTTTCACAAAAAGGATAGATAGCATGGAACCATATGTTGTCTGAGTCTGTTGAAAGATTTGATTTGTTGAAGCCCATTGTTGCTGTTGTGTCTCATCTAAAACTGACTGAATCCATGAAACTGATACTTTATTGCAGAGAAGATGAAACTTTATTATGGATTGGCGATGCAGATGTTGCTTTATTGCGGATTGTGTGCGAATAGACTGAAGAAAGCTAGAAGAAACTGTACTCCTCGAAACATGTGATGTTCTCAGTTCCACACCCATCACTAGATATAGGATTTGCCTTAGCCACAGATAAGAGCTGATTTATTATGGATGGAAAGGGATGAAAAGGGAGGTTTATTATGAATGGCTAACCAATCTTAGGTAGATCAATAACAAGCCATGATGGGAATGTGTAAGTTTATTATGAATGAATAGGTTGTGAGTGTGTGCAAAGTGAAGTGATGAAAGAGAATCCTGAAGGAGGGAGGAGCAATGTCTCTACCCATGGCACTGGTGACCCAGTTTTCACCATGGTACTTGCCTAGGGTGCCACCAAAGTGGTTTTCACCATTGGATGAAATTATTTCTCTTTACTTTTTTCAATTTTTCAATTTTTTTGTGTGTCACAAGGCGCCTGTTTGCCAGGTTTTCACCAAGTAATGATTTTTTTTGTTTTATAATTTTTTTTGTATTTTTGAATTTTTTGATTTTTTTTTTATATATTTTTTTTTTGAATTAGGATACTCTGAAGAGCTATGTGTAGAACCTGCGAAGGTGCATGTTGTTGATAGGATCCTCCAAAGGTTCACCTTCTGTAGTTGAGAGCTGATATGCCCCAAATCCATATGCTATTGTAATGATGTAAGGACCAAGCCAATTTGGTTTGAACTTGCCCTTCTTCTCTCTGTCTTGCTGATTTTTGGGGTTTTCTCTGAGAACCAAATCACCTACCTCAAATGTGCGAGGCTTGACCTTGTGATTGTAGCTGTGACTCATTCATTGTTGATAAGCCTTGAGATGATTAAAAGTAGTTTGTCTTCGTTCATCCAATAGCTCCAGTTCTTGTAAGCGAGAGACCTTATAGTCTTCATCGCTGATGATGTTTTGCAAAGAGACCCATAAAGAGGGTAGCTCAACCTCAATAGGCAAGATAGCTTTAGTGCCGTAGACAAGTGAATAGGGTGTAGCTCCTGTAGGTGTGCGAACACTTGTGCGGTAGGCCAAAAGTGCAGGATTAAGTTAGATATGCCAATTACGGCCAGCATCGTCAATTGTCTTTTTTAGGATTTTAAGGATTGTCTTATTAGACACCTCAGCTTGACCATTACCTTGGGGATAATATGGCGTGGAGAAACGATGTGAAATATGGAAGCGGTCACAGAGTTCACGAACATCCTGGTTTTTGAAAGGACGCTCATTATCAGTGATAATGGAAACAGGAATACCGTATCGACAAATGATATAGTTAAGAATGAACGTAGCAATCTGTTTTCCAGTGACTTGTGTGAGAGGCACGGCTTCAATCCATTTTGTGAAATACTCTGTGTCAGTGATAATGAATTTATGACCATTGGAAGAAGGAGGATGAATATTGCCTGTGAGATCGAGTCCCCACTGACAAAAGGGCCAAGGAGATGCAATTGGTTGAAGTTCTTGCGCTGGCGCATGTATGAGGTCTCCATGTGTAGACACCCAAAATTGTCATGTCTAATTAAATAAATATTTTATTTATTTAATTATCTAAGCCTAATTCTTCTATTAATTAAATAAATCCTTATTTATTTAATTAATTCATTTATCTTCTTCTAGCCTTATTTCTCATTTAAATAAATACATTTATTTATTTAAATTATCCTTTTTCTAAATTAAATAAATATCTTATTTATTTAATTGATCCCACTTCTTCTATTAATTATATAAATCTTTATTTATTTAATTAATTCATTAACCTTTTTCTACCCATGACACATGTCATTCATCTCTTGATTCATACACTACCTACCCCTTTCATTATTTTATCATTTCTTTTACCTACCCTCTAATCATAGTCGACCTCCTTTTACACCTCTCAATCTTATCCCTCCATTTCATATTGTGTCTTCTATATAAGGAGATGCTTCCTTCGTTATCAAACCCTAATGAGCTAATCAATCATCCTAATGACCTAATTACTTGATCACTTGACTACACTACGATCCTACTTGCAACCACATTCCGTTCTTTGTTGAGCTCTTATGCACATAAAATCTGAGAGCAAACATATCAAGCAAGATCAATGGAGATAGGAAGAATGGAGATCCAAACTCTATTGGACATGTGATGGTATAATCTTTGTGATTTCATTTGATTTGCATTGTCTTAGGTAATCTTCATATGTTATGGTGGATCTTTGTTGATTGTTAGGCTAGGGTTTTGTGGTTGAATTCATTTAGCCTTTCAATATTGTTATTATTGGTATCCATTTTCACCATATACATTTTGGCACGCCCGATGGGACCTTTGTCCCTTTTGCATTTAACTTCCTTGTTGCAGATTTTGTAATTTGAAGTTGCAGATTCAACATTTTCGGTAGCATTTTGATATTTTCGCGTCTGCGTAATTTCGGATCGCGCTTTTTATTTTCTGGCGCGTCTGTGACATTTGGATCCGTGTCTGTGTTTTGGCAATATTTTATTTTTGCAAGTTTAGGAAAACGCATCTATGTTGTAAAGTTGCGTCTGCATTGATTTTAGCCGCGTCTATGTCCAGAAGACGCGTCTATGTACTGTAGTCGCGTCTGTGTCTCACAGAACTGCGTCTGTGTTACCCAGTCGCGTCTGTGTTCATCAATTTCAAAATTTGGGGTTTTCATTAATTCAGTTTTTCAGATTTTGCATTTAGGGTTTCAGGTCTAGTTTATTTTGAGCTAACATTTTCAGATCTAGCTAACGAAATTGGTGCAGCTTGTCTTGAAAGCAAAATTGTTTGGTCGAAGGCCCCTATTTTCACAAAGTTTTTTTGGTTTAAAATTTACCTAACTTGTGTGCTTGCAGGAAGGGGTGATTATTTCAAACAATCCAAACTACTAACAACTCTTTGTTGCAGGTCCTTAGCAAGGGTTTTTGGATTTTTATTGTGTGCCTTGTTTTCATAGACTAGCAAACACTTCAACTGGTGCACTAAAATTGAATCATTGTCTTTTGTGTCTTGAGCAATAGGCTCTTTTTGTTTAATCTTTAGAGGGCCTGTCTTTCCGTGTGGTCATTAGGACTACTAGTGAGAAGAGAACGACCCAAGTGGTAGCGAGGAAAACCCACCTCTTCCGAACCACTATAAACAAATGTATTCATGGTGAAAACTATGAATAACGTGTGCTGATTAGTTCATACCGACACTATGTCTCCCCATAAACCCATTTGATCAAATTTATTTGATCAGTTGTAGGGCATAACCCCTACCGGCTGGGAGCCTTCTATATTTATAGAGCTGAAAATGCCGCATGTATGGCCACACGAGCGGATGCCCTTACTAGCACCATTTTGTTTTAAAAGCCCAAATCCTTCTAGTTGTTGGGGCAGGAGGTCGGACCTCTGGTAGCGGCCCACACACATACGGTTCTTAGTAGAGATACAAAGTTCACCACGGGGAGTTTTTGTGGGGACTGATGCTTGGCTGACCCGAGAAGTCAGTGTCGAAGGTGGAGCCAGTGAGGTCAAGCATCTAAGTATCCACTCTGAATAGCATAGCTTCGGGGGTAAAACCCCATGTGGGATCAACAACTATTGTCTTGGCCAGCCATAAGAATTGTGCTTGACTTATTTTAAACATTCAAAACATTCAAGACCACACAGCAAAACATTGTGTCTTTTGTGTCTTCAAGTGTATGCAAAATATGTTTACATCAAACAACACTCTTCTTGGAGTCATTTTGAGTCTAGACACTTGCAAACATTGTGTCTTCATCAACACTGTGTCCTCTTGTCACGAAAAACAGTCAAACAGTCAGATTTGGTCACAACAAAATGACTTCACAGATTGGAAAAAAATTGCACAAATTTTACAGAAACGCATCTGTGTCAGACATAATAGCATCTATGTTGTATAACCGCATCTGTGAAGGGCATAATCGCATCTGTGTTCCAACAGTCAACATTACACTTTGCAAAAAAAAAAAATCTCAGAAACGCGTCTGTGTTAAACAAAGCCGCGTCTGCGTCAGGAAACCGCGTCTGTGAAGTATACAGGCGCGTCTGTGTCCAGAATTGAAAAACTGTTACAGTCCAGCAAACAAACACAATCAGTTTCAAAATTCTTGAGCTTCCTAGGTCATTTCTCCAAGGTTTCATCTAGTATTCAACCTGTCCTTGGGTCTCACAAAATCCATCATTGCTTCACATTTCGCTTTACATTCACACTTGTCTAAACTTGAGTCAAAAGGTCACTTGTTTGTCCTCATCATACTTTGTCAACACACTACATACAACGACACTTTGCTAAGTGGTCCCTCATCAAGGTTTCTTACCTTTGGGTCTCATTTGGTCTTACTTAGAGTCAAGGTAAACTTACCTCATCAAGAGAAACTATCCTCTCTTTGGAAGTCACACCTACTCTACTACATACATACTTGGTCTTACACTTTGAACATTGCAAGTACACTTCAGATTCATTTACATTCCATTCAACTCTTGGTCTTCCATACTCTTTCCATTTTTCATCTAGTCTCACACATCCTGGTCAATACCTAGTTCATGGTTGAAACCCGCCTTCAAAAATCTAGGAGAGAAACTAAAGAGGCTCAAGAGTCCGCAAACATGAGTTCTTATGAGTATGACAATGAGATCTTTTTCAATTCTGATCATACTACATTACCTGACATGGATGCCTATAGAAACATTCCAAATGTTGAGAACATGGACACTATAAACAACAATGCCATACATAATGACAATATGGACAACTTTTCAGTACATTCAGCAGATGTGGAAGAATCCATTATGAATCCTCATTTCAATCGATTGGTTGAGGAAATAATGAGGAGGGATAGACAATACTTCTTACAAATGATGGCACAAACTGGAGCCAAGATACCTCATGATTTTGACATGTCTCAAATAATGGAAAATCGACCTTTGCAACAACCTCACTCCAACATGGATCAAAGGAGACCTAATAGTGGAGGAAATAGAGGACCACATATGGTACCTGAATCACCATCAGCTTTGCTTCAAAAACAAGGCAATGGGATATTCAAAGGCATGCTCAAAATTTGGACACAAGGAAACCATGTGTCAAATTTGGGGGCAATACAATAGAACATGACATGCGTGTAGAGTATGGTATACATGCACAAAATAGATATTTCATTCCTCAACATGAATCTATACCAAGTGGTCCATCTACGCAGCATCACTATAGACCTCCTCCATATGAACATGTGTATGATCAATATCATCCATATATGCAACATTCTCCTCCTCCAATTGGTGCCTCAAGCATGGGGTATGGTCCAAGAAGTCGATCTCCACCTAAGAGCAACTTGCAACAACAAATCAAGGACTTACAAAAGAAAATGGAGGAAATAAATACACCAAAGCCAACATACACAATGAGAGACATATGTCCTTATCCATTTGACAAGAGCATTCCAATGCCTCCTTTTCCTACACGCTTTGTGACGCCTAAATTCGATAAGAATAGAGGAAAATGGGATCCTAAGGCACACATAAGACAATTTTTAACAGCTTGCATTGAGGTAGCAGCAGAAGAGACATATTTGATGAGATTATTCCCACAAAGCTTAGGTGATCAAGCTATGGAATGGTTCTCCCAACTTCCACCTGGAATTAAGTCATGGGGTGACTTAGCAGAGGCATTTATTCAACATTTCTCCTACAACATAGAGACAGACATATCAGTCACTACTTTGTGCAACACTAAGCAAAAAGAGGGAGAATCTTTTGCATCATTCTTGCAAAAATGGAGAAATCTAGCCAGCAGATGCTCTTGTGAAATTCCACAAAAACAAATGGTAGAAATGTTCACCCAAAATGTTAACAAAGACATTGGTTATGATCTAAGAAAAGCTTGTTTGTCCACCTTCAAGGATGTCATTGAAAAAGGCTTAGCGACAGAAAAGGTCCTAATTGAACAAGGAGTCATTAAGATATTCAAGGAAAACAAAGATGACTTTAAAGGAAAAGACAAGCCAAGATTTTCGAATAAAAACAAGAACACGGTCAATGATGGTGTTGTTGATGCCAACACAGTGCGACCCAAAGTCATCTTTTCAGGATCAAATTCTACAAACAATCAAGTGAATACTCAAACAACTTCCAGATCACGAAGGAAGTACACTCCATTGGGAGAACCACTTGAGTCAGTCTTCAAGAAGCTAGTGGCAAACAAGGTAATCACAGTTCCAGATTTTCCTCCATATGAACCAAAGGTTAAACCAAATTGGTGGAATGATGATGAGTATTGTGAATTTCATAAGAGCAAGGGTCATAAGACAGGAAATTGTCATCGACTGAAGAACATCATACAAGATCTCATTGATAGAGGTGACATTGAGATTGAGGGACATTCGTCTAATCAAGAACATGAGATGTTTAAGAAACCATTCCCAAAACATGACAAGGGAAAAGCTAAAGCCATAGAGGATCAAACCAACTATACCAGAGCATCTTACAACTATGATTCAACTATCAATCGCATTTCAATGGACAATTACATCTCTACCATTATCATCAAGGACAAAACGTCTGAGAATTCTACCTAGAGACCCAGTATTGTCCTAAAAGGTGTTGGATCTACTTCTGAACCTACCTCTGAATGTAATGTTACAACTCATCGAGGTAAAATCACTTTGCAAGGTGCTCCAACTAAAAACACCGCTTCTTCATCAACCAAACCTGAGTATGACCTTGTAGAACAACTAGGGAAGACACCCACGCTCATCTCGATCCTTGAACTATTACGCATATCTCCCGCACATAAAGCCATTCTTGACAAAATCTTGAGAGATACTGCCATTCCTACTGATCTGAACGTGGACCAGTTTCAAGCCATGATGGGATACCTTTCCATTCCACACTCCCTTACTTTCACCGAAGCCTATGACGCCTCTGTAAGTCAGCCACATAATGGACCACTACACATTGAAGCCTTCATACACAAACATCGAATAAAAAGAGTCCTGATAGATGGAGGAGCAGGTCTAAACATTTGCACATTAAGCACTATTACACAATTGGGATATTCTAATAAAGCCGTGAATTCTACAAACAAAATCACCATCAAGGCATATGACGATGAAGAGCATTCATCCAAGGGTACAGTCATCTTACCTCTCAGAGTTGGGCCAGTTACAAAGGATGTGGTTTGTCAAGTCCTGGATCTAAATCTCACTTATAACATATTGCTAGGACGCCCTTGGATCCATGAAATGAGGGCAGTCCCATCCACATATCACCAATGCATTAAGTTTCCTCATAATGGAGTGGAAGTAACAGTTAACGGTGATCCAAATCCATTCATATGCTGCAATAACCTAAAATCAAAGACTGAGACCATCATTCCCAGTAATCGTGAGGTTGTTCCTTCCTCGGCATACATTGATCCTGAGTCATTAAAACCTTTGACATCAAAACAAGGTGAGCTTAAAGGCAAGTTTCAGGACAAAGGCATGGGGGAATATACTTTAAATCAGACCATGTACTTGAGACAAGTCATGAGTTCCTCAAAAGAATATGGAAGACCACACCCTAACCAGCAAATCTCCATCATGATGCTTAAATGGGACCTACTACCTTTCAAAGATGGGGTGAACTAGAAGATGAAGATTTATACCAAATGCTTTTCAGAGACAATGAAGAGGAAACACAAGATCACATCAGTCTACCATGTGAGAAATATGGCAAAGGCTTCAAAATTCTACAAAAATTCGGGTATGATGGAAAAAGCCCTCTGGGGTTATGAAAGGAAGGCATCATTGAACCTTTACAACTTGAATTGACTTTCAAGAAGGAACGCTCGAAAGGACTTGGTTTCTTAACTCCTAAGGTCCACACCCAAAGGACAGAAGAAGCCTTACAAATCAAAGCTGCCAAAATTCAACAAGAGGGTCGCTATTCCATAGATTCCAATGAATGGGAATGGGGTTCCGACAAGTCTTCTAGTGACTATGAGCTCACCGAGACATTCAGAGAGCCAGATGAACCCACTGAAGAAGAGGAGTTTTATAACAAGTTCAGAGTTGGTCAAGAAACAACCCATGAGGATTCCACACAATCCTTATCTCAAGGTTCTAGGTTGAAATCACATAGGATGAGAACACCCGTCCCAGAATGTGCTACTAGTGATGATAATTTGGATTCTCTCATGATCGAGACTGATGAGGAGAGTGCCATCGATGACCTTGATAATTACCTTGACATACCCGAATATAACTGCATCTTCACTCTTAGCCCCGCTAACTTCGAAGACATTAACGGTCTTCCCCTTGTTCACCACCAACTCATTGACTGGGATCATGAAGGACCTACACAGTTTGACACATTCCAAAATGATGAAGCTTTTATTGACTATCTGGGCATACAAGATGATCTTCCCCCTAGAGACCATAAAGCGGGATACACTATAGAATTCAATAGCGTGGCATATTTTGGTGAGGGTGTCAGACCTTCCAGTCACAAAAATGTGAAAATAAGAACAAATCAAGGGTCTTATGGCGAAAACCACATTGTGGCGCTCTCTGACTCCAAAAAAGTAAAAAGAAAGGACGTATCTGAGGGTGAAAACCTCTCTGAGGCACCCGAAGATGGAAGGCTCAACATTCTTCCAACATCATATGAGGAAAAGTCATCCATGTTGGTAGAAGAGACTATCAAAACAAACATTGGTACAGAAGAGGTTCCACACAACA
The DNA here is from genome assembly GCF_030272615.1 of Cryptomeria japonica. NCBI lineage: Eukaryota > Viridiplantae > Streptophyta > Pinopsida > Cupressales > Cupressaceae > Cryptomeria > Cryptomeria japonica. The sequence continues at coordinate 26,421,444 of NC_081414.1, forward strand.
TATTCCTAGCTCAATTATTAACAGAGTCCGAAAGGTCAAAATTCATAAGTTTCTTCAAAGAACGACAAATCAACTTCGCCTGGTCATACACTGATATGCCTGGATTAGATCTGGATTTGGTAATGCATCATTTGACAGTCAAACCGGGGGCAAAACTAGTAAAACGGAAATTAAGAAAAATGCATCCACAAGTGGCATTACTAGTCAAAGCAGAACTTGAGAAATTACTCGATGTCGGATTCATACGCCCAATTGATTATCCTGAATGGATCTCCAACTTGGTACCTGTTAGTAAACCAGATTGCAGCATCAGAATTTGCACAGATTTCAGAGACATCAACAAAGCTTGTCCAAAGGATGACTTCCCATTGCCAAATATTGACTTGATTGTTGATCTCACAGCAGGTCATGAAATGTTATCACTGATGGATGGATTCTCTGGTTATAACCAAATAAGGATCGCACTCGAGGATCAACACAAAACATCATTTACTTGTCTGTGGGGGACTTTCTGATGGAATGTCATGCCTTTCGGGCTAAAGAATGCAGGTGCTACATATCAAAGAGCCATGACTACTATCTTTCATGATCTCATGCACGTAACCATGGAAGATTATGTTGACGACCTCTTGGGCAAATCAATAGACAGAAATACACATTTGGACATACTTTCAATCGTCTTTGATCTTTTGGAAAAATACAAAGTAAGATTGAACCCCAAGAAATGTGTCTTTGGAGTAACCTCCAGGAAGCTCTTAGGATTCATTGTATCCAAAAGAGGAATTGAAGCTAATCTAGCAAAATTCAAGGCCATCTTAGAGATGCAACCACCAAGAAATATCAGTCAACTTTGATCCTTACAAGGCAGACTCCAGTCCATCCAAAGATTTATAGCACAACTGGCAGATAAGTGTAATCCTTTTCAGCACCTGCTACATAAAAACATCAAATTCAAATGGGATGATAATTGTCAACAGACTTTCCAGACGCTCAAAGATTATCTTCTAAATCTTCTAGTTCTGATGCCACCAGTTCCAGATCAACCACTGTTACTATACATATTAGCTACTCCAAGAGCACTGGGGGCACTCTTAGCACAACAAATGGCTGAAGGCAAGGAAAAAGCAGTATACTATATCAGTCACACATTAGTAGGATATGAGCTAAACTACACACCAATTGAGCATGCATGTCTCGTCGTGGTCTTTGCTTCGCAGAAATTACGACATTACATGCTTACTCATAAGACTAAGTTAGTTGCAAGGATAGACCCATTGAAATACCTTCTCAATAAGGCAACACTTACTGGGCGACTGGCCAAATGGGTAATGATCCTGAGTGAATTCGACAATGAGTATGTGGATAGAAAAGCAATAAAAGGACAAGCCATTGCAGATCAATTAGCAGATGCTCCCATGATAGATGATGTTCCTCTAAGTTCAGAATTTCCAGACGAATCCATTTTGACAATGTCACATGCAAAGCCATGGCAACTGTACTTCGACAGCTCATACACACAGCATGGGGCAGGAGCTGGCATCCTCTTTATAACTCCTCAAGGGGATTCTATACCAAAATCATACCGCTTATCATTTCCTTGCCCTAACAATATAGCAGAATATGAGGCATTAACAACAGGATTACGAATTGTAGTTCAATGGAAGATCCAAGAACTTCATGTTTTTGGGGACTCTCAACTGGTCATCTGTCGAGCAACTGATGATTACCAAACAAAAGATGAGAAATTAATGCCTTATAAACAAATCGTGGACGACCTAAAACAACACTTTACAAAGATAGACTTTGAGCAGATACCAAGAGAGCAAAATCGCGTTGCAGATGCCATGGCTACAATTGCTTCCTTGATTGATTTACCTCCAAACGAGACCCGCTATGAGTTCTTGGTGGATAACCTTTTGGTTCCTTCATATTAGATCATGCCTACTGAGATGATATGTGTTGCCGGTCCCGAATCCCAGTTATATGGTTCCATTTTCACATACCTACGTGACAATACTTTACCTCTTGATCTATCAAATAATCAACGTCGCACTTTCATTCGCCAATCCTCTTGATATGTCATTTTAGCTGATATCCTATACCGACGAGGTCTAGATGGCACTCTTCTTAGATGCTTAGAAAGCGACGAAGCTCAGATTGCGTTACGGGAAGTGCATGAAGGGATATGTGGTCCACATGCTAATGGTCCTACCTTGGCCAAGAAACTCATCAGGACTGGATATTACTAGCCCAATATGGAGAAAGACACATATCAATTTGTCAAGAAATGTAAGCAATGTCAAATTCAAGGAGACCTCATACATGCGCCAACACAAGAACTTCAACCACTTGCATCTCCTTGGCCCTTTTGTCAATGGGGACTCGATCTCATAGGCAAGATTCACCCCCCTTCTTCCAATGGTCACAAATTCATTCTCATTGCCATAGAGTATTTTACAAAATGGATTGAAGTCGTGCCTCTCACACAAGTTACTGGAAAACAGATTGCTACATTCATCCTCAACTACATCATTTGCCGATACGGTATTCCTGTTTCCATTAGCACTGATAACGGGCGTCCCTTCAAAAATCAAGATGTTCGTGAACTCTGTGACCACTTCCGTATTTCCCATCATTTCTCCACACCATATTACCCCCAAGGTAATGGCCAAGATGAGGCATCTAATAAAACAATCCTGAAAATCCTAAAGAAGACAGTCGACGATGCTGGTCGTAATTGACATATTCAACTTAATCCTGCACTTTGGGCCTACCGCACAAGTGTCCGCACACCTACAGGAGCTACACCCTATTCACTTGTCTATGGCACTGAAGCTATCTTACCTATTGAGGTCGAGCTACACTCTTTATAGGTCTCTTTGCAAAACATCATCAGTGACAAAGACTATAGGGTCTCTTGCTTACAAGAGCTGGAACTACTGGATGAACGAAGACAAACTGCTTTTAGTCATCTCAAGGCTTACCAACAATGAATGAGTCACAGCTACAATCACAAGGTCAAACCTTGCACATTTGAGGTAGGGGACTTAGTTCTCAGAGAAAATCCTAAAAATCAACAAGATAGAGAGAAGAAGGGCAAGTTTGAACCAAAATGGCTTGGTCCCTACATTATTACAACAGCATATGGATCTGGTACATATCAACTCTCAACTACAGAAGGTGAACCTTTGGAGGATCCCATCAATAGCATGCACCTTCGCAAGTTCTACACATAGCTCTTCGGAATATCCTAATTCAAAAATACAAAAAAAAATCAAAAATTTCAAAAAAAAAAAAATCAAAAAAGTAAAGAGAAATAATTTTGTCCAACGGTGAAAACCACTTCGGTGACGCCCTGGGCAAGTACCATGGTGAAAATTGGGTCACCAGCACCATGCGTAGAGACATTGCTCCTCCCTCCTTTAGGATTCTCTTTCATCACTTCACTTTGCACACACTCACGACCAATTCATCCATAATAAACTTACACATTCCCATCATGGCTTGTTATTGATCTACCTAAGATTGGTTAGCCATTCATAATAAACCTCCCTTTTCATCCCTTTCCATCCATAATAAATCAGCTCCTATCTATGGCTAAGGCAAATCCTACGTCTAGTGATGGGTGTGGAACTGAGAACATCACATGTTTCGAGGAGTACAGTTTCTTCTAGCTTTCTTCAGTCTATTCGCGCACAATCCGCAATAAAGCAACATCTGCATCGCCAATCCGCAATAAAGTTTCATCTTCTCCACAATAAAGTATCAGTTTCATGGATTCAGTTAGTTTCAGATGAGACACAGCAGCAATAATGGACTTCAACAAATCAAATATTTCAACAGACTCAGACAACATTATGGTTCAGTGCTATCTATCCTTTTTGTGAAAGTAAACATTGTACCACAATCAAAAAAGACTTATAAAAGTGACAAGAGACACTAAATTTGAGGACTACAGTGGATGTTGGTGTCGAGTCTTGGTTTTCTTTTGATTTTATCTTTTGGTGACATGTCTTTTAGCTTTTCCAGGATGTCTCTGACTAGAGATTCTATCTCCAGGATGTCTTTGACTAGAAAGGTGAGGATGGGGTATCATCACCTATTTGTATTTGTTGTCTGTGGATTGTCTCTTAGTAATGCTATGACTTGTCCAAGGATATGAGGACACTGTGAGTCTAGTGTGAACTGGGGCATTCCTTGTTTGTGACTATCTTATCTCCATGCAAACAGGTACAATGACTTTCTGGGTCAAACATATGCCTCGATTGTTATAACCTACTTGCCATAATAAAGCTCAATGATGATAACGCATAAGAAGCTCTTTCACTTTCATATCTTCTGTCTTTCATCCCCCTTTCTTGATTGACTTTCATTGTCCTTCTCAAGTCCGCGTAGCTTGCTATCACATGACTGAGTATAATGACACACCAAAAACACTTGCATTTCATGTAGTTTCACCTGCATTACCACATATAAGAATTTCATACATACATATATATATCACAATTCCATCACATCCTGCACACAACACCTATTAGCACAATTTACATTTGCATTATCATATTCATCTGCATTACATACATTCGCATTTGCATCATGCATAACATTTTAAAACATAAAAGAACAAAAATATTGCATTGCATCATATGCATATTTGCATCCATAGCATAAAGCAAACATCACATAAGAACATCTCATCACATAGGTACACATGCATATAGCTGCCGCAAAGATGAATCATCTCATATATATATAAAAGTGTCATGATACAATGATGTCAAAATCATATGGCTACAAAAGCACCCGCAGGTGTCTACAATACAAAAATGGTACAAAAACTGACACATAGGTAGCCCTCTACGGCTATGATGAACTCCCTCCCTCAGAGCCGCCTGGCCTCAATGGAATCTGAGCCCCTGAAGGACCCACCCCAGGATCATCCCTCCTGTCTCCTCTATCTGGTGGTGGTGGAGGACCCATAACCCTACCACTCGATGTCTGTCTCCTCCGGCTCCCTCCCGTAGTTGTCACTGTATGCGATGGTCTATGGAAGCTCCTCGCCCGCTGATTTGCTGGCACTGCACCATAGTAGAGATCTCGCCAGTAGGCAATCTCCTCCCCTGCCTACTGGACATAAGCATATCCTGCCCCTGTGTCCTCCGCTACCTCTCTCTCGGCCCTCAGTGTTGTCTCAGCCTCTGTATAGCGCTGAATAGCCTGATCTCGCTCCTGGTCAGTATCTCTGAGCCTCATCCTAAATCGATCCCTCTCCCTCTCCAGCTCCTGGATCTCATCTGCCTGGCCCTGGCAGATCTCCCTCAGCTCTAGCAGCTCATCCTCCACTGGGTCAGCCCCCTTCGCCTCTGCCTCTGGCTCCCCCTGTATGGGTGCCTGTCCCTGTGCCTGTGCCTGAGCCTGTACCTATACCTATACCTATACTGGTACCTGTCTCTGTCCTTGTCCCTGCACCTGTACCTATCTGGGACCCTGTGCTGCTGGCACCTGTAGCGGCAATCCACCGTGACCCCTCACCACCCGAGCCTACCTCTCCTCACCACCCTCCCTCCGAGGTGCAACTCTCCTCTCTCCAATTGCTCCCCTCCTCCTCCATCGGCCTCCACCATCATCATCATCCCCACCCCCATCTCCCTCCAATGGCTCTCCCGGATCCATCAAGCGTGGGAAGGGATACTCTGCCCAAAATGTTGTGTACTCAGCATCCATGCAGGCATCCTCGATCTCTAGCCACATGTCCCAGGGTAGGGGTATCATCTCTACCAACTGTGTCACTGCCTGATCATATGACAGCAAGGACCCAAACTGTGCCTGATCTCTAACTGTCTGTGCATACAAGCTTGAGCCCCAGGGCATCCTCTGAATCCGGCCAAACTATCAGCCAATCTTGTCCACCAGCTGCCTCTCTAGCACATAGGGCATCCGCCCAATTAGGTACCTACTCCAAAAAGTGTAAGGAAGCTCAACTGCATCATCCTCCCACTGCTCGCATCCCAGATATGGTCTCCATATGGAGACCATGTCGATATCATCTATCACTCGCCGCCAATGCTCTAGCCTGCCAATCCGTGGCTATGATGTGATCATATCATATAGGTGCACAAAGCTGCGTCCATGTCCCCTGCCTCTGAAGTGTATCGGTCAGGTAACCGACAGATGCTCATAGGCCCATACCTACAGCAATGTCACTCCGCAGCCCAATCCCACTGATCCATGGTAGACAAACTGATGTAGCTCATAATAAAAGTGTGTCAGCACACACGGTCCCCAGGCATATTTGGTGTGTTGTGTCACCAGTGTCTCCAGTGCTCCTCCCCAACCCACAGCCAACCCCCGTGTCACCCTATCCAGACACAGGAATCCACTGATCGCTCCTCCTACAACTGCTGGTAATGCTAATCCTATGGCTATCATGGTATCCCATGCCACATGTCCTGCCCTCATCTCTAGTCCTGGGTCCTGGAATACTTGTCTTAGGGCCTCCCTGTCTCCATCTTGATCGTATGGGATCAGCTCCCCATCGATCGGTATCCGCAGAATCCTGTAAACATCCTCCAGGGTGACTGTCATCTCACCCATCGGCAAATGGAACGTGCACGTCTCAGAGTGCCATCTCTCAGCTAATGCAGTCAGCAAACCCATGTTTGCTTGAAACTCGGGCACATATAGAACATGTCTCAATCCCATCTCCTCGATCACAGCTCGCTCCTCGTCTATCAACTCAGGTCGCAACCTCTGAGTAGACGGGAATCTCTCCTGTGACTCCAGCATCGGCAAATACTCCTGCAGTCAAACAAATCACTCATGTCAATCATAGTGGCATTCACTGTTCATCACAAAATGCTACTTTTTATCTAAATGCATATGGCATTCTATCCTAGTGACACTCACTGTTCATCACAAAGTGTTGCTTCTATCCTAGTGGTACTCCCTGTTCATCATAAAGTACTACGTGTGTGACACTCACTGTTCATCACAAAATGTTACTCACATCTGCACTCACTGTTCATCACAAAGTGCTGCTCATATTTTAGTACTCCCTGTTCATCACAAAGTACTCTATCTTGGTACTCACTGTTCATCACAAAGTGCTTTAATTTATCCTAGTCTTCCCTAGAGGACCTGCTTGAGTGTATCCTCTCAACAGCTTATCCAATTGATAGCGTATGTTCATCACAGAACTGTCGATTTGACCTAGAAGACATAACTTCACACTTTTTAAACACAAACGCGCTTACCTGACATAAACGTGCTTTCAGACTGCACAGACGCGCCTGAAAAACACACACGTGCCTAATCGACATAGACGTGCCTATGCTCTACACAGACACGCTTGGATGACACAGAAGTGCCTTCTTGGCACAGACGTGACTGACCATCACAGACGTGGTCGCATTTGACACAGACGCGGGTTCAAATGTAGACGTGCCTGGCACAAACACAGACGTGCCTCGCGATCACAGACGCGCCTAGCACCAACACAGACGCACCTGGACATTTTTTGACTTTTTTTTACCCTAGTCTAAGCGCATTTATTACCCTATCTAGCATGCATTAATGACAAAATTAAATGCATCGAAGTAGGAGGAGGTTTGGTGGTACTTACTGGCTCTCCTGCCTCTGCTGACCTCTGAAATCGGCGAACGCGATCGAATCTGTGAATGAAGGCCATCGCTGCTGACTGTTGCTGCTCTATTTTCGCTCTGCAATCTGCTCTCGTGGACATGTAGATGACAATGAGGATGTATTTTCTCCCGTGGTCTATCTTATAGCCTATCCTAGCCCTCGCCTTTGTTTTCCGAGTCAGTCTTCATTATCCCGTGACTTTGTCACTTTATCCGGTCAGTCCATTCTAGCCCATCTTTCTTATCGAGAGATTGTCTATGATCTTTTCAGACATTTTTTTCATCCAATCTCTCGAGGGGGCATATCATTCCCATCTTGGGGCAACTCTGTATCAGTTCATATTATCTTCTTTGAAACAACACGACAAGCTGCATTGTCTCAAAGAGGGGCAAAATGTAAACACTCAAAATTATCATGTCTAATTAAATAAATATTTGTCTAATTAAATAAATATTTTATTTATTTAATTATCTAAGCCTAATTCTTCTATTAATTAAATAAATCCTTATTTATTTAATTAATTCATTTATCCTCTTCTAGCCTTATTTCTCATTTAAATAAATACATTTATTTATTTAAATTATCCTTTTCCTAAATTAAATAAATATCTTATTTATTTAATTGATCCCACTTCTTCTATTAATTATATAAATCTTTATTTATTTAATTAATTCATTAACCTTTTTCTATCGATGACACATGTCATTCATCTCTTAATTCATACACTACCTACCCCTTTCATTATTTTATCATTTCTTTTATCTACCCTCTAATCATAGCCGACCTCCTTTTACACCTCTCAATCTTATCCCTCCATTTCATATTGTGTCTTCTATATAAGGAGATGTTTCCTTCATTATCAAACCCTAATGAGCTAATCAATCATCCTAATGACCTAATTACTTGATCACTTGACTACACTATGATCCTACTTGCAACCACATTCCGTTCTTTGTTGAGCTCTTGTGCACATAAAATCTGAGAGCAAACATATCAAGCAAGATCAATGGAGATAGGAAGAATGGAGATCCAAACCCTATTGGACATGTGATGGTATAATCTTTGTGATTTCATTTCATTTGAATTGTCTTAGGTACTCTTCATATGTTATGGTGGATCTTTGTTGTTTGTTAGGCTAGGGTTTTGTGGTTGAATTCATTTAGCCTTTCAATATTGTTATTATTGGTATCCATTTTCACCATATACACCATGAATTTGACATTACTTACATTTCTTGACAAACTGATATGAGTCTTTTTTCATATTGGGCCAGTAATATCCAATCCTAATGAGTTTCTTGGCTAAGGTAGGACCACTAGTATGTGGACCACATATCCCTTCATGTACTTCACGTAACGCAATCTGAGCTTTGTCACTTTCTAAACATCTAAGAAGAGTGCCATCTAGACCTCGCTGATATATGATATCAGCTAAAATGACATATCGAGAGGATTGGTGAATGAAAGTGCGACGTTGGTTATTTGATAAATCAGGAGGTAGGGTATTGTCACGAAGGTATGTGAAAATGGAACCATATAACTGGGACTTGGGACCGACAACACATATCATCTCAGTAGGAATGATTTCATATGAAGGAACCAAAAGGTTATCCACCAAGAACTCATAACGGGTCTCATTTGGAGGTAGATCAATTAGTGAAGCAATTGTGGCCATGGCATCTGCAGTGCGATTCTGCTCTCTTGGTATCTGCTCAAAATCTATCTTGGTGAAGTGTTGTTTCAGGTCATCCACCATTCATTTGTAAGGCATTAATTTTTCACCTTTTGTTTGGTAATCATCAGTTGCTTGACGGATTACAAGTTGAGAGTCCCCAAAAACATGAAGTTCCTGGATCTTCCACTGAACTGCAATCCATAATCCAGTTGTTAATGCCTCATATTCGGCTATATTGTTAGTGCAAGGAAATGATAAGCCATATGATTTTGGTATAGAATCCCCTTTAGGATTTATAAAGAGGATGCCAGCTTTTGCCCCATGCTATGTGTATGAGCTGTCGAAGTACAGTTGCCATGGCTTTGCATGTGACATTGTTAAAATGGATTCATCTGGAAATTCTGAACTTAGAGGAACATCATCTATCATGGGAGCATTTGCTAATTGATCTGCGATGGCTTGTCCATTTATTTCTTTTATGTCCACATACTTGATGTCTAATTCACTCAGGATCATTACCCATTTGGCTAGTCGCCTAGTAAGTGTTGCTTTATTGAGAAGGTATTTTAATGGATCGATTCTTGCAACCAACTTAGTCTTATGAGTGAGCATGTAATGTCGTAATTTCTATGAAGCAAAGACCATGGTGAGACATGCACACTCAATTGGTGTGTAGTTTAGCTCATATCCCACCAATGTGCGACTGATATAGTACACTGCTTTTTCCTTGCCCTCCGCAATTTGTAGTGCTAAGAGTGCCCCCAGTGGTGTTGGAGTAGCTGATATGTATAGTAACAAAGGCTGATCTGGAACTGGTGGCATCAAAACTGGCGGATTCAGAAGATAATCTTTGAGTGTTTGGAAAGCCTGTTGATAGTTATCATCCCATTTGAATTTGATGTCTTTATGTAGCAAGTGCTGAAAAGGATTACACCTATCTGCAAGTTGTGCTATGAATCTTCGTATCGACTGGAGTCTACCTTGTAAAGACCAAAGTTGACTGATATTTCTTGGTGGTTGCATCTCCAAGATGGCCTTGACTTTTGCTGGATCTGCTTCGATTCCTCTTTTTGATACAATGAATCCTGGGAGCTTCCCGGAGGTGACTCCAAAGACACATTTCTTGGGGTTTAATCTTACTTTGTATTTTTCCAACCGATCAAAGATGACTAAAAGTATGTCTAAATGTGTATTTCTGTCTATTGATTTGCCCAAGAGGTCATCGACATAATCTTCCACAGTTACGTGGATGAGATCATGAAAGATAGTAGTCATGGCTCTTTGATATGTAGCACCTGCATTTTTTAGCCCGAAGGGCATGACATTCCAGTAGAAAGTTCCCCACGGACAAGTGAATGATGTTTTGTGTTGATCCTCGAGCGCGATCCTTATTTGATTATAACCAGAGAATCCATCCATCAATGATAACATTTCATGACCTGCTGTGAGATCGACAATCAAGTCAATATTTGGTAATGGGAAGTCATCCTTTGGACAAGCTTTGTTAATGTCTCTGAAATCTATACATATTCTGATGCTGCGATCTGGTTTATTGACAGGCACTAAGTTGGAGATCCATTTAGGATAATCAATTGGGCGTATGAATCCGACGACCAATAATTTCTCAAGCTCTGCTTTGACCAATAATGCAATTTGTGGATGCATCTTTCTTAATTTCTGTTTCACTGGTTTTGCCCCCGGTTTAACTATCAAATGATGCATTACCAAATCTAGGTCTAATCCAGGCATATCAGCGTATGACAAGGCAAAGTTGATTTGTCGTTCTTTGAAGAAACTTATGAATTTTGACCTTTCTGACTCTGTCAATGATTCAGCCAAGAATATGTTGTGCCGAACCTCTTCTATACCAATGTTTGTTTTGATAGTCTCCTCTACCAACATGGATGACTTTTCCTCATATGATGCTGGGAGAATGTCGAGCCTTCCATCTTTGGGTGCCTCAGAGAGGTTTTCACCCTCAGATACATCCTTTCTTTTTACTTCTTTGGGGTCAAACAGCGCCATAGTGTGGTTTTCACCATAAGACCCTTGGTTTGTTCTTATTTTTACATTTTTGCGACTGGAAGGTCCGACACCCTCACCAAAATATGCCATGCTATTGAGTTCTATAGTGTATCCCACTTTATGGTCCCCAGGAGGAAGATCATCTCATATGCCAAGATAGTCAATAAAAGCTTCATCATTTTGGAATGTGTCAAACTGTGCAGATCCTTCATGATCCCAGTCAATGAGTTGGTGGTGAACAAGGGGAAGGCTTTTAATGTCTTCGAAGTTAGTGGGACTAAGAGTGAAGATGCAGTTATATTCGGGTATGTCTAGGTAATTATCGAGGTCATCGATGGCACTCTCCTCATCAGTCTCGATCGTGAATGAATCCAAATTATCATCACTAGTAGCGCATTCTGGGACAGGTGTTCTTATCCTATGTGATTTCAACCTAGGACCTTGAGACAAGGACTGTGTGGAATCCTCATGGGTTGTTTCTTAATCAACTTTGAATTTTTTATAAAATTCCTCCTCTTCTATGGGTTCATCTAGCTCTCTGAATATCTTGGTGAGCTCGTAGTCACTGGAGGATTTATCTGAACCCCATTCCCATTCATTGGAGTCTGTGGAATAGCGACCCTCTTGTTGAATTTTGGCAGCTTTGATTTATAAGGCTTCTCCTGTCCTTTGAGTGTGGAACTTGGAAGTCAAAAAACCAAGTCCCTTCGAGCATTCCTTTTTGAATCTCAATTCAGGTTGTAAAGGTTCAATGATGCCTTCCTTTCATAACCCAAGAGGGTTTTTTCCATCATACCCGAATTTTTGTAGGATCTTGAAACCTTTGCCATATTTCTCACATGGTAAAGTGATGTGATCTTGTGTGTCATCTTCAATGTCTTTGTAAAGCATTTTGTATAAGTCTTCCTCTTCCAGTTCACCCCATCTTTGAAAGGTAGTAGGGTCCCATTTGAGTACCATGATGGATACTTGCTTGTTAGGATGTGGTCTTCCATATTCTTTTGGGGAACTCATGACTTGTTGTAAGTACATGGTCTGATTTAAAGTGTATTCTCCCATGCCCTTATCCTGAAATTTGCCTTTAAGCTCACCTTGTTTTGTTGTTGAAGGTTTCAATGACTCAAGATCAATGTATGCCGAAGAAGGAACAACTTCACGATTACTGGGAATGATGGTCTCAATTTTTGATCTCAGGTTATTGCAGTATATGAACGGATTAGGATCACCTTTAACTGTTACTTCTACTCCATTGTGAGGAAACTTAATGCAATGGTGATATGTAGATGGCACTGCCCTCATTTCATGAATCCAAGGACGTCCTAGCAATATGTTATAAGTGAGATCTAGATCTAGGACTTGACAAACCACATCCTTTGTAACTGGCCCAACTCTGAGAGCTAAGGTGACTGTGCCCTGGGATGAACGCTCTTCATCATCATATGCCTTGATAATGATTTGATTTGTAGAATTCACAGCTTTATCAGAATATCCCAATTGTTTAATTGTGCTCAATGTATAAATGTTTAGACCTACTCCTCCATCTATCAGGACTCGTTTTATTCGATGTTTGTGTATGAAGGCTTCAATGTGTAGTGGTGCATTATGTGGCTGACTTATGGAGGCATCATCGGCTTCTATGAATGTAAGAGAGTGGAATGGAAAGGTATCCCACCATGGCTTGAAACTGGTCCACGTTCAGATCAGTAGGAACGATAGTTTCTCTCAAGGTTTTGTCAAGAATAGCTTTATGTGCGGGGGATATGCGTAGGAGCTAAAGAATGGAGATGAGCGAGGGTGTCTTCCCTAACTGTTCTACAAGGTCATACTCAGGTTTGGTTGATGAGGAAGCGGTGTGCTTGGTTGGAGCACCTTGCAAAGTGATTTTACCTTGAGGAGTTGTAACATGACATTCAGAGGTAGGTTCGGAAGAAGATCCAACGCCTTTCAGAATGATCTTGGGTCTCTGGGTAGAATTCTCAGGGGTTTTGTCCTTGATGATAATGGTAGAGACGTAATTGTCCATCGAAATGTGATTGATAGTTGAATCATAGTTATAGGATGCTCTGGTATAGTTGGTTTGGTCATCTATGGCTTTAGCTTTTCCCTTGTCATGCTTTGGGAATGGTTCCTTAAACATCTCATGTTCTTGATTGGATGAGTGTCCTTCAATCTCAATGTCACCTCTATCAATAAGATCTTGTATGATGTTCTTCAGTCGATGACAATTTCCTGTCTTATGACCCTTGCTCTTATGAAATTCACAATACTCATCATCATTCCACCAATTTGGTTTAACCTTTGGTTCATATGGAGGAAAATCTAGAATAGTGACTACCTTGTTTGCCACTAGCTTCTTGAAGACTGACTCAAGTAGTTCTCCCAATGGAGTGTACTTCCTTCGTGATCTAGAAGTTGTTTGAGTATTCACTTGATTGTTTGTAGAACTTGATCCAGAAAAAATGAATTTGGGTCACACTGTGTTGGCGTCAACAACACCATCATTGACTGTGTTCTTGTTTCTATTCCAAAATCTCAGCTTGTCTTTTCCTTTAAAGTCATCTTTGTTTTCCTTGAATATCTTAATGACTCCTTGTTCAATTAGGACCTTTTATGTCGCTAAGCCTTTTTCAATGACATCCTTGAAGGTGGACAAACAAGCTTTCCTTAGATCATAGCCAATGTCTTCGTTAACATTTTGGGTGAACATCTCTACCATTTGTTTTTGTGGAATTTCACAAGAGCATCTGCTAGCTAGATTTCTCCATCTTTGTAAAAATGATGCAAAAGACTCTCCCTCTTTTTGCTTGGTGTTGCACAAAGTAGTGACTGATATGTCTATCTCTATGTTGTAGGAGAAATGTTGAATAAATGTCTCTGCTAGATCACCCCATGACTTAATTCCAGGTGGAAGTTGGGAGAACCATTCCATAGCTTGATCGCCTAGGCTTTGTGGGAATAATCTCATCAAATATGTCTCTTCTGAAGCTACCTCAATGCAAGCTGTGAAAAACTATCTTACGTGTGCCTTAGGATCCCCTTTTCCTCTATACTTATCAAACTTAGGTGTCACAAAGTGTGTAGGAAATGGAGGCATTGGAATACTCTTGTCAAATGGATAAGGACATATGTCTCTCATTGTGTATGTTGGCTTTGGTGTATTTATGTCCTCCATTTTCTTTTGTAAGTCCCTGATTTGTTGCTCCAAATTGCTCTTAGGTGGAGATCGACTTCTTGGACCATACCCTATGCTTGAGGTGCCAATTGCAAGAGGAGCATGTTGCATATATGGATGATATTGATCATACACATGTTCATATGGAGAAGGTCTATAATGGTGCTACGTATATGGACCACTTGCTATAGATTCATGTTGAGGAACGCCATATCTATTTTTTCCATGTATACCATACTCTACAAGCATGTCATGTTCTAATGTGTTGCCCCCAAATTTGACACGGGGTTTCCTTGTGTCCAAATTTTGAGCATGCCTTTCAATATCCAATTGCTTTGGTGGTTGATCCTTAGCATTTGTATGTGATTGAGCATACCTTTCTGCATAAGACTTCCATAATGGTCTACGAAGGTGAGTATCATATTCTTGACCATGTGTATCTGGGACCTCTAGTTTTTGAAACAAAGATGATGGTGATTCAGGCACCATATGTGGTCTTCTATTGCCTCCACTATTAGGTCCTTTTTGATCCATGTTGGAGTGAGTTTGTTGCAAAGGTCGATTTTCCATTATTTGAGACATGTCAAAATCATGAGGTATCTTGACTCCAATTTGTGCCATCATTTGTAAGAAGTATTGTCTATCCCTCCTCATTATTTCCTCAACCAATCGATTGAAATGGGGATTCATAATGGATTCTTCCACATCTGCTGAATGTACAGAAAAGTTGTCCATATTGTCATTATGTGTAGCATTGTTGTTTGTAGTGTCCATGTTCTCAACATTTGGAATGTTTCTATAGGCATCCATGTTAGGTAATGTGTTATGATCAGTATTGAAAAAGACATCATTGTCATACTCATAAGAACTCATGTTTGCGGACTCTTGAGCCTCTTTAATTTCTCTCCTATATTTTTGAAGACGGGTTTCAACCATGAACTAGGTATTGATCGAGATGTGTGAGACTAGATGAAAATGGAAAAAGTATGGAAGACTAAGAGTTGGATGGAATGTAAATGAATCTAAAGTGTACTTGCAATGTCCAAAGTGTAAGACCAAGTATGTATGTAGTAGAGTAGGTGTGACTTCCAAAGAGAGGATAGTTTCTCTTGATGAGGTAAGTTTACCTTGACTCTAAGTAAGACCAAATGAGACCCAAAGGTGATGGACCTTGATGAGGGACCACTTAGCAAAGTGTTGTTGTATGTAGTGTGTTGACAAAGTATGATGAGGACAAGCAAGTGACCTTTTGACTCAAGTTTAGACAAATGTGAATGTAATGTAAGGTGTAAAGCAATGATGGACTTTGTGAGACCCAAAGACAAGTTGAATGCTAAATGAAACCCTGGAGAAATGACCTAGGAAGCTCAAGAATTTCGAAACTGACTATGTTTGTTTGCAGGATTGTAAAAGTTTTTCAATTCTAAACATAGATGCGCCTGTATACTTCACAGACGCGATTTCCTGACACAGACGTGGTTCTGTTTAACACAGACGCGTTTCTAAGATTTTTTTTAAAATGCACTATTGATTCTGGAAACACAGACGCGTTTCTGCCCTTCACAGACGCGGTTATACAACACAAACGTTATTATGTCAGACACAGACGTGTTTCTGCAAAATTTGTGCAATTTTTTCCAATCTGTGAAGTTGTTTTGTTGTGACCAAATCTGACTATTTGACTGTTTTTCATGATAAGAGGACACAATGTTGATGAAGACCTAATGTTTGCAAGTGTCTAGACTCAAAATGACTCCAAGAAAAGTGTGTTGTTTGATGTAAAATTGTTTTGCATACACTTGAAGACACAAAAGACACAATGTTTTGTTATTTGGTCTTGAATGTTCTGAATGTTTAAAATAAGTCAAGCACAATTATTATGGCTGGCCAAGACAATAGTTGTTGATCCCACATGGGGTTTTACCCCCGAGGCTATGTTATTCAGAGCAAATACTTAGATGCTTGACCTCACTAGCTCCACCCTCGGCACTCACTTCTCGGGTCAGCCAAGCATCAGTCCCCATGAAAACTCCCCATGGTGAACTTTGTATCTCTACTAAGAACCGTATGTGTGTGGGCCGCTACCAGAGGTTCGACCTCCTGCCCCAACAACTAGAAGGATTTGGACTTCTAAAACAAAAAGGTGCTAGTAAGGGCATTTGCTCGTGTGGCCATACATGCGGCACTTTCAGCTCTGTAAATACAGAAGGCTCCTAGTCGGTAGGGGTTATGCCCTACAACTGATCAAATAAATTTGATCAAATGGGTTTATGGGGAGACATAGTGTCGGTATGAACTAATCAGCACACGTTATTCATAGTTTTCACCATGAATACAGTTATTTATAGTGGTTTGGAAGAAAATGGCTTTTCTTTTGCTACCACTTGGGTCGTTCTCTTCTCACTAGTAGTCCTAATGACCACACAAGAAGACAGGCCCTCTAAAGATTAAACAAAAAGAGCCTATTGCTCACGACACAAAAGACAATGATTCAATTTTAGTGCACCAATTGAAGTGTTTTCTAGTCTATGAAAACAAGGCACACAATAAAAATCCAAAAATCCTTGCCAAGGACCTCCAACAAAGATTTATTAGTAGTTTGAATTGTTTCAAATAATCACCCCTTCCTGCAAGCACACAAGTTAGGTAAATTTTAAATCCAAAAGACTTTGTGAAAATAGGGGCCTTCAAACAAATGATTTTGCTTTCAAGATAAGCTGCACCAATTTCGTTAGCTAGATCTGAAAATGTTAGCTCAAAATAAACCAGATCCGAAACCTTAAATGCAGAACCCAAAACTAAATCAATAACTTCAAAATTGGAAACTGGTGCACACAGACGTGATTACCTTAGACACAGACGTGACTTTGTGACTCAGACGTGGTTCTGTGAGACACAGACGCGGCTACAGAACCCAGACGCGACTTCTGGACACAGACGCGTCCAAAAACACCGCAGACGTGACTTATGAACACAAACACGGTTTCCAAAATCTGCAAAATAAAATGTTGTCAATAACATAGATGCGATTCCAGATGTCGCAGACGCACCAGAAAATCAAAAACGCGATCCAAAAGTACGCAGACGCGAAAATATCAAAATGCTATCAAAAATGTCAAATCTGCAACTTCAAAACATAAAATCTGCAATAAGGATGTTAAATGCAAAAAGGGACAAGAGTCCCACCGGGTGTGCCAAAATTTATATGGTGAAAATGGATAACAATAATAACAATATTGAAAGGCTAAATGAATTCAACCACAAAACCCTAGCCTAACAACAACAAAGATCCACCATAACATATGAAGATTACCTAAGACAATGCAAATCAAATGAAATCACAAAGATTATACCATCACATGTCCAATAGGGTTTGGATCTCCATTCTTCCTATCTCCATTGATCTTGCTTGATATATTTGCTCTTAGATTTTATATGCACAAGAGCTCAACAAAGAACGGAATGTGGTTGCAAGTAGGATCGTATATGTCAAAAGCGTAGTGTAGTCAAGTGCATAAATTGATTAGCCAGGGTTGATAATGAAGGAAGTATCCTCTTATATAGAAGACACTATATGAAATGGAGGGATAAGATTGAGAGGTGTAAAAGGAGGTCGGCTATGATTAGAGGGTAGGTAAAAGAAATAATAAAATAATGAAAGGGGTAGGTAGTGTATGAATTAAGAGATGAATGACATGTGTCATAGGTAGAAAAGGCTAATGAATTAATTAAATAAATAAAGATTTATTTAATTAATAGAAGAAGTGGGATAATTAAATAAATAAGATATTTATTTAATTTAGGAAAAGGATAATTTAAATAAATAAATGTATTTATTTAAATGAGAAATAAGGCTAGAAGAGGATAAATGAATTAATTAAATAAATAAAGATTTATTTAATTAATAGAAGAATTAAGCTTAGATAATTAAATAAATAAAATATTTATTTAATCAGACTGGATAATTTTGGGTGTCTACACAAAGAAATGTCCTAAGTGCCAAATTCATGGCAATCTTATCCATGCACCAGCACAGGAGTTGTAGCAATTTACAACATCTTGGCCTTTCTGTCAGTGGGGACTTGATTTAGTAGGGAAAATCCATCCTTCCTCTTCAAATGGACACAAGTTCATTATCATTGCAATAAAGTATTTCACAAAATGGATTGAAGCAGTCCCACTGACCACAGTAACTGGAAAACAAATTGCCTCATTTATTCTCAATTATTTGATTTGTAGATATGACATTCCAAGTTCTATCATCACTGACAACGGGCGTCCTTTCAAAAATCAAGATGTACGAGAACTATGTGAGCAATTCAAAATCCAACATCATTTCTCTACACCTTACTACCCACAGGGGAATGGTCAAGCAAAGGCATCAAATAAAACAATCTTGAAAATCCTAAAGAGACAGTAAATGATGCAGGTAAGGATTGGCATGTGCAACTCAATCCGGCACTCTGGGCATACAAGACTAGCATCAAGACACCTACAGGAGCTATGCCATATTCATTGGTGTACAGATCAAAAGCAATTTTACCTCTTGAGTTAGAAATTCCATCACTTGAAGTATCTTTAAAAGGCCTCATACCAGATGAGGAGTATCGGGTAAACAGATTACAAGAACTAGAGCTTCTGGATGAAAAATGACAACATGTTTATAATCACCTCAAAGCATACCAGCAGCGCATGTGTAGAAGCTACAACCACAGAGTCATCCCTAGGATTTTTAAAGTCGATGATCTTATACTCAAAGAAAATCCCAGAAATCAACAGGATCGAGGAAATAAGGGGAAGTTTGAACCTAATTGGTTAGGTCCCTATGTCATCATATCAGCCTATGGATTGGGTGCCTATCAACTAACAACTTCAGAAGGAGATGTGCTCGATGAACCAACCAACAACATCCATCTAAAGAAATTATATACTTGAGTGGTCTAATGCATGGAAAAGTGAAAAATACAAAAAAATACAAAAAAAAGTGCAATAAAAACAAGTGGTGAAAACCTGGCAATAGGCGCTCTTTGTGAGGGAACATCTCCTCTATCCATCATTACTCATTATCTTTTGCATCTAAATTCAAAGCTAATGGCCATCGCCCAACACTTTTTACAAACCATTATCCCGGACATACTTAGCGTAGTCACCGTCCTTGCTTATCTGAAGGTCAGTTCATCTTATCCCACCATGGCTTGGTAATCACTATGAATATCCACATCAATCGGTATCTATAACTAGGGGAAGCATTCCTCGGACTTCAAAACATCCCAACAACAAGCAAACAAGAATCACAACATGCTAAGGAAATCTTGTCAACAATAGCTCATCTGTAGAGAAAACAAAACATTGATCTGATTAACAACTTCAACACGCACATGATGGATGATTTTCTGACTTATAATTTTTTTACATCTCGCATGAAGTTTTGACTGTTTTTCACTTCAAAAATTTTGAATCATTGGATCTCCTGAATTTCTCAACGATGCATCGAGCTAGAGAAAATCGCAGGGGAGTCTAATATACTTTTTTTGGTTTTCTTTATGTGAGGCAATCACTTGTACTATGCAGATTTTGTCTTGAGACATGATTGGAAACATATCACTGAATACATTGTTCAACTTTTCGCATACAAATGGTTAAATCTTGTTTGTTTTACGCAAACAACACTCAGGTCATCTTGGTTTAATTATACCTCGACGCTTGTGTCATCTTGCAATATCAAAATCTATGTACGTTTTACTCAAGTCATTATAATTCAATTATACCATTCTGCTTGTATAAAATTCCAACATATCAAAAGCTTAATGATGATAACCAAACATGTGACTGTAAGGAAAGAACAGTGCGGAAATGCCTTCCTAATGTCAATTAACAGGGAAGATCATGCAAGAATGCAGTTTAAAACTTTTACAGAACGTTAAGAATAACATACACAAAACACATAGAATCAACATAAAGATAGAACACCAAGAATTACATGGGAAAACCCTTTCGGGAAAAAAACCCACCGCCAATAGTTGAAACATTTTATTTCCAATAAATAAATTTACAATAAAGTTTCAGTCTGCAACTATAGGTATTCATTCTCAGATTCTCACGAACTGGACACTATAATCGAATCCCGAATATCAGTATATCACCATATTTATCCAATGGCTACATATATTAGATTGTTGATAGTTCATATGAGCAATTGCACCAGTGGTTTGAAGTCTAATCATCTGCATCGGTCTGCATTCATGAGAAACACAATATCCCACATGCACCATGAAGTCGGGTCGGTTCGTATTCATATACACCGACAAGACCATCTTCAATGTCCAAGTGTTTATCTTTTGGACTTTGGTTCTAGTGCACACCCGTAGTCGGTCTCTACTCCACTTTCTCGACCTCTAGCTCACATCTTTATCAGTCTGTCACAGACTCACCATCGGAATGAAGCTCTTCTTTGTCATTGGGTCACAATGGAAAGTCTAAAGAGCAATTTCCCATTGCAACCTAATGACCTCTGTCGGATCTTCTACGATTGTCATCTGATCATCTGTGATCTTCTCGGCCTTTAACTCGCCTTAGTCGCTCTCCTGTTGGGTCCCACCACTTGGTCACCATGTCACGAGGGATAACATTTTGGGAACCTCAAAACCTTGATACAGCGATAGTAACTAATAGTCCCATAATTTTACTCCACCATTGATCTTCCTTGGATCTGTCATTGGATCTTCTTGATTTGCATGACCCTTATCTCACCTGGGCCGCTCACTTATGCCACATGTCACTTTTTGATTGGCTCCGAAGTCCTTACCCTGCCACCTTAGCATGACCTCACTAACCGCCCAGAATGAAGCTCTTCTTTGTCGTTGGGTCGTGAAGGATATTCTAATGAGCAATTTCCCATCATGACCTAGTGACCACTGTTGGATCAACCTTGATCTACATGGTCTTTAACACGCTTCTTTTTGCACGTTCTTTGATGCCAAGTTGTGGGGAATAACTTTCGATAATCTTCCCATTGCAGTATAGCGACAGCTGTTGGATCATCTCAGACTTGCTCACCTGATAGCCGATCACAAGAAGAGGGTTCCATCAGCCCATCAACAAGAGTCACATCGACAGTTGTTCCATTGGGATAGGTTACTCTGATCAGTCTAAACACAAGTCAACCTAATTCAAGGCACATTTCCAACAAACTCCCACTTGACGAGGAATTCACTGGACCGATTACCATTCCAAACGTTACTAAGAAACATGGGTATCAAGACCCATAGAATTAGAACACCAGCTGAACTTGTGAGTGCTCACAGGTTTCATCAAGGCGTCTGCAACATTTTCCAGAGTGTCTACCTTGTTAAGATAAACTTTTCCATCTTCCACCATGTCACGGACAAAGTGATACTGAACATCAATATGCTTCGACCTGGCATGGAAAGTAGGATTCTTCACCAAACATATGGAACTCTGACTGTCACTCCAAATTTCAACCTGCCCTACATCAAAACCAATATTTGAACTCAAACACCTAAGCCAAACATCGTCTTTACAAGCATGTGTGGTCACCATGTATTATGCCTCTGTAGTGGATAAAGCGACTATAGGTTGTCGCTTGCTCATCCAACTAATTGCTCCACCATTCATTACAAAAACATATCCACTGGGGGATCTTCTGCTATCTATGTCTCTTGCCCAATCAGAATCCACAAAACCACATACACTGAGAGTTTTCTTTGAATCATCAAAATAACCATGATAGCACAAAGCAAAATCTGAAGTTCCCTTCAGATATCTAAACACCCTCTTTTCAGCATCCCAATGCGGCCTTCTTGGATTTGACATAAACCTGCTAAGTACTCCCACTAGTTGGGAAATGCCTGGTCTTGTACAGACCATAGCATACATCAAACTTTCAATAGCACTTGCATAAGGTACACTTTTGATGTCTTCTATCTCTTTTGGAGATTTCGGACTATCAAGCACAAACAGCTTAGTTCCCTGCAAGATGGGAACAACCTATGATTTACAGTCACACATATGAAACCTATCAAGAACATTGGTTATATGCTTTCTCTAACTGAGCCAAAGTTTCCTCTTAGATCTATTCCTTTTGATCTTCATTCCCAGAATGTAATTTGCTGCTCCTAAGTCCTTCATTTCAAATTTCATAGATAACTGAGATTTTAAATCTGAGATCATACATTTTATATTTCCTATGAACAACATGTTGTCTACATACAAAGCTATGATAAGAATCCTATCACCTTTAGTTTTGTAGTAAACACAATGATCAGCTTTTGATCTCACAAATCCCAAGGACAAAACAAATGTATAATACTTTTGATACCACATTCTGGGAGACTGTTTCAAACCATACAGAGACTTCTTGAGTCTGCATACCAAATGTTCTTTACCTTTTTCCACAAAGTGCTCAGGTTGAGACATATAAATCTCTTCTTCAAGATCACCATGAAGAAATTTTGTCTTCACATCCATCTTCTTAATCTCCCAATCATACGCTGCTGCAAGTAACAAGAGAAATCTGATAGATGTCAGTTTAGCCACAGGAGAAAACATCTCTCCATAGTCAATACCTTCCTTTTGAGAATACCCCTTTGCAATCAATCTTTCTTTGTACTTGTCAATGATGCCATCTGGACCATACTTCTTTTTGAACACCCACTTGCAGCCTATAATCTTTCTACCTTTAGGTAATGGCACCAAATCCCCAGTTCCATTTTTATCCAATGATGACATTTCATCATTCATGGCTTCCAACTTGGAATCTAAATCAGGCATTTTAATAGCTTCTTTGACAGTCCTAGGCTCATCAGTATCGACAAGTACAGAATAAGCACAATTAAAATTCAACATAGAGTGATTATACTTATTAGGTGTATACCTATTAGGTTGTTGCCTCTCTCGAGTAGATCTTCTCAACTCTCATGTTGAGGGTTCTTGAGGTTCAATGAGTGGCTCATCATCGTGTTCTTCTTCAGAACTACTTGAACTTCTTGAACTCTCCTCATCTTCAAGTATCTCTGGAGATTATTCCTTAGCTAGAGGAATTTCAACCTCAGTTTCTCCTTTCCTATGTTGTGATCTAGTGACATAGGTTTTAGCTCATGAAAAATCACACTTCTATTGTACATAACCTTACCAGTCACTGGATTCCAAAGTTTGTATCCTTTCACACCAACTCCATAGCCAATGAAGATACATTTCACAACTTTGTTATCCAACTTAGACCTATTAACATCAGGCACATGAGCATATGCCTCTACACCAAAAACATGAAGGTGCCTTAAAGAAGGTTTCTTATGAGACCAAGCTTCCATAGGTGTTTTGTCAACCAATAATGAAGTAGGAGAACGATTTAGCAGGTAACATGTTGTAGCAACTGCTTCAGCCCAAAATTTTTGTTTCATCCCAGCTCTGCTCAACGTGCTTCTTGCTTTCTCCATTAGAGACTGATTCAACCTTTCAGCAACTCCATTTTGTTGTGGAGTGTAAGGTACAATCTTATGTCTCTTATTTCCATGATCAACACAGTACTTGTTGAAATCTGTACTACATTATTCCCCACCATTGTCTGTTATTAAACATTTAATCCTTCTCCCTGTCTGATTTTCAACAAAGTTCTTAAACTCCTTAAATCGACTGAACACTTCTGATTTACTTTTAAGAAAGTACACAAGTGCCCTTCTTGAATAATCATCTACAAAAGATACATAGTACTTAGACTTAGATAGAGAAGGAACATCCACTGGACCAAACACATTAGAGTGAACATAATCCAGAATGTCAGAAGACTTATGAGAACTAGAATAAAACTTAACACGTTTATGTTTTCCATATATGTCGTGTTCGCATAAATCAAACTCAAAACTACAATCATCCAGAACTTCAACCAGATTCTTATTCTTCAAAGATTTTAAACCTTTGTCACCTATGTGGCCTAACCTATTATGCCAGAGCATTGTTTTCTCAGCAGGAAGTTTATCTTCCAATGAATTAGCATTATGCATCATTACAGTTGTCTTAACTGACTTTTCAGAGGTTACATTACAACATATAGGTTCAGCATTTAACTTATACAGTGTACCAATGCAATCACCCTTTGCCAATACAATGGAACCCCTAGTCATCTTGCAACCACCATATACAAATGTAACATGTACTCCAGCATCATTTAGTTTACTTACAGAGAGAAGGTTTCTTGCCAGACGTGGTATATGAAGAACTCCGTTGATCCCCTTCACTCTACCATCTAGGAATTGAATTTTAATTCTACCTCTCCCTACAATCTCCAACGTAGAATCACTAGCCAAGTATACCTTTCCACCAGCATACGGTTCATACTTCAAGAACCACTCCTTGTGGGAGGTCATGTGAAAAGATGCGGCAGAATCTACTAACCAGGTGTCATCTGAGGTAGGCACTGTCAGGGCCGCTATAAATGCGTCTGCATCACTCTAAGAAGATTCAGTGTCAGAATAATTCTTCTTCTTCTTCTTCTCCTCCTTGCAATCCTTTCGGATATGCCCTTTTTGCTCACAATTCCAGCACTTCACCTTTGACCTCTTGCCTGGAGATTTTGATATCTCTTGAGACTTGGACTTGGAATTCTTTCCTTTCTTCTTATCTTTGTCCTTCGATCTACCTCAAATAGAGAGAGCATCTTTTGTCATCTCAGAAGACTTCTTTCTCATTTCTTCTGACAAAAGATTATTAACCACAGTATCCATCTTGAACTGGGTCGTAGTACTACTGATAGCCATCACTAAGTGATCCCAAGAGTCAGGAAAGTAACACAATAGCAGCATGCAACGTTCTTCTTCCTGAATGGTCACACCAACAAAAGTTAATTGTGCAAGAACCATGTTGAATGCATTCCAGTGGTCTGCCAATGGTGTTCCTGCATCCATCTTCAGAGAGTACAACTTCTTCCTCAAGAAAATTTTATTCACCAAGGACTTGCCTTGATAAATATCTCCCAACTTATTCCAGAGAAGATGTGTAGTCTTCTCCTCATGGACGTTTAACAGAACAGAATCAGCAAGACATAGCCTGATTAGACCCCTTGCCTTCCACTCGGCTAATTCCCAATCCTCTTGTTTCATGCATGTAGGTTTCTGCCCAAACATAGCAATCCAAAGGTCTCAGTCGACCAACAAGTCTTCCATCTTGAGTTTTCATAGTTCAAAACTGGAACCATTAAACTTCTCCATGTCTATGCGCCCTAAGGTGCTTGGCATCTTAACCTGTAAACAAACAAGTAGACACTCTACAAGACTCCCACTAAAACAGGACTGACACAAAAAACTAACCCTACCCAACAAGGATAACAAAACGAGCCAAGCTCTGATACCACTTGTAAGGAAAGCATAGTGCGGAAACACCTTCCTAATGTCAATTAACATACAAGATCATGCAAGAATGCAGTTTAAAACTTTTACAGAATGTTAAGAATAACATAGACAAAACACATAGAATCAACACAGAGATAGAACACCAAGAATTACGTGGGAAAACACTTTCGGGAAAAAACCCACCACCAATAGTTGAAACACTTTATTTCTAGTAAATGAATTTATAATAAAGTTTCAGTCTACAACTAAAAGTATTCTTTCTCAAATTCTCATGAACTAGACACTACAATCGGATCTCGAATATCAGTATATCACCATAATTATCCAATGGCTACATATATCAGATTCTTGACAATCCATCTGAGCAACTGCACCAATGGTTTGAAGTCTAACCATTTGCGTCGGTTTGCATTCATGAGAAACACAATATCCCGCATGCACCAGGAAGTTGGGTCGGTTCGTATTCATATACATCGACAAGACCATCTTCAATGTCCAAGTGTTTATCTTTTGGACTCTGGTTCGAGTGCACACCCATAGTCGGTCTCTACTCCACTTGCTCAACCTCTAGCTCACATCTTTTTTAGTTTGTCACGGACTCACCGCAGGAATGAAGCTCTTCTTTATCGCTGGGTCGTGGAAAGTTTAAGGAGCAATTTCCCATCGTGACCTAGCGACCACCATCGGATCTTCTGTGATCATCATCTAAGATCATCTGTGATTTGCTCGGCCTTTAACTCACCTTAGTCGCTCTCCTGTCGGGTCCCACTACTTGGTCACCATGTCACGAGGGATAACATTTCAGGCACCTCACAACCTTGGTATAGCGACAGCCGCTGATAGTCCCAGAATTTTACTACACCATTGATCTTCCTCAAATCTGTCATTGGATCTTCTTGATTTGCATGACCCTTATCTCACCTAGGCCGCTCACTTATGCCACATGTCACTTCCTAATTGGCTCTGGAGTTCCTGCCCTACCACCTTAGCACAACCTCACTAACCACCCGGAATGAATCTCTTCTTTGTCATTGGGTTGCGATGGATATTCTAACGAGCAGTTTCCCATCATGACCTAGCAACCATCATTGGATCAATCTTGATCTGCACGGTCTTTAACTCACTTCTTTTTGCACGTTCTTTTTCGCCAAGCCACGGGGAATAACTTTTGATAATCTTCCCATCGTGGTATAGCAACAGTCATTGGATCATCTCAGAATTGCTCACCTGATAGCCGATCACAAGAAGAGGGTTCCATCGGCCCATCGGTAAGAGTCACACCGATAGTTGTTCCATCGGGATAGGTTACTCTGATCAGTCTGAACACAAGTCAATTTAATTCGAGGTACATTTCCAATAGTGACTACACAGGAATGACAACGAGAAAAAGAGGGTGATCAATTAGTTGCATATTATTTTATACTTGCATTTACTTGCATATCATTATCATATTAATCTTGCATTAGGTTGCATATCATTTTAATCTTGCATTAGTATCATTTCATTATCATCATCATATCATTATCATACATCATATTTTCAAGATACATCTCACATCATATCATTATCATACATCTCACATCATATCATTATCATACATCTCATTTTCAAGATACATCTCACATCATACATCAACAAAATCAAGATAAACAAAGCATCATTATATGTTCATCTTTATCGCTCATACATCATAATCAAAAATCAAAAGCATTACCATCTACGCATTCCATCTTCATCATCACAACTTCGTATCAATGCATATCAGACATCATCATCCATAACACATCACATGTGAATCAATGAAATCAGTGTCATATATATTTCTCTTAAAATGGTCGAAATGTACAAGGGATGTCATTTCTATCAAAATACAACAAAATGATCAAAATACAATAGAGATAAGTCTTTCAGGTATGACTATCTCCTGAGGCTGACGGTCTCACAACAGATGTCCCAGCTCCTGGATCCCCTCCAGATGGATCATGTCGAGAAGGCCCCGTAACACCTCTTCTCTTTGTCCCTGTCTAACTCCGACCAGACCGACTGGCTGCATAACTAGGAGCTCTCTGCTCTCTAGGGACTAGATCCTCATATAACCACCTATAGTACTCAGTCATCATGGCTAAGTACTGTATCTCCTTAGTGTTTCCCACATCGCGCCACCACCTATCACTCTTTGCAATCTCTCTGCAAGCTCCTCTGCCCGGCCTCGATGCTTTCTCTCTGTATCCCGCTCTGCCATAATCTATGTAATCTAGCATTGTTGTGCTAGCACCTGTACTTGTAGCTATTGCACTGTGACCTGTAAGGATCTAATCTATGAGTCATGTCGATGGGTAGGTACCCTAATCTGAATGGGTACCTGTGTCGTGGTCCCACCCATGCTTGTCCCTGTCCGAGGCATCGATGGAGGTATAACAGCTGATCTCCTCCTCTGGCTAGGTCACCTATCATCCTCTATACCCCCCACAGCTGCTAACACTGTGCCTACCCTACCAGTACCACCAACACCAAGGAGTAGTCCTCCTCCTCTCCCTCTATCACCACCTTGTCCTCTATCTTGTCCTCTATCCCTCCCTCCATCGCCACCTCATCCTCTCTCTCTCTCCCCAACCCTCCTCTATCTCCTCCATATCCTCCACCATCTCCTCCCTCACCTCCTCCATCATCCGCACCTCCCTCTCGAACCTCCTCTCCCTCCTCATCTCTCTATCTAACTCCCCTCACCTCTCTAGCTGCTCATCCTCCTCATCATCAAAAGCAGGTATCATCTATGTTGGATCTGATATCCGTGCCACTGCATGTGCCACAACGTAGGTCGAGAACACCTCTGTCATCCCCGCATCAACAACCCCAGCTCTGTAATCCCAGATCTAGCCTGCTAATGTCATGTACTCCTCTACTACTGCTACACTATCCACTGTGGGCCCCACTCAGGCACATCCTGTCTCCAGCGAGCATATAAGAAAGCTCCTTGTGGCATCCCCTGTTGTCTCCCATACTATCGTTGCACATGGCTATGAAAGAATCACTCGATAATAAAGGACTTATGCCCAATCAAATATCTGGACATATAAACATAGGGCATCTCTAGCCCGTCCTCAACCCATACCTCGCAATCCATATATGGTCTTCAGATGATCGTATCAATATCATCTAACGCTCTCCACCAGTGCTCTAGTTTTCCCATCTTGCATTGAACAACTATACCTGTATACCCATATGCATATGCCCACCCAACTAGCCTATCCCTATCTACAAGTGGTCTCGCTACAGGAATATTCTCCCAAGCCCACAGCTATAATAATTTCACTCCTACTGACAAACTGTTGTATCCTAGATACACCACCTGGTGAAGCTCTCTGTAAAGGTGGGCTAACATGCAGGACCCCCATAAAAACCTACATCCCTATGTAACCATGTTCTCCAAAACCAATCCCCATCCAATAGCTAGTCCCTTCGACCTACGATCAGGACACAAGAATCCACCAATGAAACCTGCTAGAACAGAGGGTAAAGGGGCATAATCAAGATCCACAAATTCCTGCCACACTATCTCATATCCGCAAATATGATCATCCTAGAAGATGCGAAGGAGAGCCTCTATCCTACCCTCCTCAGTCTGCTCATATGGCAACAAGGCCCCCACAATCGGAATCTGTAGAATGCGATAACAGTCCTTAGGTGTGACTGTTATCTCGCCAGTAGTCAAATGGAAGGTGTTTGTATCATGGTGCCACCTCTCCGCCAAAGTTGTCAACAAACCCCGATTAATTATATACCAAGGCATGTCTAATAATGAAGTCAAACTGCATCACTCAATCACATCCCTATCGACCTGTGTCAATCACAGAATCAATGACCACGGTCGCAGAAATCGCTCTCATGACTGAAGTACACCAAGTTGTGCATGCAAAACAGCAAATGTCCACCATCAGTTCCCACATCTATCTAATATATCCAATCAAAACAAAACTTGAAACAATGAAGCATCATATCGAAAATCAAGTCCCATATCGAAAATCAGAATCCATAATGCAAGCATCATATCACGAAATCAAATCAAGTCCCATATTGAAAAATCAGAAACGCAAGCATCATATTGAGAAATCATATAAAAGACCTATAATGCAAGCAACTCAAAGCATCATATCAAGAAATCATATCAAAACCCATAACGCAAGCAACTCAAAAATCCATATCACAAGAATCGTATCATGAACCATATCGGAAATCATGAACTGGAACTCATATCGGACATCAAATTCAATCGCAAGGCAAAAATCAAAGATCCACATCAATAGAAAATCAAGATCCTCATTCAAAAAAGCAATCAGCTTGAGACTTCATAAATGAAAGCAATTTCAGAAGACTCTCAATCATCATATCCAAACTTGGACATCATCACAATAGGCAAAACATTGGCTCAAAACCCATCCCAAAACACTCAGCAGGCACTTATTCACCCCTAAACCATCTCCCTCATCTATTTCCCCCCACGACGCATTCTCCAAAATTATTTTCTACCAACTTTTTTACCCCACGCGCCAAAGCAATCCTTCCATGCGCTAGGTTGCTAGACATGTGCTATCCTAATCCACCTATACGCTAAAATCTTTATTCTATGCGCTAACAGACTCAATGCACTATCCTAGTTCACCTATGCACTAAAAACTTTATTCTATGCGCTAACCTATTCAATGCGCTATCCTAAATTCCACACGTGCAAACCCGTTACATCTATGCGCTAAAAGACCCTATGCGCTATCTTGCACCTATGACACACTGTAAAACAAACCTATGACGCTAACCTAACTAGGTTACCCTACGCACTACAATGCTTATCGTATGTGCTATGCAAGACACCCTACACACTAAAATAAAGAAATTCAAAGCAAAAAATAGAAAACGTGACCAAAATCGACAAAATAAATAAATAAATGTGGCAAAATTCAGATGACTTACATGTGGACCATATGCAGCGGGCCTCCGGTATCGACGAACGCGCTCGAATCGGTGAGAACCATAAGGAACCGACATTTTCATCAGAGCTAAGGTGTCACAATCAAAAGGAGACAAATGTGCAAATGATAAGAATAAAATCACTTTTTACCTTTTTATAGGGTAAAAGTCAATAAGGGTTAGTAGGTGGGGCTTGTATTTTGCTCATTTTCTCACTTTTAACCTTATCGAACATCATTTTTTGGGAGATGAATCAAATACGCTGCATTCAACGTAGTCAAAATTTCAAAATGCAATCAATTCAAAAATGCTTATCAAATCAACAAGTTTTTCAAAATACTTGATTCATCTCCCGAGGGGCATTATCAATATCATTTATCAAATTTGGGGCACAACATCATCATATCGACATCTCGACACAAACATCATATCCGACAAAATTTTCTTTGAATCAACGTGTGCACACACGTCACTTCAAAGAGGGGCAAAATGTAGACGTATACAAATGACCACTTTCCTAAGTGAATAGTTAATATTCATTTTAACCTCATTCTTCTATTTAATTAAATTATTCACATTCATCTATTTAATTAAATTAATTACTCAATTTATTTGATTAAGTTCACCTAAGCCTTTCATAACCTTTAATTAAATAAATCGTTTTATTTAATTAATTCCCCCTTTTCCCCTTTTAATTAAATTTACATTTAATTAAATTGATTCTTGCAAATAAATAAATTTTATTTATTTATTTAAATACCCCACTTGTATTTATGCAAGTTGCATCTATTTAGTTGAAATAAAGTAATTTATTTTAATTACAATTCCCCTCTATCCACTTGCATTTTCCTACATCTCCCACTTGCCTCCCTAAACCCCCTTCTAGATTCTTCTAATCACTTCTAATTTAGCATAACCCATCTCCTAAATATTGTCACATCCCTAAGAAAAGGGAAGTCACTTCTCAAACCCTCAAAGTCTTTGAAAACCATTAAAGGCTTTATGTCTTCAACAAGTTAACCTTAAAAGTCTTCCAAACCATTAATAGTTAACTCAACCCACTTGCATGATTAGAGACTTTCTCTCTACCTCAACCTTCATCTAACCCAAGGGTCTCATCAAGCATCCATTGCTTTGACCATGGTTTTTCCTTTAACCCTTGCACAAAAGTTTATCCTTTGGATAAAAGCTTTATCCAATGGATAACCTTAACCTAACCTTAACCCTTACCTCATAGGGTAACCATCATGTCTTCTCAAGCATTTAATGCTTCTTACATTTCCTCTCAAGAAGTCTTATGTTGACAATTGTCACCATTTCATTGGTGATAATTGTAAACATGGATTGATAACTTTCAATCCTAGCCCTTGATAAGATTATCCAATCCTGACCATCCATTGCCCTGTTTTTCCTATAAATAGAGCCCTCCTTCTCTCATTTTCATATCCAAGTCTTTAGTATCAAACTTATAGACATTTTACTAAGCATCTAATATAATCATTTTAAATCAAGCATTTAGCCTCTCTTTGAATAGAAATCATCTTAATAAGCATTTTTAGAAGCATTTCTATTATCATAGCATCCTCATATTAGACTAGTATATCATGTTAGGATAGGTTTTACTAATCTTTTATCTTATCATCATATCCATGCTAGTTTAAATCATATTAGATTTAATATCATGCATAACTAGGAATTCATTCATATTAAGTTGATCAATATCCCTCGTTCTCGTAGTTGTCATTCCTAAGTCACTTTGCTCAG
The DNA here is from genome assembly GCF_030272615.1 of Cryptomeria japonica. NCBI lineage: Eukaryota > Viridiplantae > Streptophyta > Pinopsida > Cupressales > Cupressaceae > Cryptomeria > Cryptomeria japonica. The sequence goes on from NC_081414.1 coordinate 26,454,045, forward strand.
TGATCTGAGAGAAAAGGCATTGGCTTGAGGGATTCTGTGAGATAGAGAACAATGGAACGTCCATTGGGGAGTTGAACTATTCAATAGAGCTCCATAACTTGCACCAAGAGTCCCATTGGTGTGTGGACTTGTCTAGAAACCAAAATTTTTGTTTCATTTCACCACTTTTCCCACTCACAACTATCATCACTAGTTCTCTGAAAGCCTATCTTCATCAGATGTGTATGAAGCCTTTCATACCATTCTCTTGGTGCCTACTTTAATCCATATAAAGCTTTATGCAATCTGTATACCATGTCTTTCTTATCAGTCAAAGCATAACCATCTGGTTGTTCAATGTATACTTCTTCTTCTAGTATCCCATTAAAAAATGCAGACTTGACATCCATCTGGTATACCTTGAATTTCTTGTGTGCTACAAATGTAAGTTCTGACACCTTCCAGTCTTGCCACTGGTGCAAAAGTCTCACCACAGTCTTCTCCTTCCTCTCGTGCATACCCTTTGCAAACCAACCTAGCTTTGTTGCGAACTACAATGCCATCTTCATTCAACTTGTTCCTAAAGACCCACTTAATACCTATCACATTTTTATTTACTAGTCGGGGTACTAGGGTCCATGTGTTGTTCTTCTCAATTTTATCTAATTCCTCCTTCATAGCTTTAACCCAATGATCATAACCAAAGGCTTCCTTAGCAGTTCTTGGTTCAATAATGGAGATCATGCAAGAATTCTCGCTGATTCTTCTTCTGGTTAGTACTCCAGCATCCTTATCCCCAATAATTTATTTAGGATTGTGATTCAATCTCGCATATCTTGGAATAGCATGATCATTATCTTCAGGTTCATCTTCTTCATTATCATCTTCTTCTTCTGAATTTATCTATTTCGGTTGAACTGGTACATCAATATTTGCTTTGCAAGTTTCAGAATTCACAGTTTCTAGTTCCAAAAACAAAATGCAAGGATCTTCATCCTTTTTCTCTGAACTGGTTTCCTCTGAGACTTTAGGATTATCATCCACTTCAACATCAACACTCTCAATAATTCTCTGTCCAGTTGTTAAAACACTTGTAGGCCTTACTCTTGGTGGAATAGCCAAGAAATATACCTTCATCACTTTTAGCCTCAAATTTGCTAATATAATCACCTCTCTTTATAAAACATTTGCTTCCAAATATTCTAAAATAACTAACATCAGGTGATCTACCATACCAATATTCATAAGGAGTCTTGTCCTTACCTCTCTTTACCAAAATCTGGTTCATAGTGTCGACAATTGTGCTGATAGCTTCTATCCAGAAAGTTTCTGCTACAGCTCCTTGTATCAACATCGTCCTAGCAGATTCAACAACTGGCTGGTTATTTCTCTCTGCGATACCATTTTGTTGTGGTGTCCTTGGTGCATAAAGTTGTCATTTGATACTATTTTCTTCACAATACCTAGTGAATTCCTCAGAAGTAAATTCACCACCTTGATCTGTCCTTAGACACTTTAGCTTCTTATCGCTCTCTTTCTCAGCTAGGGCCCTAAATGCCTTGAACTTACCAAAAACTTCAGTCTTATCCTTCAAGAATGTGACCCACATCATCCTTGAGAAATCATCAGTGAAGATCATAAAATATTTGTCACCTTGAATACTTTTTGTTCTTATTGGTCCACAAAGATCTGTATGAACCAAATATAACAAATGTTCCACTGAAAAGGATTTGCTCTTGAAAGTGAGGATGTCATCTTTCCCAACTGACAATCTTTGCACAAAGCATTAACCGGTTTGTCTAATTGAGGCAAACCTCTCACTGTCTTGGACTTACTCACTTTAACAATGTTATCAAAGTTTATATGACAAAATATCCTATGCCAAAGCCAACTATCATCTATCTTTGCAATTAAATAGTTGCTGACTTTAGGATTAAAGTGAAACAAGTTACCTTTAGTTTACTTTCCGGTTGCAATCAGTTCACCTTTATTGCCATAGAATTTGCACATGCCATTTTTAAACTCCAATGGGTATCCTCTATCATTGAGTTGTGCCACACTTAAAAGATTAAGCTTTAAGCCTTCAACCTAGTAGACATCATCTGCACCACTCTTTCCATTAAGAGAAATAGTTCCCTTACCTTTAACCATGCAAGGTGAGTAATTACCAAATCTTACAACTCCGCCATCAAATTCCTTCAGAGAAAGAAATTTGCTCTGATCACCGGTCATGTGATGTGAACAACCACTATTAATGATCCAATCATCAGAGTTATCCATCTTGGATACTAATGCCTTCAGATTTGACATCTCTTCTTTAATGGCTACAAACACAATGTCTTCATTAGCATCACCATCAGATTCCTCATTAGTGATACCACCATCAACAGCAATAAGACAATCTATTTTGCCTTTACCCTTATACTTCTTGAATTTATCTCGTTTGTGCTCATTATCACCATTAGGACAGTTAACAACAATGTGTCCAATCTTGTTGCATGCAGAACATTTCAAAGGTAATTTGCCTCTATATTTACATGTACCTCTAGGAAACCGCTTGGCCAACAATGCTTCAATTTCAACTAAACTATCTTCATCATCAAATTCTCTATTGGATCTGGATTCATAACTATGACTTGCATCTCTACTTTTAATCATAGATGTGTTAGAAACAGAAGCTCTAAATGCAGACTCAGATTTCTATACACTACCATCATAACCATTTAATTCAAAAGTAGTAAGCTTGCCAATGATGGATTCAAGAGTTACCTTAGTTTTGTTAATGGACTTCAACTCCTGAATAGATCCAACTCGGATAGCGTAGACCGGTAGCAGGGTTCTCAGTACCTTACTGTCACTATGGAATCTTCCACTTTACCTCATGCACTCTTAATTTCACCAACTATCTCTTTTATCCTTTGACCATACTGTTGGATATTCTCACCTTCATTCATCTGCATGTCATCAAATTTTCCTCTTAGACTCTCTTCTTTAGCAATCTTAACATGTTCATCACCGCTATAAATCTCTTCAATTTTTTTCCGTACCTCATATGCAGTTTCAAGACCATGAACATCTACATACTTTGCATCAGACAAATAACTGATAATAGCCTCCAATGCTTGATAATTTTCTTGTTGCTCTTTCTTCTTATCACCAGTCAACATCCTAGTAGGTGCAGCATAATTAGTATCGACATGTTCCCAATACTAGCTTCCCAAACTCTTGATATAAATTTTCATTTTGTCACTCCATATTTTGTAGTTCTCTCTATTAAACTTTAGACCTTCCTTATTCATCATGATCTACAGATCTTTACCTCAAGTTGTTAGGCTTAGACCTTAGACGACCTAAAATGCTCTGATACCAATTGATGGTATAATGAAAGAATAAGTATCCAGTCAACTACTGAGAGGGGGGGTGAATTAGTAGATAGAAAAAGGGATATAAACTTCACCAATCTCAAAAATAAATCTCTCAATGTAAACTTAGAATTATATCTCTATCAAGATAAAAACTCATAGGATAAACTAGTTGACTGTTACAACAAATTAAAAGTAAACAACTTCTTCATATCTCAATGCTTCCGGTTATCATGACTTATCAAAATAGTTAAGTAGTTAAGCAAATCAACCATGAAAACATAACCACAAACAATTCACCACTTGACACAAATATTTTTGATGTGGAAACCAAAATAGGTAAAAACCATGGTGAGATGAGACTCACAAGATAACTATCTGAACTCTTCTGAAGTTCACCCTGTTAGGAGCCTAGCCTATTAAAGCTTTACAAAAAGTCTTGTTAAGAACTGATCCTGTTAGGAATCACCCGATTAAGGGATTCACTACAAATGCCTTGTTAGAAGCAATACCCTATAAGGAGTAACCTCGGTAGAGGATTTGAAAATCCAATCTAATGGATCACCTTGTTAGAGGATTTGAATAACACCAAGCTTGTTAGAGCTTACCCGGTTAGGGGATTTCAATTTTGTCGTAATCGTTAGAAAACAACAGGAGTTTTTTTATCTGTTTGAATAGCACTACACTTGCTTGATCAGATCCATTTCATGCTCCTATCTTCCTTTACTCAAACTGTAGATATATCATCCAGTTTGGCAATCACACACTCAATTGAACTGTGTCTATCTCTTTGCCAACTCATTAAACTAAACAACTTCATCGACCTTATAAACAAATTAGTCAGGTCGGTAACACAACAAAAACCTAATTCTCATATAGATTACAAACAAATCGATTCAAGTATTACCATTAGATTACATAGCAATCTTTGCACATCAATCAAGAAAACCTTGATCGCTCCTTGATCACCACTTCATCGAACTTAGTAACTCATCACGTGCTTTGCATTAGATACAATACATTTTCTCATTCCATAGACAAAAACCGTTACAACAACTCGCCAAAATCTCTTGGAATTTTCTTCATACAATAATCATATATGTCATAATCATTATCGCTCATCATCAGATCATAAACCAATATAACCAATTCACCAAACTTAATCGATTAGGGTTTATCAAAAACAATGGGTAGGGTTTACCGGTTACAACAAAAGATAAGGTTTACACCAGTTACCGGTTCACTCCAAAAATTCTTCCTACCAGTTACAGTAACAATATTACAACAATATCATTACCGGTTTTATTGACATCAATGACAACATAACATATCATTAATGAAATCTTCATACAAATGCCAACATTCCTTCCACAACATTAGCCTCATGATGTGTGTCAAGTGAGTGTTCCTTCCACGACACTATGTACTTTCTCTACACCTTCGATGTTCCTAGTTCTTCGTCATGCAGTTCTTGTTGGTCATTCTTTTTCAGTGTACCTGCCCCTCTTCCTTGTCCGCATTATGGGGGGGTTTCTCCTATTGTTCTAATACTTCCTTGGTTTGTTGGATCATCTCTTAGGCCTTGGTGTTTTATGCCATCTGTATCTTTGGGTTCAATTGTTTGCCTTTGACATCTGATTCGAGTAGTGTTATTTGAGGGCACTCATGCAAATTAAAGTCTTCTCTACCTGATCATATTCTGTTTCAGTGGAGGTTCTTTAGATCGATAGTTTTTCTTCGATAGTGTTTGCAGGTTCTTCATGCTTCAGTGATTCTTCTGCTCTTCTCTTGTTCCTGTCTTTTTGGAACATTCTTGTTTAGAGGCTTCTTCAGTCCTTCACTTTCTTTTTCCATCTCTTTTTGGAGTAGAGTTTTTTTCCCACGTGGTTTTCTCTATTTCTCTGGTTCATAGAGATTTGGTTGTGATTGGGTACCTCATCAGGCCTTGTTGTCGGGACCCAAATTTTTGCCTTCATCATGTAGTTGCATTTTTTGCTACTCCCTAAGTTCATCTTAAGGGGGGGTGTTAGATTTATCTTGTATTAGATAATAATTATTTATTTAATTATTAGTCTATTATACTCTACACTTAAGCTAAAATTAGGCATTTAATAATATTGTAGGTATTTAATAATTATTCTAATTATTAAATACAAATTATCCCTTTAGGGTTTCTTTAGGGTTGCACACCTTTAGGGTTGCTAATATCCTTTTATAAGGATTGTATTGTACTTTTTAACTAATTACCTCTTTAAATGATAATTATTTTCTTCAAAGCTATTATTGTGTTTTTGTCTCCAATCTTCTCTTGTGACAAGTATTTTGCTTGCAAGTTCTCTTGGGATCTCTGAAGTTGTATTTTCTCAACTTCTTCATCTTCTCTTTATAAGAGGAAGGAGGTGGAACTACACCATAGAAAGGAGGAATATTAGGTGTAGGAAGGAGACCAAGTTCATCATGAAGAGGAGGTATAGGTCTAACCTTAGGAAGAATATTGTTGTTCTCCTTAAGAGAAGGTAAAGTCACATCCATAGGGGTAGGTGGACAATCTTCCTTAGGAGGGAGATTAGTTCTATCCGAGAAGGGAAGAACCTCATCTTGAAGAATAATAGGAATGTCAAGTGTTGGCGATCTAAGTTGAATAAAGGATAAGATCATATCATTCTTCCATTTTTTTATAAGATTGAAAAAGACCATCGCTCCTTGATGGAAGAGATTAAAATTGTTTAGGCCAAAGAGATCAATAGGAACACCAGGGCTTATTTTGAATGGAAGAAATAAGCTATGGTTCATGGTTATGATTTCTCCATTGTGAGGAAATTTGAGACACTTGTGAATTGGAAAAGCAATAGATTGCATGGAAGATAGCCAAGGAGAACTCAACTTCAAACGGAATTGCTCAGAAGAAGGTATGATAACAAAGTCAACATCCATGGATTTAGCATGAACTTCAATAGGGAGGGTGATAGAGCCAATGGTAGGACAAGAGAAGCCATCAAATAACTTCACAACTACATGAGAAGCATCATATATTGGTTTATACAATCGTAAAGTGAAAAGATACTCTTCAGTTATGACATTAACCATGCAAGAGGGATCAATAAGGGAACCATGGAAAGGGATATCCTTAACCTTCGCAACTATGTATAAAGGGCCATCGGGTGCTCTAATGGTCTCACTAGGGTCAAATGTAATACAAGGATCCTTAGGTGTATCTTGTGCTTCTACCATATTAACCAAGTTCGGAGCCATAAAGGTGAATTCTCAATAACGTTAGAGGTATGAGATGGCAAGGGATCAATGAAAATATTAAGATTTTGATTAGGAGGAGAAACTGATTTATTCCCTTTATCATTCACACCTACCACGTATATAGTATTATTATCAATCAAGTCATGAATCTTATTCTTTAATGCAAAACATTTTTCAGTATCATGACCAAGTTGATGATGAAATTGGCAAAATGAATTGTTATCAAAATAAGGTGATGCTAGTTTGGAAGGATCAATATGTTTTATAGGAGGAAGTTTGATAACATTTATGTGCAACAACTAAGACATAATACTATGTAAAGATTCATTCAAAGGAGTAAATTGCCTTTCTCTTTGGAAAAAATTAGAAATAGAAGGTACACCGGTTGTAGCATTCACATGGTTGTTGTTGATTGGATCATTGAACTTGATGAAGCTTTTTGTTATTTTGAACTTCACAAACGGTTGTTAACACTCTCCCCTTTATCACTCAAAGCCATAGGAGTGGATTGCTCCATTTGACTCACAGCCAGTTGATAATTGTGGAGTGTTGCGCACAACTATGGAAAGGAAGTAAACTCAGACAAAAGAAGCTTTTCCCTAATATCATTTTGTAAATTAGAAATGAAAATTATTTGAATATCATTATCAAGCACATGAAAATAAATTTGATCACACAAATGCTTATATCTACCAATGAAATCAGTCACTTTTTCTTTAACACCTTGTTTACAATGCAATAAATCAGTCAAAGTGATTTTAGGACCAATGTTGTTTTGGAATTATTGGATGAAAGAATTTGTTAGTTGTTGAAAAGAAGTCATAGAGTAAGAAGGTAGAGAATAATTCCATTGTAAGGCCTTATCTCTTAATGTTATTGTAAATAGTTTTGCAAGCAATTGTTGATCATAAGCAAAATTGCTACACAAGGTTTGGAATGTTTTGACATGCGTAAGAGGATCACCTTTTCCATTATAGAGTTTTAATTGAGGGATATCCACATGTTTAGGTGGAACTACTTTAACAATATCAAGAGAAAGTGGGCTCACAACATCAAAGGTGGGCACACTAAACTTGGATTGACTCATGGAAGCAATTTGTTGTTGTAAGGAAGACATGGTTTGGGCAAGATTGTTAATTGTCATTTTGGTAGAAGAATTGATGTTAGACATACGTGATTGAGAAGGTGGTGTGAGGTTATTGAAAGAAGGCATGGATCTATAATAAGGTGGTGGGACATTATGATAAGTAGGCATTGGTGATGATTAGGTAGGAAAAGGGACACTTAAAGGAGGAATAAAGTTGTTGAAGGAATTCCCCCCTTGTGTCACACTGATTGGTTGAGGAATAAGAGGAACACTCATGGACGACATAGGTAAATATGGAGGATTAAATGAATAAGAGGGTGCCCCCATGACCCATGTTTGTAGGAATGACATTTTGAGTTGAAGAAGCCATGATGTTAGATGTAAAAGTAGGAATACTAGTCATAGGAGTAGTCAAAGGAATAGAGGAATTGACTTGTGTTGAAGGTTGTGAGTAACCTAGGGTTTCAGCATAACTCTTGATAGGAATGACATTAGAATCAACAATATGTGCAATTCCACACAATATATCAATTCCATTCTTATCACTTTGAAGCATGCGCTTAAGACCTTCAATTAATGGAAGAGCTTCACTATTAGGGTATTCTTGGGACATCCAATGTTGAAAGTTGTCAAATTGATTGTCCAATGTAGAAAGTTGATCTAAAGAAACCCTAGTTAAAGCTTCTTCTTCATCATGGGATCCATCAATGGGGTGAATAGGCACATGATTAGGATGAGAAGAATTAGCATGATCCTCATTAAAGAAGCCACCCAAATTAGGATCCATCTCCTCGGTAATTAAACCTTGGGAAGCCTTAATTCTAATACTTCGTCTAACGGGGATAGGATAGGTAGGACTAATAGTTGTAAAACTCATGCACTAGAGGGAAAATTGAAATTTTGAATTGTGGAACAAAGCTTACAAAATTGAGTAATGCAAAATGTAAGGAAATAATGATTACACAATTTGAACTTTGTTGGAAGAAGTGGATGACAAAATTTCCAAAAAAAATTAAAATTAGGGCCAAGGGAATACCACTTAATTTTTAAATCCGAATTTTTAAAATCGGGGCAGACTATAATTAACCTCTTAATTTTAAAAAAAATCTTGAAAGTTGAAATGTAGAATTTTGAAGGTATTTCCGATTCTAGAGGGATCAAAAATCGATAAAATCAGCCAATCTTCTAGACTTAGGCTATTAAATATAGTCATAACAGTCTCCTGAAATGTCAGGAAAAAAGTCGAGGACCATGGCGGGAACGCACATAGTCTGACCAACTTTTTTTAAAAATTTTCGGGGATGGATATTACGATGATTTTAAAGGTAACCCCAAAAAATTAGCAAATTTTACGGTCTCTAGATAGGCGAAATGAAGGCGCAAATGTGAAAATAGGACCCTATTAGGGTTTTGAAGAAAAAGAGGAATTGGATTGTAATTTTGAAAAGGGTCAATCCTAATGGACAGGGACACCTTGGAAAATGTTTAGAAATCTGAATGTAAATAAAATTGACTTGAAATTCACAAAAAATCCAATTAATTTTAAAAATTAGGGTTTGATGACCTAACCACTTAATTTTGAAATTTGAATTTTGGGAAAAAGGGGGGAAATAGAAAATTTGATTTGTAGAATTGAAGACAAATCTGAGAACAATCAGAAATCTGAAAATTAAATGGAAATCCATTTTTTGCACAAGTTCAAGATGATTTTTGAAAATTAGGGTTTTAACAAGTAACCTCTTAATTTTGTAAATTTTAATTGCAAATTGAACAAGACAATGAGGAAATTGAATTTGATAATCAAAACAGTTTTCAGATCTAAGATAACCACAAGCATTTTTTACAAATCACTAGTTCAATTTTAATTTTAAAAACTAGGGTTTTTAATGATTTAACCACTAAGTTTGCAAAAATTTGAAACTTGTAAATGAAAAATATGTAATGTTGTTCAAAGGAAAGCATGCAAGATGTTGGGTTCACCAAAATGTAATGGTGAGAAAAATGGTGAATGATAGATCAAGAAGGAAACTACCCTTTCCCTCAAAGAGAGATAAGAGTTTCGCTATTGATTACCATTCAAGCACTTTTCACCATGTTACATTAGAAAGAGGAGATGATAATTCACTAGATTCAATGTCTCCACATAAAGATGGTAGATTGAATTCTGAATGAATTGGGAGTGCTAAGTTGATCCCCTCTTCCTTGTTTCATTTGGGAAGGAAATTGATTAAATTATGTAATGCAAGAGTGACAAAGAACTGATTATAACTTGTGTAGACGTATAAAAATGACCACTTTCCTAAGTGAATATTTAATATTCATTTTAACCTCATTATTCTATTTTAATTAAATGAATTACTTAATTTATTTAATTAAGTTCACCTAAGCCTTTCATAACCTTTGATTAAATAAATCACTATATTTAATTAATTCCCCTTTCTCCCTTTTTAATTAAATTTACATTTAATTAAATTAATCCTTGCAAATAAATAAATCTAATTTATTTATTTTAATCTGCCACTTGTATTTATGCAAGTTGCATCTATTTTAGTTGAAATAAAGTAATTTATTTTAATTAAAATTCCCCTCCATCCACTTGCAAAATCCTACATCTCCCACTTGCCTCCTAAAGCATTCTTCTAGAACCCATCTAATCCTAATCAATTAGCTTAATCCCTTCAATCATCCCCTTTCCCTAAATTTGAGGATGTCACTTCTCAAATTTGAAGGAAAGTCTTCCAAAATCATTAAAGTCATTATATCTTCAACAAGCTAACTTGTTGAGTTCCCCCAAATTTGGAAGGACTCTTACAAATTTGTCTCCAAAGTCTTCCAAACCATTTATGGTTAACTAACCCTTTTGGCATGGTTAGAGACTTTTTGCCTAACTCAACCTTCATCTAACCCAAGGGTCTCATGAAGCATGGTTATCCCTTTAACCCTTGCACAAGAGTTTACCCCTTGGGTAAAAGCTTTGTCCAATGGATAACCCTAACCTAACCTTAACCATTACCTTCTAAGGTAACAATCATGTCTTCTCAATCATTCAATGCTTCTTACATCTCCTCTCAAGTAGTCTCTTGTCAACAATTGTCGCCATTTCATTTGTGAGAATTGTAAACATGGATTGATAACTTTCAATCCTGGCCCTTGTTAAGATTATCCAATCTTGACCATCCATTGCCCTATTTTTCCTATAAATAAAGCTCTCATTCTCTCATTTTGAGATATCCAAGTCTCATGCATCTAATCTATAATCATTTTACTAAGCATTTAGCCTCTCTTTGATAAAACCATCTTAATAAGCATTTTAGAAGTAAATTTAAATATCATAGCATATCCATGTTAGACTAGTATATTTTGTTAGGATAGGATTAGATATCTTTATCATAACATCCTATTCATGCTAGTTTAAATCATTCTAGTTTCAATATCATACACATCTAGGAATGCATTCATGATAAATTAATCAAACATCCCTCATTCTTGGAGTTGTCATTCCTGAAGTCACTTTGCTCAGTGATCTGAGAGCAAAGGCATTGACTTGAGGGATCCTGTGAGATAGAGAACAATGGAACATCCCTTGGGAAGTTGAGCTATTTCAATATAGCTCCATAACTTGCACCAAGAGTCCCATTGGTGTGTGGACCTTTTTGAAACTGAATTTTATGTTTCTGCAAACCACTTTTCCCACACACAACTTGAGATCGGAATATGGGATGAAGTTGTGCACTTGGATCTAGCAATAAAATGTTGAGATGAAGTCGCCCTGTGAATTTGAAGAAAAGTTGCACAGGCCATGGCGAGAACGTACACGGTCCTCCAAAAATTCGTGAAACGAAAAGGGTTTTTTTGCCTTTGCAAATGAAGCCCGAATTTGAAAGTACAGCTATGCACCTACAACCTACACACAAAAAAAAGAGGAAAATGGGTTGGGATTGGGGGTTCACCTTTAGGTCAAACCCTAGTTTTGGAATTAACCAAGTAATGAAAGAAAGTACTCGTAAATAGATGTAAATGAAAGACTGAATTGTAAATCACCTCAAGGGAGGTTGTAGTAGCAATGTTGATAGAAATGCTTGTGTAGAATTGAATGTTGAAAGCAATCTTCTCTTCAATGGTTGAATCCTTGACTTGAATGCAACACCTAGCCTTGAAGGGAGACTTGAGAATGCTCAATGCTGGAAAAGAATGCTTGAATGCTTGATCGCTTGTGAATTTCTCACTCATCCAGCTTATTGAACTTCGCCTTATCCAAATTATGCAAAAGAGAGGATGAATGTCCCTTAAATACATGTTAGTGGATTTGATTTTCATCACGGGCCGACATCAAGGGAGTTTCCCGCCTGATGGACAACCAACAATGCAACCCTAGGAAGGGTCTTGCTCCAAAATAGGGCAGGGACAAGGGCGTCATGCCCCTGTCCTAGGAGGACAAGGGCACCACGCCCCTATCCAAGGGGGGACAATGGCACCACGCCCCTGTCCTATCCCTTTCTCCAGGGAAGAGTGTAGATGTGGTGATGCAAAGGCCAAGAAAGAAGCTATTTCCGCAAGTTGAGCAATCTTTGGTCTTTGATCAGGATAGATGATTCGAATTCGCATGCGTGAGGACCCTAATGCAATCAAAAATTGCTAGGGTCGCAATTTTATGACACTACACCTAGGTTTCTCCTACACTTTTATTAAGCTTGCTTAGGTTAAATAAAGTGAGTTTAATCAATGAGTGGGTGATTTGAGGTGTCGACATCCTACAAAGGAGGTGATATTTGCTATCTTGGGAAGATACTCTTGCTATCTTTAACCCGCATAGTTGTCTCTCCCTATTGGTCAATTTTTCCACCTCTCCCCTCTCTCTAGTCTATATAAACTCACTACCTTGCTTGTATTTTGATACAGTTGGAGATAGTAATCTGATGCTATTTCTCCTTAGAGCACTTCACAACAATTTTCTCTCGATATTACAGTTATGATGTTCATTTCATTTGCATTTACAGTTTATTTGATATATCTCTTTTAATTAGATTTTGGGTTGTAATTTATTTCTCAAATTTTAACATGGTATCAGAGCATGTTTTAAAAGATTAGATCTTTGTAGTGATCTTGTAAAACTCTGTTGTTTTTTCTCTTGCATTGCGTACGATGTGGAGAACAACAAGGGTTTATGAAGATCCGAAAATACTTGTCATTGCATGTTTGTCTTTCTCTTGATCTGGGTGATTGCATCATTCTAGAGGATTTTGGGAGCATTTCTTTCTATTTCTTTGTATCCGAGAGGCTCGAAAAAGTCAAGTTTGGCTTTCGTTTCATCTTTTTTGGAGATCGGTTGCAATAGTTACAAAACGAGGGTTTATGGCTTAGATCTAGAAGAAAGCTTTCAAAGGGAACTTTTTCATGCCAAAAGGACCTCAGCACTAAGTCCAAAAACCTAAAAAACCCCCATTTTCATCTAAAGATTGCCCATATTTGGACACTAGAGGCTCAGACAAAAAATTATTTTATGGAGGGGCGTTTTTATCTTCATAGCAGATTTTTTCATCAATGTTTTGGTGTATTCCTACTGTTTGTATCCTCAAATGGTTGCCCCATAGCCCTACTATGACCCAGGGGTTTTTTTGCCAAGAGTATCGACCATTTTTGGCTGATATAAGGCACTAAAATCTAGATTTTTTTGTCTAGGCGTGAATATTGGAGGTTTTATTTGTCTTTTTTTTACCTGTCAAAGACAATGAGTGAGACTCGAGTTGACAGGAGGCCAATTTCCCCTCACAAATCACATCATTGGATTTTATATTCCACTTTGATTCCAACGAGTGGCTAGAAGGCCATTTTTATTATTAGCAAAGTGTAATTTTATTGTTTAAAATATTGATGTATTAAAATATAGGCCATTTTAGAGGAATTTGTTTTAGTTGTAACTTTTGATTGGTAGCTTGGAATTGAGTGTCGTGTTTTGAAAAAAGTGCATATTTTTTATTTCCTATCCAATGGTCCTATTTTTAATTGTAAATGCACTAACTTATAAAGTGTCAATTCGGGGGGGACTCATTTTGATTGAGTGAAAAGGGGGAGCGGGGTGTCTAGTGTGTTGCATTGATCTTTGCTCTCTCTTTTTTTGCACAACAAACAATATTACTTTTTGCATTAAAATGGATCAAACTACAATACCAATACTCACACCATATAACTACTATGACTGGAAGTCAAAAATGACAATCAATCTTAAGAAGTTGGGGTTGTTTAGAGTATTTATGGGTCTTGAAACTGAACCATTATTGATTGCAGAAAAGCCAAAATGATTTAACAAATGTGATGAATCTTTTGGTACTCTATCAATGTCTGTATCTCTTGATTTTCTTTTTCATGTTAAATCTACTACAACTCCAAATGATGTATGGACAACATTAGAAGTATTGTTTGGTAAACAAGATGAATTAAGGGGACACCAATTGGAGAATGAGCTAATAGATTTAAATCCATGTAATTTTGATACAATTCAAGACTTCTTCACAAAACTAAAAGCTATAAGATTGTAATTGAAAGCGTGTGGGATAGACAAGAAAGATCCACAATTGATTCTAAGCATTCTTTCCAAACTTTTCAGTTTTTGTTTCTACATTCTATGCCACAAAAAGTGCCTTAGGAACTAGCTATAAAATGCCTTCTCTTGATGATTTGCAAATGAACTCATAAAAGAACAAGATAAGATGAATTAAATGGGTGCAATTATGCCCTCTAAATATCATACCTTGGCTGCAAATTAGGGTACAAAATATCAAAAAGGGCCTTCTAAGAAAGAAAATAAACAAAAGAACCAAGGAGAAAAAAAGTAAGAACAAAAACTGGCTACCCCAAAAGCAGCTAATGATGGATCTTCTTTAAAAAGGTGATAATCCCAAGAAGAAGAAAACTAAGTGTTCTTATTGTAAGGTAACAGTGAACATAAATGTTTGAAGAAGAAAATTGATCACTTGTCTCATCTTCTGAAAAAGAGCAACATCAAGGAGCCTAATTCTAACAAACCAAGTTCATCTCAGGAATCTTCAAAGGAAACAAGTGAGGGGAAAGCAAAGGGAAAGGCCCTAGTTGTTGTTGCTTCACATACTAATTCTTGAATTATTGACTTGGGTGCTTCGCACCACATGGCTTCATCAAAAGATAGGTTTTCCTCCTTGGAGTCATGTTCTATGTCATCTATTCTATTAGGTGATGACACTCTTGCTGAAGGAACATTTCAAGATGTCCTTTGTGTTCCATCTTTGTCAACTTATCTCCTAACTATCTATTAGATTACTCACACTGGCTCTAGCAAGTGGGTTGAGTTCACATCACATACAATGGTAATTAGTGAGATGCACAATGGGTCTACAATTGCAATGGAAAAGATAGATCATCAGTCCAGACTATATCACTTTTCTCACTTTGTTCCCAATTCTCCTTCACTTGCATTGCTCACTCACTTAGATGAGGTGAGTCATTTGTGGCACCAACAGTTTGACCACTTGAACTACCGCTACTTGCAGCAACTTAATCAACATGACATGGTCATAGGGTTGCCTTTTATTCGATTTTCTAATGGATTTTATCAAGGATGCATTCTTGGCAAGCATCTTGAAGAAAAAATTAATAAAGGCAAAGCATGGAAAGCCACACAGATTCTGGAGCTAGTACACAGTAATTTGGTGAGACCATTTCCACATCCTTCTTTTAGTAGGGCCAAATATGTCTTGACATTTATTGATGATTTTTCCTGGTACACCTTTGTATATTTTCACAAACAAAAGTTTGAGGTCTTTGAGTCTTTTCAGAAATTCAAAGCCTTTGCACAGAAACAATCAGGTAAATCCATCAAGGTTTTATGCATTGATAATGGGGGGAATATGTCAACTAGAGGTTTGAGCAATTTTGTATCTCAAAAGGCATTGATCTTCAATGCACAGTTCCCTACACTCTATAGAAAAATGGAATTGTAGAACATAAGAATTAGTCCTTGAAGAAAATGGCTAACTGTATGATTCACTCCAGATCATTGGCACCTCCGTATTGGTTAGAGGTCATCAACTGTGCATGTTGTATTCAGAATCAGGTTCCTCATCAAGATGTGAAGGGGGTAACTCCTTTTCAAGCTTGGACCAATCGAAAATCCACTGTTAAACACTTTCGAGTGTTTGGGTCTCCTACATGGGCCCACATTCTAGTAGAGAAACACAAGGCTATGGATCCGCAAAGAAAGCCTTGCATATTTTTTGGGTATCCAGATGGTGTCAAAAGCTATAGGTTTCTCCATCTTACCATGCATGATATTTTCATTGAGAGGAGTGTTTGTTTTGAGGAGGATACCTCATGTTCTTCTTCTGCCACTTCTACATCTTTCATTCCTACAGAGACATTGTGACTTCATGATGATAGTTCTTCTAAGGATTTTAATCCTTCTGATCATTCTAAGGAATCTTCTTCCTCCACTTCAGATGACAATGATGAGGATTCATCTTCCTCCTCTCTTAGTCATCATTCAGAGGGTGATGATTCTCCTCTACATTCTCCTTATTCTCCAACTACCAGGCTTCTTTGGGCTCATCAGACATTGGATTCAATTGGTGATTGGGTCAGTGATCCTTCATATGCAAGAAGGACAAGGTCACAATTAGAGCATGCTCCACATATATTCTTTGCTATACCTTTAGATCCACAATCCTTTTGGGAAGCTTCAAGTATCCCCAAGTGGAATGCCGCTATGCAGAAGGAGTTCAATTCCTTGAAGAGGAACCATACTTGGGATTTAGTCCCTCTTCCAAAGGAAAGGAAACTTGTTTGGTGCAAGTTGATCTATTGGACAAAATTTTATGCAAATGGGTCAATTGATAAGCATAAGGCTCGCCTGGTCACTAAAGGATTCTATTGACTACTTTGAGACTTTTGCACCAGTTACCAAGATGAATTCCATCTGACTTGTTCTTTCTATTGTTGCAGCCCATCATTGGGAAGTTCATCAGACAGATGTGAAGAGTTATTTTCTTCATGGTGACCTTCAGGAGGAGATATATATGGAGTAGCCATGAGGATTCCTCTAGGATCCTTCACTTGTTTGCCACCTTCAGAAGTCTTGCTATGGCCTTAAATAGGCCCATCAAGCCTGGTATGCCAAGATGGACTCCTTCCTTTTGTTAGTTGGGTTCACTCGGTGCCATTTTGATCCAAACATCTATATTTTGCAATAGGATGATAATCTCACTTTCCTTGTTCTCTATGTTGATGACTTGTTGATCATGAGGAGTCACTCATCCTGCATCAAGGCAGTCAAAATTTCCCTTCATGATTGGTTCTTGATATATGACTTAGGCCTACTCCACTACTTCTTAGGGATTGAGATCACTCGGTCACCTTCTGATATCTTCTTCACCATTGGTAGATGCTACCTTGTAACACTAATTGGTTGGAATCCCCATATATTTGACTCATACGAGGCCTGATATTTCATATGGTGTGGACCTAGTCTCCAGGTTCATGCAGGAGTCACATGAGTTGCATTGGAAGGAAGCTAAGTGGATTCTTCACTATGTATAGGGCACTCACAGTTATGGGATTCACTATGCAATAAGCGTGGATATTGAATAGGTGGGATATAAAAATTCAAATTGGGCTAACGATTCTTAGGATCGTAAGTCTACTTCAAAATATTGCTTCTCTCTTGGTTTTGGTCCAATTTATTGGTCGAGCAAGAAGCAATCTACTATTGCTCTTTCATCTATTGAGGTTAAGTGTCAAGGAGAAGTTAATGCTACTATTAAGGCCATATGGCTTCAGCATATTCTCACTAAGTTTGGCATTCCCTTCCAAAAGCCTACAATCATCTTTTGTGACAACCAAAGTGCCATTTAGATTTCTCACAATCTGGTCCATCATCAGCAGACCAAGCACATTGAGATTCACATGTACTACATTCAAGAGTTGATTCATGAGCAGGATCTTGATCTTCAGTACTGTCAAACATCAAATTTGACTACAAACATCTTCACCAAACTCTTCACTAAGAGCAAGTTCATTCATTTGAGAGCTTTGCTTGGGGTGCGACATGTGTCCTCTTTTGGGGGGGACTTCTTAGCTCCTTCTTTCCTTCTCTCCTTTGGGGGAAGTATTTAATGTACATGGGTACCTGATCAAGCTTCATTTGTCAGGAACCATACTTTCACCCACCTAAGTTATGCTTAAGGGGAGGGTGTTAGTGTAGGTTTTTATTTTCCTAGTTGGGTTTATATTTTCTTTTCTTTTTATTAGGTTTTCCTACACTTAAATTATTAAGCTTGCTTAGGTTAAATAAAGTGAGTTTAATTAGTGAGTGGGTGATTTGAGGTTTCAATATCCTACAAGAGAGGTGGCATTTGCTATCTTGGGAAGATGCTCTTGCTATCTTTAACCTGCATAGTGACCTCTCCTTATTGGTCCATTTTGCCACATCTCCCCTCTCTTTAGTCTATATAAACTCACTACCTTTCTTGTATTTTGATATAGTTGGAGATGGTAATCTGATGCTATTTTGCCTTGGAGCACTTCACATTAGTTTTTTCTTGATATCACTATTATGTTGTTTATTTTATTTGCATTTATACTTTATTTGATCTATCTCTTTCAATTTGATTCTAGGTTGTATCTATTTCTTAGATTTTAACACCAAGTTATATGGAGAACTAGAGGTTGATCACTTATGGGGATATTTTTGGGTCCCCAATGCCCTAATTGGGCCTTTTTCAAATTGCCATAACTTTTCACCAAGGTGTTAACATCTTGCAAATGAGATATTGATGAAAAGCTAGTTCTGTGAACTTTATAATGGTTTAAGTCATTTTTTTTTTGTTTGACAAATTTCTATAAAGGGGGTAGCACTCATTCTATTAAATAAAAAAATAGAGAACGTATAGATTAGTAGAGGGAAAAAACCATGACCCTAATGGCCTCAATGACCTCCTGGGCTCTCCCCAACTGCTCAATAGAAAACAACTCCTTATTTTCACTTATCATATATTCATATATTTCCAGATTGTTCTTCTTTAGGCCATTTCTCATAACAACAATAATATCAACCATATTTGGTTTTTTGATGACCTTCTCGATCCTAAAAGTGTCCACCACCAAACCAAACAAAAAGTTTATATTTAAACCCATCAAAGCCTTAAGGGCAAGTTCCTGTAAGCATGGAATCAATATGTGGTTAATGGCTTTCTCTATCACTATGTGGTCCCCAATGGTCCTTACTATGTTGTAGATAAATTTCTCAAGGAGACCAGAGTTGTGTGAGTGTGAGTCTCCCAAGAACTTGTTCTCAATGGTCTTCTAGATTGCATCCTCCTCCACATCACCACTTATGACAAACAACTCCTTTAACTGCTCCTCAATTGACCCTTGTTTACAGTTGCATTTGCATTCAAGAATGGAGATGAACTCCAACTCCCCCTTCTTGGAAGTAGATGAACTGATTATGGCTTTTCACCAATACAAACAACAATGAATCATTACAAATATAATGCCTCATTTAATAATTTGAGTTTGAGGTCTTTGTTATTAATAAGTCCTTTCACATCATTTCAAATATGTATGATAGGCAGTGTGGATCTCCTCAAAGCAAGTTGGGCAAGCACATACCTTTTGTAAACTTACAAAAATCTATTCATTTGAGCCTGCAACTAAGCTAAACCCATCCCATGTCTGTAGATCACTAGAGATGATTGGCAACTTAGTTTGGTCAATGGCATGAGGTGCAAGTCATTTTTTTTTATTTTGTTGTAGGTGTAATTAATTGTTGTTTGAGATCAAATATTTTTTTGGCTCTTGAGATATCAAATTTTTACCATGATATTTTGTTTTTGTGACTCTTGTAACATTGGAAAGGTATTTAGGATCTATTCCAAGCCACCCACTTTTATAGATTCAATCCTATGTACATTTTATTCATTTTTTTGCCATATTTTCACTCTAGGAGAATACTTGGATATGTTGTCACTTGGGAAGGTGTTATTTGATCAAATCACTTTGTAAGAATTAGCTATGAAGGTAGCCACCCAAAATATAGTGACCAAATGGAAAGCACAACAATGATAGAGAATAAATATGACAAGAATAAATTGTATTCCTATCAATGATAAAATAGAATAGAATAAATTGGATTTCATACAATGAATAATAAATGAATTAATATTACATAGGAGACCCATTGGTTATATAGCCAAGGTGGGAACGTAGCAGTGCATAATATTATGACAACAAGTGTCATAATCTTATGACATGAGACAAAAAAAATGACAACCTATCATCCCACCTAAAGTGGAAAACCGATCACATGATAACATCACAATAGGTGGATCACACAGTAAAGGTAGAAAAGTGATCACATGTTAACACCTAAATAGGTGGATCACTGACCAAAGATGGAAAAGTGTAACCACGAAAGGTGGATGGAGACACCACATAAAGTAGAAATGATAACATGATAATATCGCCTAGAGTGGAGATGCTCCAACAAATTCCTATGTGGTTCCCTAAGTAATCTTAAGTGACGTGTAATTAGGACATAGGAAAGAATAAACCAATGTAGAATTCCTTATTTACACCAACACCCCCCTTAAGTGCAACTTAGGGAGAATGTACACAAAAGTCAACAATGCAAGACGGGTCCTAGCTAATAGGTCATGTTACGTACCCATGAACAAATGCAATGCAATCTCTCACAAACAAACAAAAAGGAGAAAGCCCAATGAGACAAAACTCCTCCCCAAAAGAGAGATGAAAATACAAAATAACTCTCAAAGAAGAATGGGAAGGAGAAAACCTCACATGAGGAAAAAGTCCCCCCCCCCCATAAGAGAGAAGAAGAGAGACCAACTAGGCCCCCTTCAATGTAGAATATGCACCAATAGTATATGCTCCAAGTTGGTTGTAGAAGCTCATTTGAGATCGTCAATTAATGTTTCTCCCCTTAGGAAGAAACAAAACCAAAGGTGTATGTATGAATTCTCCCCAATCCTAAAAGGAAGATGTAGGGAAAAAACTCAAGATGTATGGAGTCTTTAAAAGCTACTCAAGTGTCCCCATGTCGATGTTGAAAGTTGACTATTCCAAATCAGGTGTACTAGGCCACACAATTGAAAAAAGACAATCCAGGATCTAGTGAAGATCAATGAAGAACATGATCCAAAGACACAAATGTCTCCTCTAAAGATAAAGAGACCTCCTCCAAATGTTGTACATAATCATCAACAATCATAGCAAACTTAAAAGTATGATCATCTAGAGAATGAACAAGAGGGTCAAAGTGCTTCCTCACAAGAACTGAAGAAGGATCATCTTCATCAAAGAGGATATGAATCTCATCAATGATGTCTTCCAAATTTGCAATGTAGGACTCCACAAACAAACCTGCAATGTTTGTCAAGTAGTCACCCCAAGGAACTGAATCTGGAAGACAAAGTATATACTGTTGTAATGAACACAAGAAGCCAAAATTGTAGTAACACAAGCATCATCAAGAGCAATAGTAGATGTTGAGGTTAAAGTTGAACTCCAAAGAAATGTCTTGAAACTTGTTAGTCCATCATAAAATATAAAAAGGAAAGCTACAGGAAACTTAACTTCAACCAATGAAGTAACATTAAGTAAATGAAATAAACAGAATTATACCTTCCATGATTTACACCTCATTGTGTCCTAACTCCACTGTTCCTGGTTGCAGATGTTTTGCTCTCAGACAAGCACTGGTATCTTCCAAGATGGCATATGAAGAATGGACTAATAGTTAACTGATACTATGATATGCATATGCAAATGATTTAAGCTAACATGATATTAAGCTATGATAAGAATTCTAAAATTGCTAATTGCTTCAAACTCAAAACTCACGGATACAAGATGAAAACTCCTAGAATGAAGTTATATGATTAGCTATTAGTCTATTAGTTTCAAAATGTCTTAGAAGAACTCTTTTTATAGATTTTTGAGTGCATGAGATTAGGTGGTAAAGATCAATGGTCGTGAGAGAATCTTGCAAATTGGATGGCTATGAGCAAAAGGTTGAAGGTTGAGAGAAAGGGGAAAGGAGAAGATAAGTGTCACTCATCTCACCTTGACTGAGTTGAAGACTCAAGAGAATATAGAATAGTTGGAGAAGATGTAGGAATTAGAGGACAAGTGGACTCAACTCTTCCTAAGATATAGGGATTTGGAGAGAATATAGAAGAAAGTTAGGAAATATGTGTATGTACACAATATTTCATTTATTTTGGAAGTTGGAGATAAGTGGCTAATAAATGATTTTATTTTATTTTATTTTGTTGAATTAATTTAGCCACATGATGATGAGTTGGCAAAGAAGAAGTGATGTGGAGAATGAAAGGTGATTTGGAAAAGGGAATAAATAATTAAGAAATTATTTAATTAATGAGACTATAGGATAGTAGATAGAGGAATAATTAAATATTAGATATTTAATTTGATTAGAAGAAAAGGATATAACGAATTAATTAATTAATAGAAGGACATGAAATGAATTAAATAGATTAATCTTTTCAAATTAACTATTTAATAGAAGAATAATTATTAAATAAATATAAAATATTTATTTAATTTCTCATAGCCAATTTTATATGTATACATTTTGCCCCTCTTTGAAATGATGTTGAGACAACATTGTTTCAAAGATTAAATCAAGTCTTGATAATGCGCCTGATGGAGATAAAAATCCTGATTGTGTGCCCCCTCGGGCGATTGATCGTGAAATTATTGAAAAATTTGGATTGAACGATTCATCTCATGATAATTGATTGAAAAGATCCCTCAACTAAATTCATTTTAAAAAAAAAAAAAAAAATTGCGCCACTAAAAAAAACATTAATTACCCCTTCAAAAGGTGAATATAAAATTAACTTAAGTTAATTTTAATCTCATTTCCATTCTTGTTAGCTTTTGGAGTGAAAAGATATTAGCATGTTGAGCTGGCAAAATGGTTATCCCATTCAAGAATCATCGATTTGAGTGCGTGCGATGTTTCCAGAGACCTCTTGAGTATGGCCCACCGGTGAGTAACTTATCCCGAGCTTGTATGTAACTTTTTGTACTAATTTTCATGATTTTTGGCACGTTTTAGGGTAGTTTAATTTTTTATTTTATTTTTTACATTGTAATTTGGTGCATTTGCTTTGTATGTTAGCGCCTTTGCATCATATGTTTCGCATTTGATAGTTTAGTGCTTCAATTTTTGGTATTGTGATTTAGCGCATTTGCTTTGTTTGTTAGCGCATTTATCAAAAAGGTTAGTGCATTTGAGATTTTTCTCGCTTTTGCTTCATGTGTTAGTGCTTATGTCAAAAAGTTTAGCTCATGTGTGTGATTTAGCACCTATGCTCAATAAAATAGCGCATTTGGCTTAAGGAATAGTGCATTTGGTTTAAAAAAATGAATTTGTTAGATTTTGACTATGTTAAAATTCATTTAGATGATTTGATTTGATATTCTGATGTGCAAATGTGATAGAGAGGTATGTTGATTGGTGTCTAATTGATAGAGAATTTGATAAATTTGATTGATAGGATACATGATTGATTGATTTGATTGATAGATAGCTCTAAGACGCTAATTCAGTCTCCAAGGAAGAGCGTGATAGAGTTTGTTTGAGCCCACTGATTGATAAAAAAACATGATTGATTATTTTAGGTTTGTTTTGATAGCCTGATTTGCTTGGTACAAAAGATTTGATCGATTGTTGATGTGATTGATCATTTGATTGATAGATTGATAGATTAGTGATCTCTTAGATTTGATAGATAGATGTTTGATAGAGATCAAATTCTCTTGTTAAACAAGAGAAGCTTGATATTTTCCAGTGTCGGGAGAAATTCCTGGCCATGTGCCATCTAGTACCAAAGTTGACACAGGCTAAGATTAGACACATAGATTCATGTGGGTTGTGTCATTTGTTGTATATGCCTGTTATCACACATAATGGGGGTCTATTGACTGTATTATTTGAGAGATGGCATAGTGAGCACAACAATTTTCACCTTCCCACTAGTGAACTTAGTGTTACACTCGAGGATGTCTATAGGATCTTGCACATCCTCGTTACTGGTGAGCTAGTCCAGTATGACTATCAGGATCTTGGAGGGATAGAGGTTTGCAGAGCCATGTTTGGTGATGAGAGCATTGATAGAGGAGAGATTTGATGGGAGGATATGATTCTGTATTGCAAGGCTCTCCCAGTGATTCTTACAGGTTTGATTGGTGGATTTATCTGTCCAGATAGGAGATCTCAAGGTTTTTCTATTGGTTGGGGTGGGATTTTATAGAGCATGGTGTAGCATCGGACTCGCTATGCTTGGGGTGTTTGTATGCTCTCTCATTTGTATCATGATCTTCATCAGATTGTCTATTTTGATAGCATTATTCTATCTACTGGATGCACACTTTTATAGGTCTGGTGCTGGGAGCACATTGTTGTTACCTGACCTATTCATCATAGAGTTCGCGGTGATGGACAATCTTATGTTTATTTATATAGAGGTATCCTTACTCAACCAAAGCTGGGTAGGATGGAGTATTGGTGTTCGGTTCTGGATTCGATGGATACCGTCATTTTGAGACCTTATATTGACTGTGAGCCTTGGATGGAGGATGCATGGACTTTACCATTGATTTTGCATAGTGGGTACTTGATTATTCGCACTCCCTATATTGTTGAGTGACAGTTATTTGGTCGCATTTTGAGACAGTTTGGGATTATTAAGCACATGCCTTCTGGTGTTGCCATGTATGCATGGTGACAAAAGGATAGGCGAGATTGGGGCCCTACCTTATCTTTTGAGATATCACGTGCAAAGTTTTTGGCTACTCCGATGGTAGCTTATTATTTGAGATTACACATTTTGGATGTTGGGATCACAACGGATTACACTCAGTATATGCTTGCACACCCTTTTCCTCACATCACTGATCCTGCAGACCCTCCTCCCAGCTCAGGAGATGAGGAGGATGATTTAGATGATCCTGTTGTTAGGCGATGGAGACAAAGGTGAGATCTTAGAGCTTCTTAAGAGGTTGGAGGGGATGAGGGGTATGATGGAGGAGATGGAGGTGGTAGGAGACCTAGGCAGAGGGGAGGTCGATTGAGAGTCCGAGGAGGACCTTTTGGACCAGTTAGAAGGATTAAGAGACCACTTCCCATGGAAAAGAGGGTTGGGAGATTAGGAGGAGTACTTCCTCAAGTAGGCAGGGATGTAGGTAAGATTGGTCAAGATACCGACAAAGGAGGGATGAGGGCAGCGAGAGGATTACCCTCTCCAGGATTAGGCAGGAGCACAGGATTGGACAAGGGTCAAGGTAGAGGCATTGATTTTGGTCAGATTCGTCCAAATCCAGGGGTTATCATAGGTCAAGGTGGTTGGGATGAGGGAGAGGAGGACTCAAAGGATCATGTTCCCCTCATTAGGTGATGAATCTTGAGAGCTACCCGAGTGGAGATTCCAGCAGGTGGAGAGGTAGGTGGGGTTGAGGACATACAGGATGTTCCTCAGCATTATGTGCCACAATAGGAGAGCTTGGATGATCTTAGAGCATAGATAGAGCAACTCAAGGCATAGGTTCAGACACTCATGACTGAGAGAGACAGAGCTGTGAGGAGATAGCAAGATACCCAGGGTTTTCTTGATCATATTCAGCAAGTTGGATTTGGTACTCTCTCAACTGATATTGTTAGAGCACTATATTGGGCTGGGAAGGAGACATCATACTGGCATCAATGATATGAGGATTTAGTCTCACAGAGCCAGAGAGTAGGGAGTTATCAGACTACTCCTATTTCTAGCAAGATGGATACCAGCAATAGTGGGGTTATGGGACCTCCTTAGAGGAGTAGGGATCAAGGTGCACAACCATCTGGGGGATCATCTCTTCCACAACCACAGAGACAGATAGATTTGGGTGGTAGCAGCACAGGACAACCTTGATTTGTAGACTTGATTTATATTGATGGGGCGGTGTATTTATTTATTGATTTGATATCATTGTATACTTGGAATTTTTATTGTTTTATGATGATCTATATATGCAAACATGGACTCTATATGATGCTAATGATTCATGATTTATTATGCATGTTATTCTATATAATGATGATCTATATGCATTGATTACATAGATTATATATATGCAGTGATGGATGATGTTATGATGATCTTTTCTTTCCTTTATTTTCATGATGATGATGTTCTGTATGATGCAATGATGATGAAATGAAAATGCATTTGATTTTTTATTTTTGATGATTATGGATGCAAATAAAATTAATTCTATAATGCTTTATTTAAATGATGCAAATGTAATGATCTAAATGAGAATTCTTCTAATGATAAATGAATGTTTATTTTTGTTACTTTTAATGTGTATGCATATAATGATTTGAAATGCAAATGATCTACATGAAATGTATTTAATTTTTAAGTTTGATAATTTAAATGCAAATGATAATTACGAATGTTATGCGTGATCAAACTTATATGATGGATGCTTATGTGTAATGCTTATGGTTATGATGAAATGCTTATAATGATAAATGAATCTAAGTGCAGAGATGCAATTAAATGACCTTAATGGATAAAAATGAACTAAAATGATAATGAACCTAATGTAAATAAAAATGATGATATACTACATGATTAATGAAATGCACTTAATGAAATGCAAACTAATGCAATGATTGAATGCAACTAAATGAAATGAATGATAACAATTTAAATAATTCTAAAGATGAATGAACTTGCAATGATCAAATGCAAATTATTTTTGTTTGTCCAAGTATACTCGATCTTTATTTATGACCATTGATCTCTGAATGGAATGAAATGCTTATAACACAGATGAATAGTGCACTAATCTAGAATGATCTAACTAAAGTGATACTTCCAATCTTCATATGTTGTCTTATAACAGTGCTTGATTTCATCATTGAGCTTTAAAATGTTGTAAGAAAATACAAGCAACTTTACATAATAATTCAAGCTGACTTGAGTATTTCTTACATGGATTTTTATATAGCAAGTTAATACAAGCAATTTAATATAATAAATCAAGCTGACCTGAGTATTTCTTGTAGAACAGACAAGGATTATCCTCTTTCATGCATGACTCGAAACGTTCTCCTTGATCTTTTATTGTTCATATCCTTACACAAGTACATACCTTAATAAGAGATGAACCATAGACAACCAACAAAGAAAATAATCATGCCCCATCATAGCTTCTCTAGTCATGTGCATCCTTGAGTCGCATAGAGTACATGATTAGCAATAAAATCAAGATATAAACGTTGAATCTTGTATGTCATTCACATGTTCTCATGGTCATTAACTGATATAATCATCTTGATGAATAATCTTTGATAATCTTTATTACTTGTTGGTTGAATCTTTGTTTTCTGAGTTTCACGATTCAGTTGTTACAAAATGCCTTGATTTTCATTGCTTTGTTGCTCATTATCTATTTCAAAACCCTAGGTGTTTTTTTTCTAAGTTTTCTGAATGTTTTGGATTTTCAAAGATTTAAAAGATCACCTTATCAAAAGGAATTAGGATTTTTCCCTCACCGGAAACAAACTTTATTATGGATGTACGAAAGGATCATCCAAACCATGGTGGGATATAATGCAGATATGATTTATAAAATCCAAGACAGTGACTACACTAAGTATGTCAAAGATTGATAATTGTTGGTAAGCTGCATATTTCCTGCTAAATGGTTCGGGGCAATGAATGCGAAAGATGAAATGGATAGGCTAAGATAGGTGGAAATGATGGATGCAAATAGGATGGATAAATGTGATAGGTTAGATAGATGCACAAAACGATCTCATAGATGGAAGAACTCACTTTTAGATAGTGCCTGTTTACCAGGTTTTCACTATCTAAATTTATTGCATTTTTTTCATATTTGATTTTTTTTCTTTTTTTGTTTTCGCTAATTATGCTTTTTAGGGATTTTCTGCTTTTCTGATTTTTACTAATTTCTTTAGGACTTTATATGCTTTTTTTTTTTACAGATTTTTTTCAAGACTTTATATCTCAAGCATAGAACTTCTTGAGATGAATAGAATTGACAAGCTCATCAAACCAATCACCTTCAGGTGTAGATAATTTTTATGCTCCTGAGCCATATGCTACTACTATAACAAAAGGACCTAACCAGTTTAGTTCAAAATTTCCCTTCTTTTCTTGGTCTTGTTGATTCCTTGGATTCTCCCTTAGAACTAGATCTCCAATCTAAAAAATGTGTGGCTTAACTCTGTGATCATAACTTCTCGCCATTCTCTGTTGATATGCCTTTAAATGATCTGTAGCATTTTGGTGATGTTCTTGAATCAACTCAAGTTCTTGAAGTCTAGAGACTCGTTCTTCTTCTTCTGGTATAAGACCTTTCAAGGATACTCATAGAGAAGGTATCTCTATTTCTACTAGTAATATAACTTCTGATCCATAGACTAAACAATATGGGGTTGCCCCCGTTGGTGTGCGAATGCTGGTTCGATATGCCCAAAGAGAAGGATTTAGTTGAATATGCTAGTCTTTACCAACTTCATTAACTGTTTTCTTCAGGATCTTTAAGATTGTTTTATTTGATGCCTCAGCTTGACCATTTCCCTATGGATAATATGGGGTAAAAAACCTATGCTGAATATGAAATTGCTCACATAGTTCCTTCACATATTGATTCTTAAATGGTCTTCCATTATCAGTGATAATGGTCATAGGGACTCCATAGTGACATATTATATAATTCAGGATGAATGATGATATTTTCTTTCCTGTCACTTTTGTCAAAGGCACTGCTTCAATCCATTTAGTGAAATACTTTGTAGCAATCAGAATGAACTTATGTTCATTAGAAGATGAAGGGTTTATATTACCTACCAAGTCAAGACCCCATTGGGAGAATGGCCATGAACCTGCCATAGGATGCAGTTCTTGTGCTGGTGCGTGGATGAGATTCCCATGGATCTAACATTGTTTACATCTCTTAGCATCTGTAAATGAATCTCTCTCCATGGTAGGCCAATAGTAACCCAAGCGAATAAGTTTCTTAGCCAATGTTAAACCACTTGAGTGCGTGCCACAAATACCTGTGTGGACTTCGTTAAGAACTTTCTCAGATTTTTCTTGTTCGAGACATCTCAGTAGAGTGCTATCTAGACCTCGTCTATATAAGGTATCAACAATGATAGTATAGTGGGATGACTGACTAATAAAATTTCTTCTCTGATTGCGGGATAGGTCGGGAGGAAGGATATTCTCTTTTAGGTATCGATAAGTTTGGTTGTATAAGGATTGATCGGTTCCAGATATATGGAAAATCATGTGGGTATTTTGGGATTCAATGGTAGGATTCAAGATAATTTCCACCAGGAATTCATAATGTTGTTGATTTTCTTGATTATACAAAAGAGATGTTATTGTAGCTATTGCATCTGTTGGTTTGCTCTCATTTATTGGGATCTAAGTCAATGTTATTTCTTCTAAAAGTTCTTTAAAATTTTCAACCAGCTGTTTGTAAGGCATGAGCTTGTCATCCTTAGTTTGATAATCATCATTTATTTGGTTGATTATAAGCTGTAAATCACCATAAACATGCAATTATTTCTAGATGATGTTCCATTCAATAGCCATTTTGAGCCCAATAGCCAATGCTTCATATTTTGCAATATTGTTTGTGCATGGAAACCACAGTCTATATGATTTTGGAATTTTGTGTCCCTGAGGTGTGATGAACAAAATTCCAGCACCTGATCTATATTGTGTATAGGAGCCATAAAAGTACAGCTTCCAAAATTTTGTGCTTATTGTCAGAATATTTGCATCAAGAAATTCGATGTGCAACAGTGTGTCATCTTGTAAGGGTGTTGTAGACGTATAAAAAATGACCACTTTCTTAAGTGAATATTTAATATTCATTTTAACCTTATTCCTCCAGTTAATTAGATTTTATTTGATTAAATCATTCACATTCATCTATTTGATTAAATAAGTTATTCAATTTATTTAATTAAATTCACCTAAGTCTTTTCTACCCCTTTAATTAAATAAATCACTTTATTTATTTAATTCCCCTTTCTCCCCTTTTAATTAAATTTACATTTAATTAAATTGTTCATTGCAAATAAATAAATCTAATTTATTTATTTAAATCTTCCACTTGTATTTATGCAAGTTGTATCTATTTTAGTTGAAATAAAGTAATTTATTTTAATTAAAATTCCTTCCATCCACTTGCAATCTCATACATCTCCCACTTGCCTCTCTAAAAAAACCCTTCTAGATTCTTCTAAACACTTCTAATTTAGCCTAACCCATCCTCTAAATATTGTCACATCCCTAAACAAAGGGAAGTTGCTTCTCAAACCTTCAAAGTCTTTGAAAACCATTAAAGGCTTTATGTCTTCAACAATTTAACCTTGAAAGTCTTCTAAACCATTAATGGTTAAATCAACCCTCTTACATGATTAGAGACTTTCTCTCTAACTCAACCCTCATCTAACCCAAGGGTCTCATCAAGAATTCATTGCTTTGACCATGGTTATTCCTTTAACCCTTGCACAAGAATTTATCCTTTGGGTAAAAGCTTTATCTAATGGATAACTTTAACCTAACCTTAACCCTTACCTCCTAAGGTAACCATGAGGTCTTCTCAAGCATGTAATGCTTCTTACATCTCCTCTCAAGCAGTCTTATTTTGACAATTGTCACCATTTCATTAGTGAGAATTATAAACATGGATTGATAACTTTCAATCCTGGCCCTTGATAAGATCATCCAATCCTGACCATCCATTGCCCTGTTTTTTCTATAAATAGAGCCCTCTTTCTCTCATTTTCATCATCCAAGTTTCATGCATCTAATCTATACACATTTTTATAAAACATTGAGTCTCTCTTTGAATAGAAATCATCTAAATTGGCATTTTAGAAGTATTTCCATCATCATAATAATCATATTAAGCTAGTGTATCGTGTTAGGATAGTTCTTTTACTAATCCTTTCATCTTATTATCATATACATGTTAGTTTAATTCATATTTGTTAATATCATGCACATTTAGGATTGCATTCATGTTAAATTGATCAAACAACCCTCATTCTCATGATTGTTGTTTATGGTGAAAATGGAAACAAAAATATTGAAAGACTAAATAGATTCAACCACAAAACCCTAGCCTAACAACAACAAAGATCCACCATAACATATGAAGATT
Organism: Cryptomeria japonica; assembly: GCF_030272615.1. Taxonomy (NCBI): domain Eukaryota; kingdom Viridiplantae; phylum Streptophyta; class Pinopsida; order Cupressales; family Cupressaceae; genus Cryptomeria; species Cryptomeria japonica. The sequence goes on from NC_081414.1 coordinate 26,484,999, forward strand.
ACCTAAGACAATGCAAATCAAATGAAATCACAAAGATTATACCATCACATATCTAATAGGGTTTGATATCCATTCTTCCTATCTCCATTGATCTTGCTTGATATATTTGCTCTCAGATTTTATGTGTGCACAGGAGCTCAACAAAGAACGGAAATGTGGTTGCAAGTAGGCTTGATCGTATATGAAAGTTCAAAAGCATAGAGTAGTCAGGATGAATAGAATGATTAGAATAGATTCATTAGAATGATTAGTTGATTAGAATGATTATTTCATTAGGGTTGATAATGAAGGAAGCATCTCCTTATATAGAAGACACTGTAAGAAATGGAGGGATTAGATTGAGAGGTGTAAAAGATAAATGGTCGGCTAGGATTAGAGGATAGGTAGAGAAATAATAAAATAATGAGAGGGTGGGTAGTGTAGGAATTAAGAGATGAATGACATGTGTCATGAGTAGAAAAGGCTAATGAATTAAATAAATAAATAAATATTTATTTAATTAATAGAGGAAGTGGGATCAATTAAATAAATGAGTATTTATTTAATTTATGAAAAGGGCAGTTTCAATAAATAAAGGTATTTATTTAAATGAGAAATAAGGCTAGAAGAGGATAAATGAATTAATTAAATAAAGATTTATTCAATTAATAGAAGAATTAGGCTTAAATAATTAAATAAATAAAGATATTTATTTAATTAGACTGGACAATTTTAGGTGTCTACAATTGTCATCCCTAAGTCACTTTGCTCAGTGATCTGAGAGCAAAGGTATTAGCTTGAGGGGTCTTGTGAGATAGAGAACAATGGAACATCCCTTGGGAAGTTGAGTTATTCCATATAACTCCATAACTTGCACCAAGAGTCCCATTGGTGTGTGGACTAGTCCTGAATTCGTATTTTCCGTTTCATCACACCACTTTTCCCGCACACATTTTTGGCGCCCACCATGGGGCTTAACCCCATTTATCAAATCATTTTTGATGCAGGGCTAACATTGCACATACGCAGAAAACATGAATTAGTTCATTGGTACCATCCTTTAGTGCATTCGGTCTGTCTGTCGGTGCATACCACTCACTGTTTAGCATGTTGGACCCAAAACTTAGTTCATTTCGTAGTAACCTTAGCGCATAACACTTCTATTGATTCCCGATGAGCATCAGTGCTTTGAAGCACCAGTTCAGTGCATCCATACAACAACATAGCACATCTGGATTTTCTGTTAGCGCATTGGAGAGATTCTGTAGCGCATAGGGTTTGCAGATTAGCACATAGCAGATACAGAGGAAAAACACAGTTGTAACTGAGACAGGAACTTAGACTTGTAGAAATCCACCTTGGAAACTCTTTTTTTTTGCTAACTAGTGTTTTGATTGCAGGTCACTAACCCTTGTTTTGCAAGATTGGAAGATTTATTTTTTTACTATTTTAGGCATTTGATTAAGTTTTCTTGTTTCTAACTTTGCTAAGTTATTTGAAATTTTTTTATTTTCCTTATTGGTAAAAATGAACTCATTTTCCTTTTGGGTTATTTAAAGAGAACAACAACAACAACAACAACAACAACAACAACAACAAAAAAAAAAAAAAACCTTAATCTTGTTTTCATAGGGAGAAAGACAATTTATTTTGGGATTTAAAAAGAACAAAAACAAACTTTATTTTTGAAAAGTATAAAATGAACCTCACCATCCTTTGGTGTTTAAAAGGATCCACTTCATTTTTTTGCACAAGTTAAAAAACCTCACTTCCGAATTCTAAATAAAGCAAAAGAGGGAAATCCTTCTCCTATCGAATTTATTTTGTTGACCATATCAAAAATTTGCTTTGTAGACCAGGATTTCTTTACTTAGATAAAAAAAAAATCATTGATTTGAAAATTAAAAAGAACACCATGCCTTTTTGGAGCAACATCTCCCTATTGACTTTAGCAAATTACTAAATTGAAGGCTAAAAAGAACTATTTTGTGCCTTGTCTCGAAAGTGGAAGGTATATTCTCTCCCCTTAAATGGGTGATCAAAAAGTCAAACCACTCTTAAGCTTTCTATAATTCAAGCATTTACATCCTTTAACAGGCTTCCCCTCCTGAGTTGCTCTTAGAGTGCCATTTAAATGGTCGATGAGAGGGGAATGACCTAAGTGGGAAATGGCTTTATCGCCAAGTGTTCCAACCCACTATAATCAAAAGTGGAGGATGATGAAAGTCCCTTCAACAGTTTTGCTTAGTGATTAGCCTTCCCCCAATATCTTTAAGATACGTAAAGCCTTTGTTCTAAAGGTTGGGAAGCCTCTTGAGGGAGTTTATCACTGAAGACCGAACGAAAGCCTAATTACCAACTTTAATAATAGAAACCTTGAGCCGAGTCAGTATCCAAACATCTTCAATATCATAGTGCAAGGGTGGGGAAGAATCCGCCCCTAAGATTACTCATCATATATCTCCCAAGATAACTACCCAATTGTGAATCAATTCAGTTTGGGTTAATTTCTGGCAAAAGACAAAAAAAAATGGGCGCCCCTTAGGGGGTGACATGGCTATTTGAGCTGACGGAGTGTCGAGACTAGTGGGCTATGGTATTGTTGATAACCTTTGAATAAAGAGTCTATCTAAATTGTCTTATTTGTATCCAAACATGTGAAAATATTGGGGATTTGAACACATCCTCGCCGAACATACACTCTTTGTTTAGAATAGGAAAAATGGGTTGTCTTTTTCTTGCTATGTTTGCAAATTATAGTTTCAAAAAATCATCCATCAAAATCAAGCAAATATTGACAAAATTCCAAAAGGGCCAAAAATAGAGCAAACCGAACAAGCAAAGTAGTTTAGCGCGTAAGAGCAATCTCCTAGCGCATCTAGAGCATACTTCAGCACATACCAGCCAAAAGATAGCACACTAATCCTTCCAAATAGCACATAAAAGTCAGAGAATTCGGCAAACATTTTATTAATGCTTGGTGCTACCATATTAGCGCTTTGAAGCATCAACCTAGCGCATTGGGGGAAAACCTTAGAAATCATTAGAGAAAAATTCACTGCCATTATCAGTCATCAAACATTTAATTTTCTTTCTAGTCTGCAACTCAACCATTGCTTTGAAACCAAACTTTAGCACATAGTCAAGACATATCAGCGCATAACCATCCCTATCAAAACAAAATTCAAAACTCTATGTTAGCACTTAACACATGCAGTTTAGCACATAGGTGACTTTTAATAGCACATCTGGATCACACAGTAGCGCATCTAATCTTTGTCTTAGCGCATAGGTAAAACTTGGAAAAACAAAGAGTGAACTGAGCATTTTTGAAGAATTTTATCATCAGCCTTGGATACCATTTTGGATCCTCAATTGACCTCACCAATCAAAATTTGAACTAGAACATCCAAGAAATACTCCAAACAATCAAGCAATTTATTCTTAGAACAATAGTTGTCAGAATCTAAAACTACTAGAGATAAAACTTCTCCTATCGGAATCAGGTAGCATCATCACATTGATCAAAAGATCCACCAATTAAACGGATTCCATCAACTAAACATACCTAGTTTAAACTTAAGTCATCAAATCAAGTCTCCATATTGGGAAACTCTTATTCCATATCATTTGACGCACTTTGTCGTGAAGGCGAATCTAAACCTCTACTCACTAAAAGTAAGCTTAAAGTTTTCAAATGAAGTATCTCAATCTAAACAAATCGAAGGAAACCATTGATCACTCGTGTATGACCACTCCTCATATTTTGAGAAGAAAAAGTCTTCATCACAAAACTAAGTTAAAGAAATGACAACCTAGTTCCAAAACACTTGCCAAACGAAACAAATTTCTCTACATAAATCGCCAACTCTTCAAATCACATCACACCTTTCTCCTTCATATACGCTTGTATCTTCAAGACAAGTCAAACGAATTTGACAAAGAACCATTAAGAAGTGGAGCCTTTTGCCAAAAATCAGCATTCAGTAAACGCTTGAATCATGGAGGAAAGATCAACCCAACTTTATTCCCAGAAGTCTGCATCACTTATAACATAGCTCGATTTGAACCACCAACCCCCGAACAAGAAGAAGAAGAAGAGTTTGTCCCCTTTTTCATAGAAAGTTTCTACTAGATGCCCACAGTCACTTGCTCTCAATAAAACAAGAAAAGCGAACCACAACTAGAGTCCAATATGGGTCGAAGATTATCAAACCCATTTGATTATACTGATCTAGGAGAAACAAAGATTACTGAGGAGATCCTTCAAGAATGTCAAGAAAATCCTTCATTCTAAAATTTTATGGAAAGACTCATAGACGCTAACAAAGAAAAATACATGCTCATGCTAACAAGTAAAGGATTTAGGATTCCTGAAGACTTCAACACTGAAATCTTTAGGACAAGGTCTCAAAATTATGCTTATCAAGAACAACAAAGAGAAGAGGAAACACGTGACCCTAAACAAAACATACCTGAACAACATAACATACCAGAACACACCCATACCCGAACTAGGGATAACGAAAGAGAAGAACCTTTTCCTCGGCAAACAAATGCGCCCATGGTTGCTTTTACACAATAAATGCAAATGTTGCTGAGACAAATGCAGGACATGCAACAGGGGACCACAGTACGATATTCCTTAAATGAAGTTTGTCCTTACCCCTTTAACAGGAGATTAAACATGATACCTTTTCCCCTGAATTCAGATATACCCAAATATGATAAGTATGATGGTAAGAGTGATCCCCGTGATCATGTTCAGGAGTTTTGTATCATGAGCCTTGAATTTTCTCACGATGACACTTATTTGATGAGGGTGTTCCCAAGAAGTTTGGGAGGGCAAACAATGGAGTGGTTGTCTAAACTTACACCTCCCATCAGATCCTTTGATGAGTTGGTCAATAAATTTATCACTCAATACTCCTACAATATTCAACACGCAATCACCATGCTGGATGTATGTAATACCAAACAGAAAAACAATGAAACATTCATGGTGTTTCTTCAATGTTGGAGACGGATGGTTTCAATATATCCTCGAGATGTGCCTGAAAAGGAAAAGATGGAGATTTTCATCGACAATCTAAACAGTGAGATGAGTTATATACTCAAGCTCCAATGCATACCATCTTTTGCTAAGTTAATCGAAAACAGAATCCAAGTAGAGGAAGCATGCATCAAGAAGGGAACATTGAAGTTCTTCGAAGAAAGAACTAATTCATACAACTCTCATTTTAACAACTAGAACAACAACAACACCTTAGACAAATCCAGATTCTGGACCAGAAACAAAAATTTTGTTAATGAGGGAGGAACTGATGCTAATGATATCAATAGAGGATAATCAGATAAACATCATAAATATCAAAGACAAACAAGACCATACATCAATCAATGTGACAACTCGAGCTCAAAAATATGTCTTGAAAGGGCATACATCAACATCAACCACTATCCCCATGACTCAATATGATTTGGTAAGTCAACTACAGAGAACTCCTACTCAGATATCCATACTCGAGTTGCTCAAACTCTCACCAAAACATAAGGACATATTGGAACAAGCGCTAGTTGAAAAAAATGTATCTCAAGATCTGGATATTGACAAATTTCAAGTCATGGTGGCTCACCTGACAGGGCCTCATAATCTCACCTTTTCCAAACATGATAATATCTCTTTGAGCCATCCACATAATACTCCCCTTCATATTGAAGTCTTAGTCTACAAACATCGAGTTAAAAGAGTATTAATAGATGGAGGAGTTGGTCTCAATATTTGTACCTTAAAACTTATCCGTGCATTAGGCTTCTCTGAGAAATCTATTGATCCACACAAAAAGATCACCATCAAGGCATATGATGATGAAGAGAGATCATCCAAGGGAACAGTGATACTGCCTATTCAGGTAGGACCGATACAAAGAGACACTATGTGCCAAGTCTTAGACATAGACCTCACATACAATATTTTATTGGGTCATCCTTGGATACATGAAATGCAAGCAGTACCATCAACTTACCATCAATGTGTCAAATTCCCATATAATGGGCAGGAGATTTCTATATCAACAGATAATAACCCCTTTCAACATTACAATGCTATGGGGGCAGCCCAAGACAGCTTGGTTCCACACAACAGGGAAGCCCAAACTTCCTCAGCACCAGATCATCATCAAGAAAAGCTCAAATCTTTATCCATGGATTTCAAACAAAAGATGAAAATCAAAGAGAAAGGCATGGGAGAATACTCTTTCGAACCCATGTGTCTATCCAAGTTACCAGCATCACCAAGATCTCATGGATAGCCTTCTGCATCGACACATCAAGCAACACAACCCATCACCAAGTTTGATGGCAAGTTTATTCAATTAGGTACACTAGCACATGAATCAAAAGAGAAAGACATCCTTAGTTGGCTATACAAGGATGAGGAAGAAGTCAGAGCTGCTACTATGGAGGTAGCCATACCAACACAATAGTATCGAAAAGGATTTTTGATCATGCGAATGGGATACAATGGCAAAGGACCTATAGGCAAGCGTTAAGAAGGCATTACAAAACCATTGGACCCTCCTTCACAGTTTTCTAGAGACAAAATAGGATTGGGATATGGACACAGTCTACCCCCAAGGCCGAAACAAAATAAATATCAAAAACCTCAGTGGAAAGCAAAGAAGAAATACAACGAGGACTCATGGCAAGAGGCACTACACCAAGCAACATAAACAATAAGGAAAGAGCGAGAATACCAAGAAAAAGAGAAACAACTAGAGGAGTTGGCCATTCAAAGAGAAGAAGCATCTTATAAGGAAGTACACCACGTTCAGGAACCTATTCAAAACAAGGCGGGATCACCTCCCAAAGAAATCACTACTTCCCAAGGAGAAACAATATATGAATAGATGCAAAGAGTACAAGCAGGTTCTGATTCAGAATCAGAGAAAACTACCAGACTGGTATTAATTATCAGAAGTCTCTTTTCACCTTACAATATACCTGTCAGCAGCACTGAAAGACTTTGGGACAATACTTCTGAAACTGATTCTAATGACTATGAATGGGGCAGTTGTTCAAATGTTACTGAAGATATTCCTGAAGGTGCTATTCATACACCCCTTTCTCAAGAAGGACAAGGCACAGAGTCTAGATTACTTGAATTTGGTCCACAACATATCTACGAAGCTAAGGAAAATGAGCAACGGTGCTACGAGCAAGTCTACATGGAAGATGATACCATCGAAGACCTTGACAATATCATTAACATCTAATATCCTAGACAACCTTAATAATACCTCTATCATGACACTTACCGCGGCTGACCTCGACCCAACCAATGACTATTTACCGCTCGTATTTCCTAATCTCATAGACTGGGATGAACCTAAACACCATGACATACCTATTTTCTTAGATGACGAATCTATTGTCCATTACCTATGTACTGTCAACCCGGAAACAGACTCTACCAGCAAACAAAATAACGATATCTACAATCGGGAGGGTGCCAAGTCTCTCAGTCGCAAAAATGAAAGAAATAAGGGGTCTAATGCTGAAAACCAATCAATGGCAGCACTAGATTATAAAAAGTCAAAATAAAGGACGCATCTAAGGGTGAAAACCTTTTTAAGACACCCAAGGATGGGAGACTTGACACTCTTCCTAAACACTATCAGGAGCAATCACCCATATTGATTGAGCCCACTCAATCAATCAACATTGGTACAGAAGAAGCAGCTAAAAACATACACCTAGCAGAATCCCTGACAGAAGAAGAAAAACCAGAATTTATCAGATTCTTCAAAGAAAAGCAAATCAAATTTTTCTTGGTCCTATGCAGATATGCCCGGAATAGATCCAAACTTAATCATGCATCATTTATCTATTGCTCTAGGAGCTAAGTCAGTTAAGAAAAAGTTAAGAAAGATGAATCTGCATGTAGCATTAATGGTCAAAGATAAACTAAAGAAGTTATTAGACGTCGGATTTATTCGACCTATAGACTATGCTGAATGGATTTCAAACATTGTGCCAGTTTCAAAACTAGATGGAAGCATCGGGATATGAAAATATTTTAGAGATGTTAACAAAGCCTTTCCAAAGGATGACTTTCCTTTGCCCAACATCGACATAATTGTAGACCTCACAGTAGGCCATGAAATGCTATCATTAATGGACGGTTTCTCGAGCTATAATCAAATCAAGGTAGCTCCAGAAGATCAAGATAAAACAATGTTCACCTTTCCTTGGGGAACTTATTGTTGGAATGTCATGCCTTTTGGCTTGAAGAATGCTGGGGCAACTTATCAAAGAGCAATGACAACAATCTTTCATGATATGATGCATACCTTCATGGAGGACTATGTGGACGATTTACTGGCTAAGTCACTAACCCGAGCAGAACATTTGGGCATATTAGATAAAATCTTTCAAAGATTGGAGAAATTCCAAGTTAGGCTAAACCCTAAGAAGTGTGTCTTTGGGGTGACATCAGGCAAATTATTAGACTACATTGTGTCAGCAAAAGGCATTGAAGTAGATCTAGCGAAGGTACAGGCTATCATGGAGATGCCACCTCCCAAGAACATTAGCCAACTCAGATCTTTACAAGGACGGCTACAGTCTATCCGGCGATTTATAGCCCAATTAGCAGATAAAAGTCTACCATTCAATCATTTGCTACATAAAAACATACCATTTAGATGGGAAGACAAGTGTGCAGAATCGTTCTATCAAATCAAGCAATATCTAATGAATCCACCAGTTCTAGTACCACCAATAGTAGGGAAGACACTTATTCTCTACATATCAACAACAGACATATCATTGGGGGCATTGTTAGCCCAATAAGATCAAGAAGGCAAGGAACGAGCTATCTATTACATCACCAGAACATTAAATGGATATGAGTTGAATTACACATCCATTGAGAATACTTGTTTAGCTGTGGTATTCACCTCTCAAAAGTTCTAAAATTACATGCTAGCTCACACAATCAAACTAGTAGAAAAAATTGATCCTCTCAAGTATTTACTCAGCAAAGCAGCTCTCATAGGCAAACTAGCTAAATGGGTCATGATTCTCAGTGAATTTGATATCCAATACACAGAGCGTCGGGCTATCAAGGGACGAGTAATTGCAAATCAATTAGTTGAAGCACCACTACCAAATAAGCAACCAATGAAGGTCAAATTTCCAGATAGGGATGTCCTTACTGTTACCACTACGCAATGGACCCTATACTTTGATGGTTCCAACACACAACATGGCTCAGGTGTCGACATCTTCTTCGTCACTCCTGAAGGACACACCATACCAAGATCATATAGACTCGTGTTTCCATGCACAAATAACATCACTGAGTATGAAGCACTGGTCACAGGAATCAAAATGGTCATGGAATGGAGAATCACGGAATTCAAGGTCTATGGAGATTCCAAACTGGTTATAAATCAGATCAACAATAAATATCAAACAAAGGATGACAAGTTGCTGCCATACAAAAGAATGGTACATGACTTCAAATAGTATTTTGTACACATCACCTTTGAGCAAATACCAAGGTTGGACAACAGAGCAGCCGATGGAATGGCTACTATCACTTCACTACTACAAATTCCAGAGCAACGGAGTCGTTATGAGTTTCTGGTAGAGCAACTATTTTCCCTAGCCTATGACAATTTTGCATCCCGTGTTATCTATGCCTAAACCAGTTTAGACTCTCCTTTATACAAGACAATATATGAGTATCTTAAAACTAATACCCTACCCATTGACCTATCTCGGAATGAAAAAGGCAACTTTATCCGGCAAGCCACTCGGTATACCTTAAATACTGATACCCTTTACCGTTGAGGTCTAGATGGTACTCTTCTTTGTTGCCTTGATCATAATGAATCTGACTCTAATTTACATGAGCTTCACGAGGGTATATGTGGCACACATTCAAGTGGTCCTACTCTCTCTAAAAAACTTCTGAGAATGGGACATTACTGGCCGACAATGGAGAAAGACTCTTATCAATTTGCCAAGAAATGTCCTAAATGCCAAATCCATGGCAATCTTATCCATGCACCAACACAGGAATTACAGCCATTTACAACATCTTGGCCTTTCTGTCAGTGGGGACTTGATTTAGTAGGAAAAATACATCCTTCCTCTTCAAATGGACACAAGTTCGTTATCACTGCAACAGAATATTTTACAAAATGGATTGAAGCAATCCCAATGACCATAGTAACTAGAAAGCAAATTGCCTTTTTTATTCTCAATTATCTAATTTGCAGATATAACATCCCTAATTCTATTATAAGAGACAATGGGCGTCCCTTCAAAAATCAGGATGTATTAGAATTATGTGAACGATTCAAAATCCAACATCGTTTTTCTACACCTTACTACCCCCAAGGGAATGGTCAAGCAGAGGCATCAAATAAAACAATATTGAAAATGCTAAAGAAGACAGTAAATGATGCAGGAAAAGATTGGCATGTGCAACTCAATCCAGCACTCTGGGCATACAGGACTAGCATCCAAACACCTATAGAAGCTACGCCACATTCATTGGTGTATGGATCAGAAGTAATCTCACCTCTTGAGGTAGAAATTCCATCACTTAGAGTATCTTTGAAAGGCCTCATTCCAGATGAGGACTATCGGGTCAACAGATTGCAAGAACTAGACCTTATGAATGAAAAACAACAACATGCCTATAATCACCTCAAAGCATACCAACAACGCATGTGTAGAAGCTACAACCACAAAGTCATCCCTAGGATTTTCAAAGTCGGTGATCTCATACTCAAAGAAAATCACATAAATCAATAGGATCAAGAAAAAGAAGGGGAAATTTGAACCTAACTAGTTGGGTCCCTATGTCATCATATCAGCCTATGGATCAGGCGCCTATCAACTTACAAATTCAGAGGGTGATGTGCTTTACGAACCAACCAACAATCTATCTAAAGAAATTATATACTCGAGTGGTCTAATGCACGGAAAAAATAAAAAATACTAAAAAAATGAAAAATCAGCAAAATAACAAAAAAAATCAAAACAACAAAAAGGTGCAATAAAAAAAAATGGTGAAAACCTGGCAACAGGTGCTATTTGTGAGGGAACAGCTCCTCTATCTATCATTACTCATATCTTTTACATCTGAAGTCATAACTAATGGCCATCGCCCAACACTTTATACGCAACATTATCCCGGACACACTTAGCATAGTCACTATCCTTACTTATCTGAAGATCAGTTCATTATATCCCACCATGGCTTGGTAAATCACTATCAATATCCACATTGATCGATATCTATCACTAGGGGAAACATTCCTCTAACTTCAAGCACTCCAAAAACAAGAAAACGAGAATCGCAGCATGCCAAGAAAATCCTAATAACAACAGCTCAACAACCGAGAAAACAAAACACTGATCCCAATTAAACAACTTCAAAACACATGATGGATGATTTTCTGAAATATAATTTGTTTACATCTCACATGAAATTATGACTATTTTGCACTTGAAAAAAATAAAAAATACTAAAAAAAATGAAAAATCAGCAAAATAACAAAAAAAATCAAAACAACAAAAAGGTGCAATAAAAAAAAATGGTGAAAACCTGGCAATAGGTGCTATTTGTGAGGGAACAGCTCCTCTATCTATCATTACTCATATCTTTTACATCTGAAGTCATAGATAATGGCCATCGCCCAACACTTTATACGCAACATTATCCCGGACACACTTAGCATAGTCACTATCCTTACTTATCTGAAGATCAGTTCATTATATCCCACCATGGCTTGGTAAATCACTATCAATATCCACATTGATCGGTATCTATCACTAGGGGAAACATTCCTCTAACTTCAAGCACTCCAAAAACAAGAAAACGAGAATCGCAGCATGCCAAGAAAATCCTAATAACAACAGCTCAACAACCGAGAAAACAAAACACTGATCCCAATTAAACAACTTCAAAACACATGATGGATGATTTTCTGAAATATAATTTGTTTACATCTCACATGAAATTATGACTGTTTTGCACTTGAAATTTTTGACTTATTGGATCTCCTAAATTTTCTCAACAATGCATCAAGCTAGAGGAAGTGCCCGGAGGGTCTAATATTTTTGGTTTTGTCTGTGAGGCGATCACTTGTACTGTGAAAATGTTGTCTTGCAACATGATTCGAAACATATCACTGAAGACATTATTCCACTTTGCGCATACAAATGGTTCAATCTTGTCTATTTATACGCAAGCAACACTCAGGTCGTCTTGGTTCAATTATACCTCGACGCTTGTGCCATCTTGCAATATCAAAATCCATGTAAGTTTTTCTCAAGTCATTATGGTTCAATCATACAATTATTCTTGTATTAACTTTCAACATATCAAAAGCTCAATGATGATAAACAAAAACAAAGCAAAAACATGTGACTATACGGGAATGACAACGAGAAAAAGAGGGTGATCAATTTAGTTGCATATCATTTTAAAATTAAATTAGTTACATATCATTTTTTAACCTGGCATTAGTGGAATTATCATTATCATACATCTCATTTTCAAGATACATCTCAAATCATATCATTATCATACATCTCATTTTCAAGATACATCTCACATCATATCATTATCATACATCTCATTAAAAAGATACATCTCACAAATCAATCATCACAACAACATATCATTATATCATTGCATCTTCATCATAAATCATATTAATCAAAAGCATCTATCCAAGCATCACATCATCATCATCGAAACATCATATCAATGCATAAAAAATCATCCATAAACACATCACATGTGGATCAGAAAATCGATGTCATATATAAATATCTCACAAATGGTCAAAATATACAAAGGATGTCATGTCTGCCAAAATGCAACACAAAATACAAATAGAGACAAGTCTCTTAGGTGTGACTATCTCCTAAGGCTGATGATCTCGTAGCAGATGTCCCAGCTCTCGGATCTCTGAGTGGATCACGTCGAGAAGACCCTGTAACACCTCTGCTCTATGTCCCTGACTAACTTCGAGTTGATCGACTAGCAATAAAACTAGGAGCCCTCTGCTCTCTAGGGACTAGATCCTCATATAGCCGCCTATAGTACTCAACTGCCATGGTTGTGTATCGTATCTCCCTCATAGTGTATCTCATAGGGGCATCGGTTGCAGCTCTCTACAAGCTCCTCTGCTAGACCTAGACACTCTATCATCATATCTCGCTCTGCGGTAATCTACGTAATTTGACGCTGCTAAGCTAGCACCTATGCCTGCAACTCCTACACTATAACATGCAACGCTTGAATCTATGAATTCTGTCGATGTGATGGTACCCTGATCTGCATTGGTACCTAGGCAGTAACACTACCTATCCTTGTCCTAGGCCCCGATGGAGGTAAAACATCTGATCTCCTCCGTTGGGTCGACCGCCTAAACTCCTCTATGCCACCCACAACTGCTAGCACCTCGCCTGCTCTACCAACCCCGCCAGCTCCAAGAACCAAACCTCCCCTACCTCCATCACCACCCGATCGTCTAACTAATCCAATCCTCCCCCCATCTCCCCCTCTATCCCCTCTCCTCCCCCATCTCCTCTCCTCCCCCCATCCCCTCCTCCAATCCTACCTCTATCTCCTCCATCCCCTCCTCTATCTCCCTGTCTCCCTCTACCACCTCCCCTCCCATCTCCCTCGTCATCTCCTCCATCATCCCCATATCCCTCCTCCATCTCCTCTCCCTCCTCTCTCTGTCTCACTAGCCTCTCTGGCTGCTCATCCTCATCGTCATCAAAGGTAGGAATCATCTCTGTCGGATCTGATATCCATGCCATGACATGGGCCACAAAGAATGCTGCAAACTCCTCCATCATCCCAGCATCCACCACTCCAAACCCATAAACCCATATCTATCCAGCCAAATGCATGTACTCCTCCACAACCGCTACACTATCAACAGTCGGACCCCACTCTAGCACATCTTGTCTCTGACGAGCATATAAGCATGCTCCCTGTGGTATACCCTATTGTCGTTGAACTCGGCTATGCAAAACCTCTCAATGATAAATGGTGTCCGCCCAATTAGGTATCTCAGCATGTAAACATAAGGCATCTCTAGCTCGTCCTTAGACCATACCTCACAGTCCATATACGGTCTCTAGATGACCGTATCAATATCATCCAGCACCCTCCTCTAATGCTCTAGTTTTCCCAACTTACGTTGGACAACTATACCTGTATACCCATATGCATAGGCTCGATCAATCAGCCTATCCCTATCTGCAAGTGGCCTCGCTCCAAGAGTGTGCTCCCAAGCCCACGCCTGTAATAATGTAACCCCAGCTGATAAGCTCGTGTATCCCAGATACACTATCTGGTGCACCTCCCTGTATAGGTGTGCTAACATACAGGATCCCCAAGCGAACCTGCATCCCTATGTCACCATGTCCTCCAACACCAATCACCAGCCCACTACCAGTCCCTTCGACCTACGGTCATGACACAAGAATCCACCTACAAAACCTGCCAGTACAGAGGGTAGTGGAGCATAATCAAAATCTATAAACTCCTGCCAAGGGATCTCATATCCGCAAATATGATCATCATGGAATATCCAGCGAAGAGCCTCTATCCCATCCTCCTCCGTCTGCTCATATGGCAATAGTGCCCCAATAACTGGAATCCACAGAATCCGATGACAGTCCTCTGGAGTGACTATTATCTCACCAGCAGTCAAATGAAAGGTGTTTGTGTCACTATGCCACCTCTCTGCCAAAGCTATCAGCAAACCCCGATTAATGATATACCGAGGCATGTCCAACAAAGAGGATAAACCACACCTCTCAATAATATCTCTATCAGCCTGTGTCAAATGTGGAAACAAGGACCACGGTCTCGAAAATCTCTCTCGCGACTGGAGTACACCAAGATGTGCCTGCTGTAGACACCTAAAATTGTCATGTCTAATTAAATAAATATTTTATTTATTTAATTATCTAAGCCTAATTCTTCTATTAATTAAATAAATCCTTATTTATTTAATTAATTCATTTATCCTCTTCTAGCCTTATTTCTCATTTAAATAAATACATTTATTTATTTAAATTATCCTTTTCCTAAATTAAATAAATATCTTATTTATTTAATTGATCCCACTTCTTCTATTAATTAAATAAATCTTTATTTATTTAATTAATTCATTAACCTTTTCTACCCATGACACATGTCATTCATCTCTTAATTCATACACTACCTACCCCTTTCATTATTTTATTATTTCTTTTACCTACCCTCTAATCATAGCCGACCTCCTTTTACACCTCTCAATCTTATCCCTCCATTTCATATAGTGTCTTCTATATAAGGAGATGCTTCCTTCATTATCAAACCCTAATCATTCTATGCATTCTAATCAATCATCCTAATCACTGATCTTAAGGACTTGACTATACTACGATCCTACTTGCAACCACATTTCGTTCTTTGTTGAGCTCTTGTGCACATAAAATCTGAGAGCAAATATATCAAGCAAGATCAATGGAGATAGGAAGAATGGAGATCAAAACCCTATTGGACATGTAATGGTATAATCTTTGTGATTTCATTTGATTTGCATTGTCTTAGGTAATCTTCATATGTTATGGTGGATCTTTGTTGATTGTTAGGCTAGGGTTTGGTGGTTGAATTCATTTAGCCTTTCAATATTGTTATTATTATTATCCATTTTCACCATATACATTTTGGCACGCCCAGTGGGACATGGATTTTTCTTAGATCTGTGTTTTTTGCAGATTTTTCTAACCCTATATTGCTATTTTGTAAAACAATTTGGAGAATAACCTTGTGCAGCTAGGGTTTTGGACACAAAATCAAGATCTTGGAGAGATTCGATCATATATTACAAACGGCTAGGAAATTTTGCACCAAATTTTTTTTGCAGGTTGAAGAAAGTATCAGGATCTCTCAAGCCAAAATTCAGAATTTTTGGAGCACATTTTCATTTTCTATGAATTTTTTATGATTTTTCATAAAAAATTAATTTTGAGAGAAAATGAGAGAATTTTTTGGATTTTATTATATTTTTGGAAATCACTCATAATTATACATAGGATCTGTTCTTTGTGATTTTAATTTTGATGCAAAATATTTCCCTAAAAATCGGATCTTTAAAAATTAGGGTTTTTCTTTATTTTGATTAGATCTCACAAACCGATTCGAATTTTGACATAAATTTTTTTTTGCAAGTCAGAAAAAGTATCAGAAAGATTTAGTAAAAATTTTAGATTTTTTGGATCTATTTTGCATTTTGTATGAATTTTTTATGATTTTTCATAAAAAATTAATTTTGAGAGAAAATTAGTGAATTTTTTGGATTTTCTTACATTTTTTGAAATCTCTCAAAATTATACACAGGATTTGTTCTTTGTGATTTTAAATTTGATGCAAAATCATTCCTCAAAAATCAGATCTTTGAAAATTAGGGTTTTGCATTATTTTACTCATATCTCACAAATTGCTTAGATTTGTTGCAGAAAATTTTTTGTGCAAGTTTGGAAGACCATCAAGACTCTCTAGTAAAATTTTCAGATTTTTTGGATCGATTTTGCATTTTATATGAATTTTTTATGATTTTTCATAAAAAATTAATTTTTGGAGCAAATTAGCAAATTTTTTGGATTTTCTTATATTTCTGGAAATCTCTTGAAATTTTACAAGTGGTCTTTTTTTATGATGAATCAGATCTTTGAATTGGTCAACAAAACGCATTATTGAAGGCCCCTATTTCACAAAGTCTTTTGGATCTAAAATTTACCTAACTTGTGTGCTTGCAGGAAGGGGTGATTATTTCAAACAATCCAAACTACTAATAAATATTTGTTGCAGGTCCTTGGCAAGGATTTTTTGGTTTTTATTGTGTGCCTTGTTTTCATAGACTAGTAAACACTTCCATTGGTGCACTAAAATTGAATCATTGTCTTTTGTGTCTTGAGCAATAGGCTCTTTTTGTTTAATCTTTAAAGGGCTTGTCTTCCCGTGTGGTCATTAGGACTACTAGTGAGAAGAGAACGACCCAAGTGGTAGCGAGGAAAACCCATCTCTTCCGAACCACTATAAACAGCTGTATTCATGGTGAAAACTATGGATAACGTGTGCTGATTAGTTCATACCGACACTATGTCTCCCCATAAACCCGTTTGATCAAATTTATTTGATCATTTGTAGGGCGTAACCCCTACCGGTTGGGAGCCTTCTGTATTTACAGAGCTGAAAGTGCCGCATGTATGGCCACACGAGCGGATGCCCTTACTAGCACCTTTTTGTTTTAGAAGCCCAAATCCTTCTAGTTGTTGGGGTAGGAGGTCGGACCTCTGGTAGCGGCCCACACACATACGGTTCTTAGTAGAGATACAAAGTTCACCACGGGGAGTTTTCGTGGCGACTGATGCTTGGCTGACCCGAGAAGTGAGTGCCGAGGGTGGAGCCAGTGAGGTCAAACATCTAAGTATCCGCTCTGAATAGCGTAGCCTCGGGGGTAAAACCTCATGTGGGATCAACAACTATTGTCTTGGCCAGCCATAAGAATTGTGCTTGACTTATTTTAAACATTCAAAACATTCAAAAACCAAACAGCAAAACATTGTGTCTTTTGTGTTTTCAAGTGTATGCAAAACATTTTTACATCAAACAACACACTTTTCTTGGAGAGTCTAAACACTTGCAAACATTGATTCCTCATCAACATTGTGTCCTCTTGTCACGAAAAACAGTCAAACATTCAGATTTGGTCACAACTTCACAAATTGGAAAAATTTTACAGTCAAGCAAACAAGAGCAATCAGTTTCGGAATTCTTGAGCTTCCTAGGTTGTTTCTCCAGGTTTTCATCTAGCATTCAACTTGTCTTTGGGTCTCACAAAATCCATCATTGCTTTACACCTTACATTACATTCACAATTGTCTAAACTTGAGTCAAAAGGTCACTTGCTTGTCCTCACTATACTTTGTCAACACACTACATACAACAACACTTTGCTAAGTGGTCCCTCATCAAGGTTTCTTACCTTTGGGTCTCATTTGGTTTTACTTAGAGTCAAGGTCAACTTACCTCATCAAGAGAAACTATCCTCTCTTTGGAAGTCACACCTACTCTACTACATACATACTTGGTCTTACACTTTGGACATTACAAGTACACTTCAGACTCATTTACATTTCATCCAACTCTTGGTCTTCCATACTCTTTCCATTTTTCATCTAGTCTCACACATCTTGGTCAATACCTAGTTCATGGTTGAAACCCGTCTTCAAAAGTCTAGGAGAGAAACTAAAGAGGCTCAAGAGTCCGCAAACATGAGTTCTTATGAGTATGACAATGAGATCTTTTTCAATTCTGATCATACTACATTACCTGACATGGATGCCTATAGAAACAATCCAAATGTTGAGAACATGGACACTATAAACAACAATGCTACACAAAATGATAATGTGGACAACTTTTCAGTACATTCAGCAGATGTGGAAGAATCCATTATGAATCCCCATTTCAATCGATTGGTTGAGGAAATAATGAGGAGAGATAGACAATACTTCTTACACATGATGGCACAAAGTGGAGCCAAGATACCTCATGATTTTGGCATGTCTCAAATAATGGAACATAGACCGTTGCAACAACCTCACTCCAATATGGATCAAAGGAGACCTAATAGTGGAGGAAATAGAGGACCACACATGGTACCTGAATCACCATCAGCTTTGCTTCAAAAACAAGAGGTCCCACATACACATGGTCAAACATATGATACTCACCTTCGCAGACCATTATGGAAGTCTTATGGAGAAAAATATGCTCAATCACATATCAATGCTAAGGATCAAACACCAAAGCAATGGGATATTCCAAGGCATACTCAAAATTTGGACACAAGGAAACCTCATGTCAAATTTGGGGGCAACACAATAGAACATGACATGCCTGTAGAATATGGTATACATGCACAAAATAGATATGGTGTTTCTCAACATGAATCTATACCAAGTGGTCCATATACACAGCATCATTACAGACCTCCTCCATATGAACATGTGTATGATCAATATCATCCATATATGCAACATGCTCCTCCTCCAATTGGTGCCTCAAGCATGGGGTGTGGTCCAAGAAGTCGATCTCCACCTAAGAGCAGTTTGGAACATCAAATCAGGGACTTACAAAAGAAAATGGAGGACATAAATACACCGAAGCCAACATACACAATGAGAGACATATGTCCTTATCCATTTGACAAGAGCATTCCAATGCGTCCTTTTCCTACACACTTTGTGACGCCTAAATTTGATAAGTATAGAGGAAAAGGGGATACTAAGGCACACATAAGACAATTTTTCACAGCTTGCATTGAGGTAGCAGGAGAAGAGACATATTTGATGAGATTATTCCCACAAAGCTTAGGCGATCAAGCTATGGAATGGTTCTCTCAACTCCCACCTGGTATTAAGTCATGGGGTGACTTAGCAGAGGCATTTATTCAACATTTCTCCTACAACATAGAGACAGACATATCAGTCACTACTTTGTGCAACACCAAGTAAAAAGAGGGAGAATCTTTTGCATCATTTTTACAAAGATGGAGAAATCTAGCCAGCAGATGCTCTTGTGAAATTCCACAAAAACAAATGGTAGAAATGTTCACCCAGAATGTTAACAAAGACATTGGCTATGACTTAAGGAAAACTTGTTTGTCTACCTTCAAGGATGTCATTGAAAAGGGCTTAGCAACAGAGAAGGTCCTAATTGAACAAGGAGTCATTAAGATATTCAAGGAAAACAAAGATGACTTTAAAGGAAAAGACAAGCCAAGATTTTGGAATAAAAACAAGAACACAGTCAATGATGGTGTTGTTGATGCCAACACAGTGCGACCCAAATTCATCTTTTCAGGATCAAGTTCTACAAACAATCAAGTAAATACTCAAACAACTTCCAGATCACAAAGGAAGTACACTCCATTGGGAGAACCACTTGAGTCAGTTTTCAAGAAGCTTGTGGCAAACAAGGTAATCACAGTTCCAGATTTTCCTCCATATGAACCAAAGGTTAAACCAAATTGGTGGAATGATGATGAGTATTGTGAATTTCATAAGAGCAAGGGTCATAAGACAGGAAATTGTCATCGACTGAAGAACATCATACAGGATCTCATTGATAGAGGTGACATTGAGATTGAGGGACATTCGTCTAATCAAGAACATGAGATGTTTAAGGAACCATTCCCAAAACATGACAAGGGAAAAGCTAAAGCCACAGATGACCAAGCCAACTATACTAGAGCACCTTACAACTATGATTCAACTATCAATAATATCTCGATGGACAATTACGTCTCTACTATTATCATCAAGGACAAAGCATCTGAGAATTCTACTCAAAGACCCGAGATTGTCCTAAAAGGTGTTGGATCTTCTTCCGAACCTACCTCTGAATGTCACGTTACAACCCGTCGAGGTAAAATTACTTTGCAAGGTGCTCCAGCTAAAAACACCGCCTCTTCATCAACCAAACCTGAGTATGACCTTGTAGAACAGTTAGGGAAGACACCCGCGCTCATTTCAATCCTTGAGCTATTACGCATATCTCCCGCACATAAAGCTATTCTTGACAAAATCTTGAGAGATACTGCCATTCCTACTGATCTGAACGTGGACCAGTTTCAAGCCATGGTGGGATACCTTTCCATTCCACACTCCCTTACTTTCACAGAAGCCGATGACGCCTCCGTAAGTCAGCCACATAATGCACCATTACACATTGAAGCCTTCATACACAAACATCGAATAAAACGAGTCCTGATAGATGGAGGAGCAGGTCTAAACATTTGCACATTAAGCACTATCACACAATTGGGATATTCTGATAAAGCTGTGAATTCTACAAACAAGATCACCATTAAGGCATATGATGAGGAGGAACGTTCATCCAAGGGCACAATCACCTTACCTCTCAGAGTTGGGCCCGTTACAAAGGATGTGGTTTTTCAGGTCCTTGATCTAGATCTCACATACAACATATTGCTAGGACGTCCTTGGATTCATGAGATGAGAGCAGTCCCATCTACATATCATCGATGTATCAAGTTTCCACACAATGGAGTTGAAGTGACCATCAAAGCAGATCCAAATCCATTCATATATTGCAACAATCTGCGACCTAGATCAGAAATAACAATTCCAGCTAATCAAGAAGTTGTTCCATCTTCAGCATATGTGGATCCAGAATCCTTAAAAACTTCTACATCCAAACAAGCAGAGCTAAAAGAAAAGTTCAAGATTAAAGACCTAGGATGTGGTGAGTATATATTTCATGTTGACCAACTCCCATTATCTCCTAAGGTATTCTGTCAACAGGAACAACCTACAAGCAATATGCAAGACCAAGGAATTGGGTGTGAACCACCTAGTGTTGTGGCTACTAAGTCCGAATGCAAATCTCCTCTAGTAGTGCAAGCAACTCTTGATATCAATAGTCCTAAGAGTGGTTCCAGCAAAGAATCTATTAAGCATATCGCCAGCCCTCTTGATAACTCACATAGCCTTACCATATCATCCACTCATTCCATTTCCACTCCACTTCCAGACTTGGATCAACAAGAATTACAAAAGCCCTTACTCATTGGAAATCAAAAATCAAGCTTTGAAAAGAAAAATCTAAAAGTCAAAAATAAAGAAAAGTGCTTTAGTCCAAATCAAAATCAAAAGCTATTGGACTCTGCAAAAATCAAAGTCAAGGATAAAAATCATATGAAGCAAAAAGAGAAATAGATGATTTCCCCTAATATCAAAATAACTGGGGGCAAAAGTTCTACAATTTCAAGTCAAAAAGATTACTTGTTGATCCTAAGTCTCCATCATGCTATCCTACTTTCACTTCTTTTCGCAATCATAAGCCTTCATCACTCATCTACTTGTTCCACACATCCTTTCCCTTTTGGTGATACATCATGGACCTTTAATGGAGCTTCCTCAAAGGACTTTGCTATCAGTGATGCCCAAACTTCTTTAGGTGACACGCATACGGGCCTGTGTAGTCTACACACTAGTAATTCTATCTCAATTCCTTCATCAAGGAAGACAAACACTCAAGCTACACATCATTCAGTCAAGGAACAACACATCTACAATCATAAAGTCAAGCCTCGCACATTTGAGGTAGGTGACTTGGTTCTCAGAGAAAATCCTAAAAATCAACAAGACAGAGAGAAGAAGGGCAAGTTCGAACCAAACTGGCTTGGTCCCTACATTATTATAGCAGCATATGGATCTAGTGCATATCAGCTCTCAACTACAGAAGGTGAACCTTTGGAGGATCCTATCAATAGCATGCACCTTGGCCGGTTCTACACATAGCTCTTCAGAATATCCTAATTCAAAAATACAAAAAAAATCAAAAAAAAAATTTAATATACAAAAAAAATCAAAAATTTCAAAAATACAAAAAAAATTATAAAACAAAAAAATCGTTACTTGGTGAAAACCTGGCAAACAAGCGCCTTGTGACACAGAAAACATTGAAAAATCGAAAAAAGTAAAGAGAAATAATTTCGTCCAACGGTGAAAACCACTTCGGTGGCGCCCTGGGCAAGTACCATGGTGAAAACTGGGTCACCAGCGCCATGCATAGAGACATTGCTCCTCCCTCCTTCAAGATTCACTTTCATCCTTTCACTTTGCACACACTCACAACCTATTCATCCATAATAAACTTACCCAGTCCCATCATGGCTTGTTATTGATCTACCTAAGATTGGTTAGCCATTCATAATAAACCTCCCTTTTCACATCTCTTTCCATCCATAACAAATCAGACCCTATCTGTGGCTAAGGCAAATCCTACGTCTAGTAATGGGTGTGGAACTGAGAACATCACATGTTCGAGGAGTACAGTTTCTTCCAGCTTTCTTCAGTCTATCTGCGCACAATCCACAATAAAGCAACATTTGCATCACAGATCCGCAATAAAGTTTCGTCTTCTCCGCAATAAAGTTTCGTCTTCATGGATTCAGTTAGTTTTAGATGAGACACAACAACAACAATGGGCTTCAACAAATCAAATATTTCAACAGACTCAGACAACATTATGGTTCAGTGCTATCTATCCTTTCTGTGAAAGTAAACATTGTGACCACAATCAAATAGGACTTATACAGGTGACAAGAGACACTAAACTTGAGGACTACAGTGGATGTTGGTGTCGAGTCTTGGTTTTCTTTTGATTTCATCTTCTTTTTTTTTTTGGTGACATGTCTTTTAGCTTTTCCGGGATGTCTTTGACTAGAGATTCTATCTCTAGGATGTCTTTGACTAGAAGGCGAAGATGGGGTATCGTCACCCATTTTCTTTTGCTGTCTATGGATTGTCTCTTAGTAATGCTATGACTTGTCCAAGGATATGAGGACACTGTGAGTCTAGTATGAACTAGGGCATTCCTTGTTTGTGACTGTCTTATCTCCATGCAAACAGGTACAATGACTTTCTGGGTCGAACATATGCCTCGATTGTCATAACCTACTTGCCATAATAAAGCTCAATGATGATAACGCACAAGAAGCTCTTTCACTTTCATATCTTCTGTCTTTCATTCCCCCCTTTCTTGATTGACTTTCATCATCCTTTTCGAGTCCACGTAGCCTGCTATCACATGACTGAGTATAATGACACACCAAAAACATTTGCATTTCATGTAGCTGCACCTACATTACCACATATAAGCATTTCATACATACATATAGATATCACAACTGCATCACATCCTGCACACAACACCTGTTAGCACAATTTACATTTGCATTATCATATTCATCTGCATTACTTACATTCACATTTGCATCATGCATACACATATAAAACATAAACGAACAAAAAAAAAAAAAATTGCATTGCATCATATACATATTTGCATCCATATCATAAGCATCACATAAGAACATCTCATCACATAGGTACACATGCATATAGCTGCCGCAAAGATGAATCATCTCATATATATATATATATATATATATATATATAAAGTGTCATGATACAATGATATCAAAATCATATGGCTACAATCACCCGCAGGTGTCTACATCATTATACAAAATGGTACAAAACTGATACAGAGGAACTCACTGATCACTCCTGCCAACACTATTGGTAGTGCTAATCCTATCCATGTCATGGTATCCCATGCCACGTGTCCCACCCTCATCTCCAGTCTTGGATCCTAGAACACTCATCTAAGGGCATCCCTGTCTCCGTCTCGATCGTACGGAATCAGCTCCCCATCGATCGGCACCCGCAGAATCCTGTAAACATCCTCCAGGGTGACTGTTATCTCACCCATCGGTAAATGGAACGTGCACGTCTCAGAGTGCCATCTCTCAGCCAGCGCAGTTAGCAAACCCATGTTTGCTCGAAACTCAGGCACGTACAGCACATGTTTCAAACCCATCTCCTTGATGGCAGCTCTGTCCTCGAGCGACAACTCAGGTCACAACCTCTGCGTCGACGGGAATCTCTCTCGTGACTCTAGCATCGGCAAATACTCCTGTAGTCAAACAACTCAATCATGTCAGTTATAGTGGCATTCATTGTTTATCACAAAATGCTACTCGCTATCTAAATGCATATGGCTATTTACCCTAGTGACACTCACTGTTCATCACAAAGTGTTGCTATTTATCCTAGTGGTACTCTCTGTTCATCACAAAGTACTACGTGTGTGACACTCCCTGTTCATCACAAAGTGTTACTCACATTCGCACTCCCTGTTCATCACAAAGTGCTGCTCATATTTCAGTACTCCCTGTTCATCACAAAGTACTCTATCTTGGTACTCGCTGTTCATCACAAAGTGCCTTGATCTATCCTAGTCTTCCTAGAGGACCTGCTTGAGTGTATCCTCTCAGCAACTTATCCAATTGACAGCATATGTTTATCACAGAATTGCTGATTTGACCTAGAAGACCAAACTTGCATTTTTCAACACAAACGCGCTTACATGACATAAACGCACTCAAAGACTGCATAGACGCGCCTGAAAAACACAGACGCACCTTCTTGACACAGACGTGCCTTCTTGACACAGACGTGCCTATGCTCTGCACAGACGCGCCTGGACATTTTTTGACACTTTTTGGACCCTAGTCTAAGTGCATTTATTACCCTATTCAACATGCATTAATGACAACAATAAATGCATCAAAGTAAGAGGAGGTTTTGTGGTACTTACTGGCTCTCCTACCTCTGCTGGCCTCTGGAATCGGCGAACGCGATTGAAACTGCGAACAAAGGTCATCGCTGCTGACTGTTGCTGCTCTATTTTCGCTCTGCACTCTGCTCTCGTGGATGTATAGATGATAATGAGGATGTATTTTCCCCCGTGGTCTATCTTATAGACTACCCCTAGCCCTCGCTTTCGTTTCCCGAGTCAGTCTTCTTTATCCCGTGACTTTGTCACTTTATCCGGTCAATCCATTCTATCTTGTCTTTCTTATCGAGAGATTGTCTGCAATCTTTTCAGACATTTTCATCCAATCTCTCGAGGGGGCATATCATTCCCATTCTGGGGCAACTCTGTATCAGTTCATCTTATCTTCTTTGAAACAACGCGATAAGTCGCATTGTCTCAAAGAGGGGCAAAATGTAGACACCTAAAATTGTCATGTCTAATTAAATAAATATTTTATTTATTTAATTATCTAAGCCTAATTCTTCTATTAATTAAATAAATCCTTATTTATTTAATTAATTCATTTATCCTCTTCTAGCCTTATTTCTCATTTAAATAAATACATTTATTTATTTAAATTATCCTTTTCCTAAATTAAATAAATATCTTATTTATTTAATTGATCCCACTTCTTCTATTAATTAAATAAATCTTTATTTATTTAATTAATTCATTAACCTTTTCTACCCATGACACATGTCATTCATCTCTTAATTCATACACTACCTACCCCTTTCATTATTTTATTATTTCTTTTACCTACCCTCTAATCATAGCCGACCTCCTTTTACACCTCTCAATCTTATCCCTCCATTTCATATAGTGTCTTCTATATAAGGAGATGCTTCCTTCATTATCAAACCCTAATCATTCTATGCATTCTAATCAATCATCCTAATCACTGATCTTAAGGATTTGACTATACTATGATCCTACTTGCAACCACATTCCGTTCTTTGTTGAGCTCTTGTGCACATAAAATCTGAGAGCAAATATATCAAGCAAGTTCAATGGAGATAGGAAGAATGGAGATCAAAACCCTATTGGACATGTAATGGTATAATCTTTATGATTTCATTTGATTTGCATTGTCTTAGGTAATCTTCATATGTTATGGTGGATCTTTGTTGATTATTAGGCTAGGGTTTGGTGGTTGAATTCATTTAGCCTTTCAATATTGTTATTATTGTTATCCATTTTCACCATATACACCTGCAAAACAACAAATGTCCAACATCAGTTCCCATGTCTATCTGATATATCCAATCCAAACAAAAACAACTTAAAACAACGAAGCAATTAAATCAAGTTCCATATCAAACATCAAATCCCATATCGAAATCAATCAAGCACCATATCGAGAAATCAAATCAATGACCCATATCACAAACACTATATCAAGAAATCAAATCAATGACCCATATCGCAAGCACCATATCAAGAAATCAAATCAAAGACCCATAAATGCAAGCAACTCAAAAAAATCATATTAAGAACCATATTGGAAATCATGAATCGGAACTCATATCGAACATCAAATTCAACTACAAGGCAAAAATCAAAGATCCATATCGAAAGAACATCAGGATCCTCATTCAAATAATCAATCAGCTTGACACTTCATAAATGAAAGCAATTCCAAACAAGACTCTCACATCATCATACCAAGACTCAGACATCAAATTCAATTGCAAAGCAAAAATCAAAGATCCATATCAAAAGAACATCAGGATCCTCTTAAAAAACAAACACTCAATCTGGCATTCCATATCAAAGCAGCAAAATTGGACATTAAGATAGCAGACACAACCTTGACATAGCTCAGCAAGCACCTATTCACCCTTAAATCATCTACCTCATCTAGTTTTCCCCGCAACGCAATCTTCCCACTTCTTTCTAGCTATTTTTACTGCTCACGTGCTAAGATAACCCTCCCATGTGCTACGCTACCACCTATGCGCTAGCTAAGCTCGGCTACGCGCTAAGACCTTTACTATACGTGCTAGGATAACCCTATGTGCTACCCAAATCACCCCTCGTGCTAACCTTAGAACCCTATGCGCTAGGTTAACCCTACGCGCTACCATGTTCCCCGCATGCGCAAACCTATTAGCCCTATGTGCTAGAACTACCTATGCGCTACCCAAAACCTACGACGCACTACAAGATGACTCCCAGACGCTACCCTAGCTAAACAACCCTATGCGCTAAAGTTTGTATCGTATGCACTAGGAAAGGAGTCCTACGTGCTAAACCGTGAAAATTCAAAGCAAAAAATAAAAAACGTGACTAAAATAGACAAAACAAAAAGCAAACAAGGCAAAATTAAGATGACTTACAGGTGGACCATACGTGGCGGGCCTCCGGTATCAACAAACGCGCTCGAAACAGTGAGAAGCATAGGGAATCGACATTTTTGTCACTCTCCACGTGTCACTCTCGCAAGAAGTCAAGGTGCAAATAATCCAAATGAGATCACTTTTTACCTTTTATAGGGTAAAAGTCAACTAGGGTTACTAGGTGGGGCATGTATTTTGCTCATTTTTCTCACTTTTAACCCTATCAAACATCATTTTCGGGAGATGAATCAAACAACATGTATTCAACACAGTCAAAATTAAAAAATGCAATCAATTCAATAACGATTATCAAATCAACAAAATTTTCAAAATCCTTGATTTTTCTCCCAAGGGGGCATCATCGATATCGTTCATCAAACTGGGGCACAATATCATCATATCGATATCTTGACACACGACACCGACACATCCGACAATTTTCTTTGAATCAACATGTGCACACACGTCACCTCAAAGAGGGGCAAAATGTAGACGTATAAAAATGACCGCTTTCTTAAGTATATATTTAATATTCATTTTAACCTTATTCCTCCAATTAATTAAATTTTATTTAATTAAATCATTCACATTCATCTATTTGATTAAATAAGTTATTCAATTTATTTAATTAAATTCACCTAAGTCTTTTCTACCCCTATAATTAAATAAATCACTTTATTTAATTAATTCCCCTTTCCCCCCTTTTAATTAAATTTACATTTAATTAAATTGTTCATTGTAAATAAATAAATCCAATTATTTATTTAAATCTCCCACTTGTATTTATGCAAGTTGCATCTATTTTAGTTGAAATAAAGTAATTTATTTTAATTAAAATTCCCCTCCATCCACTTGCATTCTCCTACACCTCTCACTTGCCACTCTAAAAAACCCCTTCTAGATTCTTCTAAACACTTCTAATTTAGCCTAACCCGTCCTCTAAATATTGTCACATCCCTAAACAAAGGGAAGTCACTTCTCAAACCTTCAAAGTCTTTGAAAACCATTAAAGGCTTTATGTCTTCAACAAGTTAACCTTGAAAGTCTTCTAAACCATTAATGGTTAACTCAACCCTCTTACATGATTAGAGACTTTCTCTCTAACTCAACCCTCATCTAACCCAAGGGTCTCATCAAGCATTCATTGCTTTTACCATGGTTATTTATTTAACCCTTGCACAAGAATTTATCCTTTGGATAAAAGCTTTATCCAATGGATAACCTTAACTTAACCTTAACCCTTACCTCCTAAGGTAACCATGAGGTCTTCTCAAGCATTTAATGCTTCTTACATCTCCTCTCAAGCAATCTTATGTTGATAATTGTCACCATTTCATTGGTGAGAATTGTAAACATGGATTGATAACTTTCAATCCTGGCCCTTGATAAGATCATGCAATCCTGACCATCCATTGCCTTGTTTTTTCTATAAATAGAGCCCTCTTTCTCTCATTTTAATCATCCAAGTTTCAAGCATCTAATCTATACACATGTTTTTATAAAACATTGAGTCTCTCTTTGAATAGAAATCATCTAAACTAGCATTTTATAAGTATTTCCATCATCATAATAATCATATTAAGCTAGTGTATCATGTTAGGATAGTTATTTTACTAATCCTTTCATCTTATCATCATATACATGCTAGTTTAATTCATATTTGTTAATATCATGCACATTTAAGATTGCATTCATGTTAGATTGATCAAACATTCCTCATTCTCATGATTGTCATCCCTAAGTCACTTTGCTCAGTGATCTGAGAGCAAAGGCATTGGCTTGAAGGGTCTTGTGAGATAGAGAACAATGGAACATCCCTTGGGAAGTTGAGTTATTCCATATAACTCCATAACTTGCACCAAGAGTCCCATTGGTGTGTGGAATTCGTATTTTCCATTTCATCACACCACTTTTCTCGCACACAGGTGCTTTAGCCAATTGATTAGCAATGACTTGTCCTTTGATAACTTTTCAATCAACATATTCTATGTCAAATTCACTTAGCACTATAACCCATTTTGCCAATCTTCTTGTCAAAATTGACTTGCTCAGCAAATACTTTAGTCGATCTATTTTTGCTATCAGTTTCATAGAATGAGTCAGCATATATGATAGTTCTGATACTTAATGTAAGTACAGATCCAATAGCCAATAAGATGAGAGGGGGGGGGTGAATCATACAAACTTAATCTTCCATAAAAACATCAGATTCAACCTCGGTAACATATACTTCAGTAACATAACCAAAACTGCTAAACATGCAAACTCAAAAGCATATAAACATCATAAACCTCATAACACCATATTTAACGTGGAAACCCAAATAGGGAAAAAACATTGTGGGATTTCGGACCCACTAAGAAATATACTCTTCTAGAGTATGCTCGGTTAAAAGCAAATCATGTTAAAGATTACAAACACATTGCTAGATGTGATTCGGTTAAGGGATTTCCCTCAAATCTGTTAGGATCTTCACCTTGTTAGAAGTGACCTTGTTAAAGGATTTCAAACACTCAATCAGAATGTCACCTTGATAGAGGGTTTTGCAAATAAGACTGTTAAGTCCACTCGGTTAAGAGATTTTCTGTCACTTTCACAAAATAACAGTAATAAAAATCTATCTGCAACTTCACATCTAAAATGCTAAAGCAGATTCTTATTTGCTTAATACAATCTAGACATAGAACTAATCTTGTCCATCTATTGGGCTTCTATACTTTGTTATTCAAACAGGTTTTCAAGCTTCTATGCTCGATAATCACTATGTAGCATCCCTGTGCATACATTTGCCCGCATGCATTGTTTATCAACAGTTCCCTATTTATAAACAATTTGCCAACTGCTTAATCTCCTTGATCACACTTCCCATGATCAATCATAGCCATCAGATCTTCAAACTTGTCCAGGTTCAATGTATCCTTCGATCTGAAAAATGTTTTACCCCGCCTAGGAACTTGCATACATTTCTTGGAACTTGTGCTAGGGTAATGCGGTTGAATCTGCGTTGTAGATCTTCATGCCAGTTTTCCTTTGCCATAGATTCATTAACAAACTTCATGCACGACATACCAATCATTTAATCAGTTCCAGCTCATCAACTTCCTTCATTAAATAACGCATGTAACCATTTAATGTATTCTGTTACAGCTCAGTAACAACTCTGTAAATACTAAACTTCACTCGGTAGATATTCTGCCTTCATTAACCGATAGCGATAACCTTAGGGTTTACCAACTAGATTCCTTAGGGTTTACCGACTAGGTTCTTTGCTCGGTAACATAGTATAGTATTAACCTTACAATTTACAACATATGTATGATGTAAAAACAATCTAAACATCATGATCTCATCATTGTCTGACTTGGTAATAGTTGCCCATTGAATACCTTATTCATCCCCTTATTCATCATATTCATTCTATGTCTTTTACCGACATCTTTATACTCATCAAATCATACTTCTCAAGATATGGCAACATCATACTGAATTAGAAAATCAATTTCTTGACATCAATGACAAAATAATAATATTAAGACAGTAAACATCCTTAATCAGTTATATCCACAATCATCAACAACCTTATCAATATCCTTATTGAAATGCCAACAATCTCCCATTGTCTGTTAGCACTATAACCCATTTTGCCAATCTTCCTGTCAAAGTTGACTTGCTCCGCAAATACTTTAGTTGATCTATTTTTGCTATCAGTTTCATAGAATGAGTCAGCATATAATGTCGCAATTTCTGAGTTGTGAATATAATTGTTAGGTGTGTCTTCTCAACTGATGTATAGTTCAATTCATAGCCTACAAGTGTTCTACTGGTGTAATACACTGCTCTTTCTTTCCCTTCTTCATCATGTTGTGCTAAGAGAGCTCCTAGTGATACATTTGTTGCTGAGATGTAAAGCAACAATGGTTTCCCTTTGATTGATGATACAAGTACTGGAGGGTTCATCAAATATTATTTGATTTGCATAAAATCTTCTTCAGACTTCTGATCCCATTTGAATGGAACATTCTTGTGTAAAAGATGAGTGAATGGATGACATCTATCTATTAATTGAGAAACAAATCTTCTTATTGATTACAATTTCCCCCTTGTAGAGAACGCAATTGACTTATGTTCCTGGGTGACTCCATTTTCATAATAGCTTTGACCTTTTTTGGATCTACTTCAATTCCACGAGCTGATATAATGTACCCAAGAAGTTTTCCAGAGGTTATTCCAAATGCACATTTCTTTGGATTCAATCTTAACTGATATTGTTCAAGTCTGTCAAAGATCTTTCCCAAGATGTTCAAATGTTCTTTCCTTGTATGAGATTTTGCAAGTATATCATCTACATAATCTTCCATAAATGTATGCATCATATCATGGAAAATTGTTGTCATAGATCTTTGATAAGTTGCTCTTGCATCCTTAAGCCCAAATGGCATAACATTCCAACAATAAGTACCCCATGCATAGGTGAATGTTGTATTTTCTTGATCTTCGGTATCAATTTTTATTTGATTGTACCCCGAGAATCCATCCATTAATGAAAACATCTCATGTCCTGTTGATAAGTCTACAATTATATCAATGTTGGGGAATGGGAAATCATCTTTAGGACATGCCTTGTTCAAATCTCTGAAATTGGTGCAGACTCTTATGCTTTTATCTAGCTTTGACACTAGCACAATGCTTGAAACCCATTCTAGATAGGCAATAGGTCTTATAAAACCCACATCCAATAGTTTCTTTAGCTCTGCTTTTACAAGGAGAGCGATGTGTGGATGCATCTTTCTTATCTTTTTTTAACTGGTTTTTCTTTTGGATCCACATTGAGATGATGCATGATAAGATCTGGATCAAGTCCTGGCATGTCTGCATAGGACCAAGAAAAAATTATCTGTCTTTGTTTGAAGAATTCTATGTATGTTTTCCTCTCTTCATCTGATAATGATGCAGCAGGATGAAGGACTTTGGGGTCCTTTGATGTACCAATATTTATTGTTTTTGTTGGATCTATTAAAATAGAAGATCTCTCCCAAAAATATGCAGGGAGGATATAAAACTTTCCATCTTTTGGCGCCTCAAGGAGGTTTTCACAGTCAGATACATCCTTTATTTTTCCTCTTGATTGATCTACTGTTGCCATGAAATGGTTTTCAACACTAGGTCTTTTTCCTTGTTTTATTTCAATTTTGTGACTAAAACGTTTGGCATTCTCCCGATTGCAAGAAACGTTACTCAATTCTATGGTGGAAGATATATTAGGTGTCATTGGTTCTACGATATTAAGATATATGGCTAAATCATGATCATTGGAAAATATATCCAATCAGGGTTTTCTAAGTTATTCTAATCAATCAGTTCTGGATGAAGCAAGGGTAAGTCATAGTCATCGTCATTGTTGGGTGTTTCAAGGTTCATGATGTAATACTCATAATTTGGTTTAGAGTAGGTAATGTCATAGATAGAACTCTCTTGAGGGTAGTCTCTCCCAAGTGCTCTCCAATCAGCTCTAACGAAATTAAGATTGGTATTTTGTGATTCACAATTAAGTGACTCATCATCTGACGTTTGTCCCTCAAACGAATGGATTATATCAACACATACATCTTTGATACTATAGGTTCCCTCTTGATCAATTTCAATAAATTCATTTGTATCTTGAAGTTGGCATACTTGTGCACATGACATAGAGGATTATTTTGCTATCTTTTGTCTTCTCTCGAACTCAGCTTCTTCTGGACTAATAGTCAATCCTGTGTGACTGTCTATTAATTCTTCCATGGTTCTTCCATACCTTAATATTGTTGTCTCAACATTTTATGTAGATCTAATATTTTATTGATTTTTTGATGATTGATCAATAATTGCTTGTGTTTCCTGTGGTGGTACTTCTTGTTATTTTTCATCCTCTTTCTTTTGTTGTCTTTCATATGCCTCTTTCCTTTGAATTCTGATCTCTTATTGTCTTCTTTCCAACTCTATTCTTTGTTTTGTGAAAGATGAGTCTTCATTTGTAATAGCTACTTGTTCTTCATCCCTTTCTTCACTTGATACATCAGATGATAGATTTGGAACCCATTAATATTTGTTTGACCCTGTCTCTGAACCATTGTCTAGAATCACACCATTATATCTAACAGGAATGTTATATGGTGAGAAGAGTTCTCTGATTTTGGCCATTTGTTCTTTCATTGCTTCTAGAATATATGTTAGTTAGATGAGAGGGGGGGTGAATCAGATAAACTTACTAATCAAAATATTCTTCAGATTCAACCTCGGTAGAACTTACTTGATATGCAACTATGACTGTAAATCATTCAAACTCATAAACTGATAAACATGAAACAACAAAACACATTTAACACTAGATTTAACGTGGAAACCCAAATAGGGAAAAACCACTGTGGGATTTCAGACCCACTAAGAAAATATACTCTTCTAGAGTATGCTCGGTTAAAAGCCAATCCTGTTAAAGATTACATAAACACATTTGCTAGATGTGACCCGGTCAAGGGATTTCCCTCAGATCTATCAGAATATTGCACTTTGTTAGAAGTGACCTTGTCAAAGGATTTCAAACATTCATTCAGAATGTTACCTTGCTAGAGGATTTACAAATAAGATTGTTAGGTCCACTCAGTTAAGAGATTTCCTATCACTTACAAAAATAAATAACAGTAATAAAATATATCTGCAACTTCACATCTGAAATGTTAAAGCAAACTCTATGTGCTCAAAATAATCTTGTCATAAGACTTATCTTCCTCCTTGTTGGGCTTCTCAATCTGTTCTTCAATCAGATCTTCAATCTTCTGTACTCGGTAATCACCTTTGCAGTATCACTGCTCTTCTATTTGCCTGCATTCTTTGTTCATCAACTTTTCTTTATTTATAAGCAATTCCTAACCGCTTAACCTCCTTAATCACATTTCCCATGATTAATCTTAGCCATCAGATCTTCAAACTTGACTAGGTTCATTGAATCCTTCAAACTGAAAAATGTTTTATCTTGCCTTGAAATTTGTATACCTTCCTTGGTACTTGTGCTCGGTTATGACCGTTCAATCTGTGTTGTAGATCTAACTCTTGAATTTTCATTGCCGTTGATCCTTAACAAACTTCTTGCACCACATTCCAATCTCCTATAAACCTCCAGCTCATTGGCATCCTTCATTTAATAATGTATTTATTCATCCAATACATTTTGTTACTCCTCGGTTGATACTCGGTAAATACTAAACTTTACTCTGTAGACATTCTTTCTTCTTTAACCAACACTGATAACCTTGGTGTTTACCGACTAGCTCCTTGCTCAGTAAAATAGAACAGTATCAAACCTTTACTCATTCTGTTGCATGAAATCTTTTCTCCTTATTCAGTCTTCGAATACACATATATAGGATATCAAAACAATCAAAATAACATAATCTCATCATTGTCTAACTCGGTAATAGTTGCCCATTGAATAAATTATTACTCCCCTTCATTTTCACATTCTTTTTGTGTCACTTACCGACATCTTTATACTCATCAAAACATACTCTTTAAGATATGGCAACATCATACCGAATCAGAAAATCAATTGCTTGACATCAATGACAAAATAATATTATTAAGATAGTAATCATCCTTTATCAATTATATCATCAATCTCCAACAAACTTAATGTAATGCCAACAATATCTTGATCAGGTTCCATGCTTTTTTGTATTCCTTGAACTTGTTTGCAAGATTCTTCTTCTCTTTTGATTGCAAGTTCTTCCTGTTGTTTCTCACATTCTTCTTGTTTATGTTTGTTAGCTACTATTTTTGTTGCTTGGTGTAGCCTTTCTTGACATGGTTCTTCTTTAGGGATTGCTTTCTTTCTCCACCTTGGATGTTGATAATTATGTTATTTTTGCTTTGATTTGAGATACCCAAGTCCCGATTTATCTTCTTTAGATTGTGTGTGAGGACAAATAGGTTCTGAAATACCTTCTTGTCGCTTACCAATTGGTCATTTTCCTTCATATCCCATTTTTTGCATGATCTTATGACCATTGCCATATTGTTCTATGGGAATATTAACTTTTGCAGTTGTTGCTATAGTTTCATTCTCATCTCTACACAATCAACTAAGAATGTCTTTATTTTTTATTTCTTTTGCAAGTGTTCCAACTCTAATAAATGCTCCATCAAATATTTCAACTGATTTCTCTGAGATTCGTGGTTGAACATTTGTAGGCTTTCCATATGATTTATGTGAAAGTGGCAAGCTATGCAAATAATACTTTCCCATTCCTTCATCATTTAGTTTAAGCTTTTTCTCAAAAGTTTCCCATAACTTTTCTTGAATTTCATTGGTAGGATAGACTAATTCTCTGTTATGTGGAACTCTTGCATCTTGTGTTGATTTCAAATTATTGCAATATTGACTGGAGTCTATGACTATAGTGACTTCTTGTCCATTATAAGGAAACTTAACACACTGATGGTATGTAGAAGGAACCACTTGCATGTTATGAATCCATGGTCTTCCTAGAAGAATATTATAAGAAATTCAAGTCTAGAACTTGGCACAATGTATCTCTTTCCACATGTCCTATTTTGATTGGTAACACCACAGTCCCTTTAGAAGAACGTTCTTTCTCGTCATACGCCTTGATAGTTATTTTCTTCTTTGGATCTACTGCATTTTCTGAATGTCCCAAAGCCTTTATTAAACTTAATGCACAAATGTTTAAGCCAACTCCACCATCTATGAGTACACGTTTTACACGAGTTTTATGAATGGTGACTTCAACATGTAAGGGAGCATTGTGAGGGTGTTGCAAGGATGCGTCATTATTTTTAGAAAAGGAAAAGCAATGAGGGGCTATGAGGTGTCCCACCATGTTTTGGAATTGATCCACATCTAGGTCTTTTGAAACTGTTGTTTCTGTTAGAGCTTTCTCCAATATTTCTTTATGCATAGGTGAAACTTTTAGGAGCTCCAAAATTGATATTTGAGCAGGTATATTTTGCAATTGTTCCACTAAGTTGTATTGTCTTGAAGTGGATGTTTATTTGTTTGTTATACCCGAAAATGTAACCTTCACTTTGCTTCTTGTAATGACATTGATTGGTTCTGAAGGTGCCTTATCTTTAACGATGATGACATTTACCACATCATCATATGTGTAAGTGTAGTTTACTTTAGCTTTTCCTTTGTCATATTTTGATTTAGATTGTTCTCCCTTTTCATAGTTTGGAAGTTGAGTTTTGAATTCTATATGTGATTCGTTTGTCTTATGACCATCCATTGTAATAGTTATATTATCAATTAAATTTTGAATAAGGTGCTTCAATCTTTGACAATCATTGGTTTGGTGTCCTTTGTTTCGATGGTAATTGCAAAAATGATTGTCATTCCACCAATTAGGTTTGAGCCGAGGTTCATAATTTATTGCTTCTGGTAAAGTAATTAATTTATTTGCAAGAAGAGTTTTCAAAGCTGACTCCAAGGGTTCCTCAATATTTATGAATTTCCTGTGAGGATTGGAGAAGAAAGACTTGGATTTATTGTTCTCTTGATTGTTGTTGTTTGGTACTTGACTTGATAAGTCGAAGATTGGTTGTTGTTTGGTAGCGTTGTTGTCGTCATTTTCTCCATTGGTAACATTCTTATTCTTTGACCAAAATTTAGGTTTGTCATTGTTATTGTTGTTGTTGTTGTTGTGATTGTTGTTATTGTAAGAATTGTTGTAAAATTTTAACTCTCCTTTCTTTACCATTGCATCTTCTATCTTTAGACCATTTTCAATAATCATAGCAGAAGGAGGACATTGCATTTTAAGACGGTAACTCATTTCACTGATAAGGTTGTCAATGAATATGTCCATTTTCTCTTGATCGGGTACATCTCTTGGATATCTATTGAACATTCATTTCCATCGTTGTAAAAAGACCATGAAAGGTTCACCATTCCTTTGCTTGACATTACATAAATCTAGCATTGTTATCTCATTTCTTCCATTATAGGAGTATTGTGAGATAAATGTGTTCACAAGTTATTCAAAAGATTTAATTGCAGATGGTAGTCTTGAGAACCATTCTATTGATTGTTCGTTTAAGCTTCTAGGGAATAGACGCATCAGGTAAGTTTCATCCTATGCAAATTCCATAATCATAGTGCAAAATTACCTAATGTGATCTTGAGGATCAAATTTCTCATTGTATTTATCATATTTAGGGATTTCACAATGTTGTGGGAATGGTATCATGTTTAAACTTTTGTCAAAAGGATATGGGAAGATATCCTCTAAAGAATATTTCTTGGAACTCGTTCCATTTTGCATATCCTGTATTTGTTGTTGTAAGGTTTGCATTTGTTGAGAGAGAGTTAACAAAGAATTATCCATACGGGTTTTCCTTGTATCCTCATAAGTTCTTCTATCACCACGTTCTCTTCTTGTATCATCATGGTCTTTTCTTGTTTTAAATCCTCTTGTTTCCTCATGATTTACTCGATTTACATCCTCATTATTTGGATCATCAGTGTTTTGATTGTTACTCGTCTCTGCATCTTGTTTCAAACTTTTCCATTAGTTTGTCAAATTTAAAATCTTGTTCAAAGTCTATAATGATGTTATTGATCGCTTCTTCATCAACATCTATGTATCCAAAAGTTTGAAACATTGAATTTTCTTCTTCCATTTGTTTTTGTTGTTTTATGAATTGCTCGTATTGAGCTCTAGTCCAAACTGGCATATGATTGATTCAAAAACTTCTTAAGTTTTGACCTTCTAAATACAGCTCAATAAGTGATTATCGGTTTATGAAGATAAGCTTTGTTGAATTTACCACTGTTATTGGTGTGTTGTGATAAAGTGTCTTGTTGTTGAAAGTCACGTGCTTGCAAAAGTTCTCCATCAAATTCTATCATGTAAGCATGTAAATAGTGATGAAAACGGTGTAGGAATGTCCTATGTTTTAACAAGATCTTGCGATTGATATACAAGAATCTTATCCTCTTTAGAGTAGCCTTATAATTGGGTTTTCTTTTCTTAAGGAGATATTTAAAAGTCATATAAGCATATGATGGTTTATAAGTTTGTTTAATTCCAATGTGAGTGCAATCTTTATTTTGATATAACCTAGGTTCAAATAGGAATGGTATATCCAAGATAATGAACAAAGATTGATATGATCAAGTTTCGTGATAAAGGATTTGATATATCCTGATGAGAAATTGATAACGATGTTGATTTTTGCACTTGAGATGGTTGAATCACTAACTTGTTGAATGTTTTATGCTTATGAAACCTTTGGAAATAGCCTGTTGGATTGGTAACTTGACTATCTAACTAGTTTGAAGACCTATGATGGTTTTTTGCTTAATTCGGACTGATGATTTTTTTAGTTTTTAATCATTTTCTAGAACATTTTTGTGAACACAAAAGACACAATGTTTTGTAAAACAAAATGCACAATCAAACATTAATCCTATGGTAGGCTGAGACAATAATTATTGAATCTCACATGGGGTTTCCATCGAGGCTATGCTATACGAAGCAGATATTTAGGTGCTCGACCCCACTGGCTCCACCCTCGACACTCACTTCTCTGGGGCAACCAAGCACCAGTTTCCATGAAAACTCCCCATGACAAACTTCATCTCTACTAAGAATTGCATGCGTGTGAGCCACTTCAGAGGTCCGACCTCCTACGCCAATAACTAGAAGGATTTTGATAGCTAGATACAAATGGTTTTTAATAAGGGCTTCCAGTAATGTGGCCATATATGCGACACTTTACACTCTATAAATACAGAAGGTTCCCAGCCTATAGAGGTTACGCTCAATAGGGTTTATGGGGAAACATAGTGTCAGTATGATATAATCAACACATGTTGTCTATGACTTTCGTCATAGACATGATTTATTTAGAGTGGATCAGAAGGACTTGGTATTAGCCCGTTTCCACTTGGGTCATTCCTCTCTCGCTGGCCCCCTCAAGGCAACTCGGGAAGGCAAACCCTCTAAATATTACACATAAAATAAAGTAGGTCTAGTTTTCTGATCACCGTATGAGGGTGAGAGCATACTTGCCTACTACTTCAACAAACACATAAGACAAAGGTTTATTTTAAGCCTTTTAAGAATCTATGTGCAACTACTTTA
This sequence comes from Cryptomeria japonica, assembly GCF_030272615.1. Lineage (NCBI taxonomy): Eukaryota > Viridiplantae > Streptophyta > Pinopsida > Cupressales > Cupressaceae > Cryptomeria > Cryptomeria japonica. The sequence goes on from NC_081414.1 coordinate 26,524,751, forward strand.
AGGAAAACTCTCAAATGCAAGTTGCATGATGTTGATTATCCTCCTAGTTAAGCTATATGAACAAGATGTGATGTTTTACTTGAAAAACCCTTAATTTAGCTAAGTGAGGAAATGCATGAAATTTGCTCAAAATGAACCCTACACCAACAAATGTCAATAATTTCCAAATTTTCAAGTCTTGGACATTCGGACCTATAAAGTTGTTAGCTTTCAGATTATAAAAATTCTAGTTTTAACTACTGACAGAACATAAGTGCTAAAACTGCAAAAGTGTTATCCCAATGAGCAAAAGCACTATCCCAATGATCAAAACGCTATCCTAAACAACAAAAGCGCTAACCTGGAAGACAAAAGCGTTGTCTTAAACAATAAAAGCGCTAACATGTGCGATGAAGGCACTATCCTACTGCTTAAATGCATGAATTCATGATTAAAAGCACTATTCTATTGAAAACAGGCGCTAACCTAAGTGATAAAAGTGCCAACTTACTCAACAAATGCATTATCAAATTTCACAAATGCGTGAAACTGACTTACAAAAGCATTAAATTGATTTCACAAGAATAAGATAGGATATTAGAAAAGGTAAGTACGAGGCCTGAGCCCCACGATGGGCGCTAGAAATATTGAGGTTAAAGTTGAACTCCAAAGAAATGTCCTGAAACTTGTTAGTCCATCATAAAATATAAAAATGAAAGCTACATGAAACTTAACTTCAACCAATGAAGTAACATGAAGTAAATTTAAAAAGTTGATGAAATTAAAAAAGTTGTTTTTTTCTTTTCAAGGGGATAAGGCTCCGGGCCCGGATGGCTTTCCCATGTTTTTCTTTCAAGAATATTGACATATTGTTGGGAAAGACATGGTCAATGTTGTCAAAGAATTCTTTGGTTCCAGAAGAATCCTTAAGGAAATCAATTCTACTTTTATTGCTCTAATTCCTAAGGTGGCTGGAGTTGATTCAATGGGAAAGTTTAGGCCAATAAGTCTTTGTAATTCCTTTTATAAGATCATTTCAAAAGTCATGACTTTCAGACTATTGGTTGTTCTCCCCTTTGTTATCTCCGAGGAGCAGAAAGGATTTGTCCCAGGTAGGCAAATTTTGGTTTCTATTATTCTTGTGCATGATAATATCCACTCTCTTAATGCTGCAAACAAAGAGGGTTTCTTGATAAAATTGGATCTGGCAAAAGCCTATGATAGAGTGGAATGGCAGGTCCTTTTCAGGGTTATGGAGGCCTTTGGATTTGATGAGAAGGTAATTAAAGTTACAAGAGAATTGATATCTACTCCAAATTTTTCTATTCTTATTAATGGATCTCCGTCTAGATTTTTTCAATCTTCTAGGGGACTCAGGCAAGGAGACCCTATTTCTCCTATTCTTTTCACAATCTTGGCAGAAAGTATGAGCAGACTAATTCAAAAGTTGAAAGTGAATAAAACCATCAAAGGGTTGCAACCCTCCTCTGCTAATGTTTCCTATACTCACCAACAGTTTGTTGATAAAACAATTTTGATGGGATATTCGTCTATTGGTGAGGTCGTTGCTTTCAAAGGTGCTCTCAGCTCTTATTCCTTAGCTACTGGACAACAAGTTAATTGGGAGAAATTAGCTATTTATTTCATAAATACCCCAATATTGAGGCAGCAGAGAATTGCTAACATTATTGGTTGTAAGGTGGAGTTGCTCCCCTCTACTTATTTAGGTCTCCCTCTTGGTTTGGTTCCTCCAAAATCTTTCTGGAACTCATTAATTGATAAAATCAACAAGAAATTGGTAGGTTGGAAAGGATCTATGCTATCTTAGGCTGGTAAGTTTCAGCTTCTTTAAGCTACTCTTCAGAATCTTCCTGTTTATGCTCTTAGCTTGTTTAGTGTATCGGTTAAATTTGTTGAAGCTTTAGAAAGGATTCAGAAAAGATTTGTTTGGTCAGGGGTAGAAGACAAGAAAAAGATAGCTTTGGTTGCCTGGGACAGAGTTTGTAATCCTAAGTGCAAGGGGGGATTAGGTATTAAAGTTCTTAAAACTTTTAACAAAGCCTTGCTTGCTAAACAGATTTGGAGGGCTTTTGGTATTAAGAAAGATTGGAGTAGGGTGTGGTTTGATAAATATATTCATAACCAACCAATTCATTCTCTTCTCTACTCTAAAGATATCCCTGTTGGTTCTTTAAAATAGAATAATATGATCAAATCTATAAAAGTTTCTAAAGTTGGAGCTGGATGGGTCCTTGGCAAAGGTGATAAAATTAGGTTCTAGGAGGATGTTTGGATTAAAGATGAACCTCTCGTTAATCAGGATTGCAGCCAATTCATTGATGAATGCAAAAGCAGGTATGGTTCTATGGTTTGTAATTATTGGAAGGAGAATAAATGGGTTAGACTTGATGTTATTTATGCTGGTTTTTCGCTGCTCCAGCAGAATCTGCTATCCTTTTCTGTTAGTAAAGATTCTGATGATGTGTTTCTATGGAAGAGCAATCCCCGGGGTAACTTCACTATTGCCTCTGCTTATAAAAAAACTGTTACTCAGGTCTGCAACCCAATATGGACTAAAATCTAGAATAGATTCCTCATTCCTAAAGTTAACATGTTTTTTTGGCTTGCAACTCACAACAAGATTCTTACCATTGATAACTTGGCTCGTAGAGGATTCATGTTTCCTAACAGGTGTAAGTTATGTTAGAAAGAGGTAGAATCGACGGATCATTTGTTTATCCATTGTTCTTTTACCTGGGAAATCTGGAGTAAAGTCTGGATGCAATGGAAAGTTGATTAGGTTATGCACAATAGTCTTAAGGAAGTCATCTTGCAATGGATCTTCCCTACCAAATTTCCTCTCATTAAGATCCTCTGGTCCTTTATCCTTCCTATGACCTATTGGTACATCTGGAAGGAGAGAAATGATAGAATTTTTAGGGAGGCTAAGTGTTCGTCTTAGGTGGTTTTTGAAAAGATTTGCAGGGCAATTAAAGAAAATATAAATACTCTTCACAAAAACAACAAGCAGTGGAGCTATCTTAATATGACTGATAATGAGAAAAGCATCCTCACTGAATGGAATTTGATTCACAAGGTTTGCAAATCTAATATAAAGAATAGGAGAGAAAATGTTGTTTGGAGATTTCCTTTTCATGATTAGGTTAAGGTGAATTTTGGTGGTGCAGCTAAAGGCAATCTTGGGAAGGCTGGAGGGGGAGGAGTCATCATAAATTCTTATGGTTTTTGTGTTGTTACAATTACCTCTCCCTTTGGAGTTCAAAACAATCATTTGGTAGAAGCTCACGCAATGTTAAAATGCCTCCAGCTTGCTAAGAGTTAAATTTAAAAAAATATGGTTGGAAGGGGACTCTCTCAATATTCTTCAGGCTATCAAAGGTACTAGTTCCCCCTCTTGGAACATTTATAATATCATTGAGAGTGCTAAAAAATTATTAGATGCCTATGCTAGTGTGTTCATTTCTCATACTCTAAGGGAATGTAACAAGGCAGCCGACTTATTAGCTAATGAGGAGGTTTATTTAGAGGAGGACACTAAATATATTGGAGAAGTTTCTTGTAAGAAGGGAGTTAGTGAGCAATTATTATTTGATAGAGTCCATGGTACAAGTTAAGTTCATTATTACTTTTCTGGGTTCAGATATCAAAGACATATATTGGAGTTATGTGAAGTGTCAGCTAATGACCTGTTTAAGGCATTGTGATTATGATAATCGGTGTGACGGGGCTAATCATATTAAGTGTTGGTTCATTTTGAATGTTTTAAAAGACTATTTGAATAACAAGGAAATAACCCTATTTTTCGATTCCAGCGTCTTGTTCCAGAGTCTGAGCTTAAATCCAGTTATCTTGTTTCTTCAGCATTTGAGTATCTCGTGCTTTGTTGAGGGTTTCGACCTAAATCACATTATGGGGGGCAATCTTAATCGAAATGAGCCTTCCAGCTGTGATAACTGGAAAAGTGAACAAAAAATATGGCAAAGGTTGCACATATATGGTTTCACTGATTACATGGAAAAACTGCACGGGAGTAAAAAGTTGGTGTCTCATGGTTTCACCAAGGGATGGAGCAATAATAAAGTCACTCTGTTCAGATAGAATTGGAAGCTGGATGAAGATTTGGTGGCAGAGGTTACAGGTTTATAGAAGGAAGGTACCAAATTTTATAGAGACCGCAAGTTCTCGGTGGAAGCTACCAAGAACTTCCCTAAAAGTGATGAAGAGAAGGTTTGGCTCGCTAAAAAGGACAATGTGTCTTACTACCTCCCTCATCAGGTAAAATCTTTTTGGTAGAAGTTGTTAAGAGTTTTAATGGAATACCTAACGGTTGATGGTAGGTTTTCGAAGGTTTACAATTACCATTTTGTCATCCTAAACCATTTTCGCCATGGCTCAAAGATCTCTTTGCCTTTCTATTTAGCATCTTCCCTTAACGATAGCCTGGCCGACCATGCCAAAAAACCTAAATCCTATCCCATTGCTCACCAAGGCCTTATATTGTTAATTTATGAGCATTTGAAGGGTAAAGCTAGGGCTAATAGGGAAGATCCTTTGGTGGAAAATGCCTACATTTCTGAGGGTCATGATTGCTTTGAGTCTGATGAAGATTCGTCTAATATTCCTCTACATAAGAAAGTGAGGGTTGGTGATGAAGCTAAAGATGACACGAAAGTGAATGCTGGTTCAGAGGAGGAACAGGGGAAGGCGGTTGATGATGAGGTGGAGAGTGAGAAGAAAGAGGCTGAGGGAGAGGAAGAGAAGGTGCAGAGAAAAGAGTATGTTGAAGAGCCGGAAGCAAAGAATTACCCTTATGTCTTGGATAGTAGGAATGAAGCTCAACACACTACGGAGGAGGGAAACCCTAGGTCTATGAGCTCTACTCCGGTTATGGAGACTGCGGATTCCATTTTGAAAGCTGCCAGGAATAGTACTCTGGAAATTTTCAACTTCCAGAAATGGGTGATTGAAAATATCTCCAGTATTCAGAATAAATAGAGAGATTTGGATTATAAAATTCAGAATTTGATTAAGGATACCAATATTAAAGGTAAAGAGGATGCGGCGATGGATACCGGTGAGGCAGAGGATGAAGAAGAAATGCAGTAGTGGCCGGAAAAAGATATGATTAAGGGAGATTTGAAGCATCTTGAAGATGTGATCATAATCATCAAAGAAAAGGGAGAGGTTGATAATGAAATTATTATCAACCGGATTACTAAAACTGAGAAGGCCTTAAAGAAATTTATGGAGCATAGCCTTGAGGTTTTGAAGGTGTCATCTCAAAACATGAACGCTCTGGTTGCTTGTCTGGAGAAGAACAAGCAGAACAAAGAGATGGTGATCATTGATGATGTGTCAGCCACCAATTCTACTCCTCACTCCTCCAAACGAAGAATGAGGCAAACTACCAGTGATATGGAGATGAAGACTAAAGACACCCATCAGATGTAGAAAAACAAAGACCCGAAAGAAGCAGTTAATGCTATGATGATGCTGGTTAAGGACACAAAAGAGTATATAAAGTTTTTTATCTAACATGTAATCTGGTCTTTGGTTGCCAGTCTCTCGTTGGCTTTTTGTTGTTCTTTTCCTTAGTTGTTGTTTTCTCTGCTGGTCTTTTGCAGCTTTTCTTTCTATGTCCTGTTCTCTCTAGTTTCTTTTATGCTTATCTTCTCGTTATGTAAGCGAGTTTCAGGTCCCTTAAAACCTGATTTTCCTTAATAAAAAACATGAAGTAAATGAAATAAATAAGATTATACCTTCCATGATTTACACCTCATTGTGTCCTAACTCCACTGTTCCTGGTTGCAGATGATTTGCTCTCAGACAAGCACTGGTAGCTTCCAAGATGGCATATGAAGAATGAACTGATAGTTAACTGATACTATGATATACATATGCAAATTATTTAAGCTAGCATGATATTAAGCTATGATAAGAATTCTAAAATTCTTAATTACTTCAAACTCAAAACTCACAGATACAAGATGAAAACTCCTAGAATAACTATATGATTAGCTATTAGTCTATTAGTTTCACAATGGCTTGGGAGACCTCTTTTTATAGATTTTTGAGTGCATGAGCTTCGGTGGCAGAGATCAATGGTCATGATTGAATCTTGCAAATTGGATGGCTATGAGAAAGAGGTTGAAGGTTGAGAGAAAGGGGGAAGGAGAAGACAAGTGTCACTCATCTCACCTTGACTAAGTTGAAGACTTGAGAGGATATATGATAGTTGGAGAAGATGTAGGAATGGGAGGACAAGTGGACTCAAGTCCTCCTAAGATATAGGGATGTTGGAGAGAATATAGAAGAAAGTTAGGAAATATGTGTACGTACACAATATTTCATTTATTTTGGAAGTTGGAGATAAATGGCTAATAAATGATTTAATTTGATTTGATTTTGTTGAATTAATTTAGCCACATGATGGATGAGTTGGCAAAGAAGAAGTGATGTGGAGAATGAAAGGTGAGTTGGAAAAGGGATTAAATAATTAAGAAATTATTTAATTAATGAGACTATAGGATAGTAGATGGAGGAATAATTAAATATTAGATATTTAATTTGATTAGAAGAAAAGGATATACTGAATTAATTAATTTAATTGAAAAATTAAATTAGTTAATAGAAGGACATGAAATGAATTAAATGGATCAATCTTTTCAAATTAACTATTTAATAGAAGAATAATTATTAAATAAATATAAAATATTTATTTAATTGCTCATAGCCAATTTTATGTGTATATAGTAGATGTGATATATCAATAAAAGGAGATGAAATGCAAGGTTCAAGAATTGGATCACATGTGAGAACACCCAAGTTCAAGTACCCAAAGTTCTCAATATCAAGATTCACACTAGAAGTATGGTCATCATATGAAGAATCAAAGTCATCAATAGGAACAAAGTTTGAAAATGAGTACAACTGAGATGCATGATCCACCATTTTAGTGGAAATGATAGTTAGATACTCTCCAAGTATCTATTGATAGTTGAATCAAGAGTGAACTCCATAGTCTTCCTTACTGCACCATGAGTAATTTGATAGGTAAAAAGAAGATTGCTTGTCAAGTGAGGTACACAATACATCAATGAAGGTGTCATCCCCAATATCAATAGATCCCTTCCCAATAACATCCATGTATGTATGATTGCCCATCAAAATCAATGGTATGTTGGAAGGCTTAAATAAAGAGAACATGGATTGTGAAGATGTCATATGATGAGAAGCTCCTGAATCTAGAAACCATCTCCCTGGATCATGACTTGTAGTAGCACAAAGATATTGTCCTTTACTTGTCCCAAAAGTGTGACTCTTTCCCTTATTAAATTCTGCTTGTTTGGAAGAAGAAGTTGAAGTCGACATTATAGAAGGCAAACTGATTCTATACTTCTCAAGAAGTGCTTCAATTCATCAATATCCTTCTTGTAACAATGGTGTTCATCATGTCTTAACTTCTTGAAATATGTACAAGTAAGTTTCTCCTTCTTGGATGATCCCCCCTTAGGAGAGGATGTAGAAACTATTTGTCAAGGAGAGGAATATTGTGCTTTATCCTTTTGTGGCTTTGGATTTGATTGATTCTTCTTCTTGTTGGAACCTTTCTCATGATTAGCCACCAAAGTATGTGACTTGGATGACTTGAGAATACTCGTTGTGTTAAAATTTTCTTGTTTAAGCATCAATATCTTAGTGAATGAATCAAAGGATATTGTAGTATAGGAACTTCCCATTGTCAACTGATGAGTGTGAAAACTAGAAACACAAGTTGCATATTTTGAAGGAAGCTTGTCCAACAAATTGAAGACCAATTGTGCATCCTTCTTAATAAATGCCACAATCCTTGAGTTGTGCTCTTAGCTCATTTGCCTTAGTGACATGGTCTTGGATTGTATCAAAATCCTTGGGATCCAAATTGGCAAGATCATTGTCAAGCTTGTAACCTCTAATCTCATCAACTTTTCCATACAATTGAGCAAGTTTTTCCCAAGCATCCTTAACTGTTTTACACTTATCAATATGAAAGATAAGATCATTTGATACATATTTCCTTAATGTTCCAAGTACCGTAGTACTTTTAATGAGCCAATCCATTTTCAAATTAGCATTTGACGGTTTTAAAATGAGTCCATCAATGTAACAAGTTAATCCTTTTTTATTTAATTTACTTCAAGCATACTTTTTTCAAGATACATAGTTATGTGGAGTTAGAAGTGGAAATGCAGGAGAACCCATAACTAAAAAACGGAGCACAAGGAGAGCAAGAGAGGCACAATCACACAAGACACCCCCCCCCCCCCAAAAAAAAAAAAAAGAAAAAAAAAAAGATGATTTGACACTTTATTCTTAGTGCATGTACAAGATGCCACTTGCAAACCAAGGCAAAAGTGAACTTTTAATTTTAATGTTTACAAGTACCCAAAATAGGCTATAGAAGACTTAAATCATTAATGCAAAAGACCAAACTGAGATCTAAGCATTACAATTGCCCCAAAAAATCCAAATAAGGTCATGTGCTGAAAGTAAAAATTCTTATCATAGTGACTACAAACTGATAAAACCACTATAAAATACAAAAGAATTATACACTTTGAAAAAAAATTGCACCTGAAAAGGAGTCCATATGAGCCCGAACGATGCCCCAAAAGTTGTAAAAATAGGGATTTCACAACTTTTGAAAGATCTATGTATGACAATTAGAAAACTCTTGTACCACTATAAAGAGCATAAAATTCTACCCCAAATAAAAAAAAATTGCTCAAAAAAAGGAGTTTTGGTGACTAGGATATCGTTGTTTGAAAATCACCCGTGTAATTATAACGCCTAAATTGTTGCCACACCTCCAAACTTGAAATGGCTCTATATTTGGCCTCCAAAGTCAGATTTGAATGAAACAAAAGGTAATTTTAACTTTCTCAAACCCTTGAATCTAATGGTAGCCTCAGATCTGACCTGGCAAGCTCCAATTTTGACTTGAAACAAAGAAGACACGAATCCAAAAACCTAAATTGCATAAAAAAAACACTCCAATGACAAACGATGGCACTAGATCGACTCTAATACCATGTAAGAATTGGCTATGAAGGTATCCACCCAAGATCTAAAGACCAAATGGAAAGAACAACGACAAGAGAGAATAATTATGACAAGCATAAACTATATTCCTATTAAGGATGAAATAGAATAGAATCAACTAGATTCCATACAATGAATATGCAATGACTTAATATTACATAGGAGACCCCTTGGTTATATAGCCAAGATGAGAACATAGGAGTGCATAAGATTATGATAAGTGTTGTAATCTTGTGACATGAAACAAAAAATGAAAACCTATCATCCCACCTAAACTGGAAAAGTGATCACATGATAACACCACAAAAGGTGGATTACCCACCCAAGGTGGAAAAGTGCAACCATGAAAGGTGGATATGATAATGTGATAAAGGCACTAAAGGCGGAGACACCACATAAAGTGGATATGATAACATGATAATGCCACCTAAAGTGGAGATGCTCCAACAAATTCCTATGTGGTTCCCTCAACAAGCTTAAGTGACATGTAATTAGGACCTAGGAAAGAATAAACCAAGGTAAAATGCCTTCATGTATTGATCTCTAATTTAACCATTTGAGGAGTGTGCCATTGTTATAATCACTGGTCATGCAACTCATCATTCTATAATCATTCTAACTAAGGACAATTATGAGTCTTGGCAAAAAGGCATCCTAACACATTGCAGGTGGCTCAAAATTTTGCCTCGTTTTTATGGACTTATCCTTGAGCTAGAGACACGATGATTTTTTTTAGTTTTGGGTAATACAAATGACCATATCATAGGATTGATTGGTACAAGCACAAGCACAAGCATGTTTTAGGAGACCTAGACAATCATATCTCTTGAATTAGGTGTCCATCCATAATTTGGACCAAGACTTGGGAGATATGTGGAGATCCAGATAATTCTCCATTCCTAAATGATCATGTATCAAATTGCCTCATTCCAATTTATGATGTTGATAATCTATCCTTTGATGATGATACCTTAGAGGAGCTTGAATATGACACACCACTTGAGCGTATTGATGATCAAGAGACCTCTCCTACAAAACCCACTTCTCCAATTGAGATCACACATCTATCTTCTATTGTTGATTCATTGAAAGCTTTTAATGATTCATTGCAATAAGTAATTCATAGTCTTTCAAATTCAATCTTTTGGGATCTCTCTCTCTCTCTCTCTCTCTCTCTCTCTCTCTCTCCTTCCTATAGAGGAATAATTTATTGTATATTAATGGTGGATTTAGTCCTTGGAGGTATAATTGAGACCTCCATTTATCATCATTTTCTTTTTGTATTTTCTCTCTTTTAGAGAGGAGTTTTGTCCCACTCTGTTTTTCCTCTTTCTATAGTCACATTTAGCAGTTCTTCAAAAGGGTTGGGGTTCTTGAGACATTTCCACCAATCACCAAAGCCCCTTTTTATTCTTTGTTTACCAACTAGAGTGTCCTTATTATTAGTGAGGGTTTTTTATGAAAAGGGGAGACTTTCTCTCAATTAGTTTTATCTTAATTGGGCTCTTTTTGGGAACAGGGTTATATTGAGGAACAATAGGAAGAGTGAACTTATACATAGTCATTACTAGCCACTGGTGGAGGAGAGGGCAAGATCCATCCTTAATAATTTTTTAGAGAGAATACACCAAATAAAAAGTAATGTTTATCTTTTTATCTTGAATCTTTCCTCTAATGTGAAATATTTCATAACATGAAGACTTACCGTTCCCCATGATATTGGAAGATTCTCCCTATTGAATCCATATTGAAATATTTTCATCCTTTTCACATTCCTCAAATAAGACTTAAATAAATCTTTGATACTTCTCATTGCTCCATTTGAGGGCTTTTAGGTCCTCACAATTTAGACCTATTGCCTAGACAATCATATTTGTGACAATAGAAAATTGCACATTTCTTATAGTGACATCACCTTGTTCCTTGGAATTGCAAAATTTGGAGGTTAGATAGTCACTATAACCTTTCATGGAAAGGAAAAATAGAGTGAGCCCAACATGATCAGAGATATCACATAACTCAACACATGTCTATTGTAACATCTCACATGGTATAGGTTTCAATATTTTTTTGGGCCACTCATTTTATCTCTATTACAAATATTCTCACTAACAACACCATAGCCCACCACCATCATGTTAGGGTCCTCTAGAGAAATATCACAAGGTTTAAGGAGACAATTTTCTTTGTGTTTTTCAAATTGAGTAGTGATATCTCTAAACTTAACAATCCTAAAACTTAAGAAATTCACCTTGCTATTAATAAAGATGACCATATAATAATTAATTTTCGTTCATTTGTCATTTGTGTTGTACTTCTTGGTAGTATGAAAATGATTATGACACACCCTTCTCACCCTTTGAAAATATGATAACATAATATCATTTTAGCTATCACGGCATTTGAAAGATCTACACATGTGAGGTGTTAAAAAAAACCAAGTTGGATCATCATATGGAAGGATGTGAATTAGATAATAAGGAGAAAAAAGATAATTTTCCCATTAACTTCCACAAATCACCTTCTTATTATTTTCTTGACGTAAGGCCATCTTAATCATTTTCCTAATCTCATTATAGTTATCTGTGTCAATTTGAAGAATCCTAAAGCTGCAAGACATCCCTCCCACTGGGAAACAACTCCATCCTACCTGGTATAATCTTGAACATAATTTGCTTCTAAATATTTTGAAATGTACGAATTTTAAATCCTTCATTTGAAATTAGCTCTTTAACTTATGACCGAAGATCAATACATGACCAATAGATCCACTCATGGCAAGATAACTCTACATTGGAAACGTCATTTGCAATCAAATTACCTTCTCTATACACATGATCAATTTTAGATTGAAGGTATCTCCTTAACAATAATCTTCTTTCATCCATCATATCTCTAATTTGCCATGGGCATGACATTTCTCCTTTGAGGATTTCAATTATCAATTTTGAGTCACCCTCTACAACAAATTGAGTAAAACCAATGCATTTGTCTTTTTATACTACACCAAACAATAGTGGCCTCAACAAACATTGTTTGATTTCCTTCTGAGGCTCGTAGCGAATCCTTCCACCACATGACCATTATTATATATGATAACCCCCTTAGCAACAACAAATCCAGGATTATCATTTGAGCAACTGTCAAAGTTTAATTTAACCCAACCCTCGTCTGACGATTTTTTTTTTATACTCTTCCTCTATAGAATCTTAACCCAACTGATTTTGGTTGTCTTGTGTAATTTCCAAAAATTGTTTAATTCTCAAATCCATACATGAAAGCATAATCTTTGAAAAATCATAATTCACATTTATATTTTTTAAATACTTTGTTTAACATTGCTAAACAACTCCTTGTTGTTTCATTTATGGTCTCTATAATTTCTTTTATTCATTTATTTCCACAAACCCTAATAACCAAAAGGGATAATTTGCTTCCATAAGTCTAAAATAATTGGGTGAGAAAAGAGGCATTTTTGTGATGGTCTCCAATTTAACTAAACAAATGAATCATGACTGGTTGCATGCTAGTGAAATCTCATAGTTATCATGTGATGTTGCATGAAAAGCTATTGTTTGATAGATCTAATAGAGGCTTCTCATCCCAATGACATGGAAGTATATTCTTACTTTTAAAAGAAGGATTGAAGTCATTTTTGCAAGGTTTTGGAAAACTTTTGAAGAGTCTAAGAAGATTTTTGAGGTGAGATAGGATTGTTTTGTGTTTATTTTCGAGTAATAACAATCTATGATTTATGTAATTTTTTAAAATAACACCACATACTTTTTTGTAAGACATATATGAATACATGATTTTGGTGTGTGTCATCTCTATTTTGTGATATAATAATTCCTTGGATAGAATAATAAAGAATTGTGAAGTCCATCAATGCACATTTGTATATCGTTTTCACTATTAGTCCTTGTTCAAGGAGCACTACAATTTCTTTCATTGAGAATAATAAGAATGTTGTTACAAAATGGATTTTGAAGTAGGATCACACTATTAGTCCACTGCTAGATTGATGTGTCACGAAATGAAAATATATGTCATAGTGATTCAGTAACTCAAAATGAGCATTGATTAGTTTTTTGTTTCTCCATAGAATCATAATTGGTATTTAAAATGATAAATCTTGAACCAACATTTTTTTTTAATTACATGTTATTGTTTGTATCCTCACATTTGAATCAAAGTAATTACAAGGGACTTGCATGTTTTATGACACAATTCATAAATCCCTATCAAAGTATATGAGAGTTAATTTACTAGGCATTGGGTGATAGAGTTGTTGCACATTTACAATTAGTATCATAAAGAGAAAGCCACCTAGGTTAGTATAGTTTGAAGTGTAGAAAATATAATTGAAAATGTTTCATGTTTGTTGGCCTAATTTCCAAGAGCTTCAAGTATAAGACCAAGTTAGTCGCTAGTCGTTACTAGAATACAAATAGAGGAACCAACATGTTTCACATAAGAAGCATTGGATAAACATTCATATTACCTAATAATTTTTACTAACTAACACATTCCATGCAAACACTTAGTAATAAAACATGCAAGGACGTACAATAATTAAAATATCAATGTTTTACATTCACATATCATATTGATAATCATAATTATCATCAAAATATTAATTAAGTTCATTGGAGCCAAATTTGCTCCAAGTGCAATTTTCTAACATTTACATGGCTTCATGTTTGTGCAGATTGACAAAGGCCATGTGAGTTCCAACTCCTTCACAAACATACACCTCATATTGTCACTTTTGGTTAATGCTTGTATAGATTAAAGATGCCACGCTGATTTTAATTCAACAACCCTATACATCATTTTTTATCATTTTTGGGGCTTATTATTTTATAGATCAAGGAGGTGACATCAAGTCCAACTCCTCAACAATCTCATACAACATGATACTTTTTATTTTTCAAAACATTTTGCATGTTCTCATGGGGACCAACTCAATCACATCCCATGAATCCATCTCTTTAAACTCTTCTCTCTCTTTTGCTAATTTTTACATTTGAAAGATTACTTGAAATGCAACCAATAAAAACTAACTTCAATTTTATATTAATGATGTTTGTTTTGGGTGGTACTAACACTTTATTCTGTGCAAATGCATAGGTTTATAAGCACAAGTTTAACATGGAGGAAAAATGTAAGGAATATTGATTTTTATCCTTCTATTTTTTTTTTAAAATAAAAATTATTTGATTAAGTTATCTTCATTGCTGTAACATACATGATTCATGTAGTTCACATGCATGCCACAAAAGTGGGGCCAAAAATAGAGGGGAAAAGTGCATGCATTTCTCCCCTCTCACTTTAGAGCCATTTTTACATTATCTTAAATATTCCCATGTTTAATTTGTCTTATTTTATGCATAAGTTGGTCTTGAACCTAATATTCACCCCTTTCATTATCTTAGTCATACAACAGACATCCAATCCCTTATAACCTTCCTCCACTTAGACACTAATTCCAAAGTAAATAAAATAGATATATAATAAAACAAAGTGAAGACACAAAAATTAAACATATAGTGGCCAAATGAAATAGCTCTATAATAAAATAAAATAACTCTTAAGTAAATAAAAAGTAATTTTATGTTTTACAATATTATTGATATTCCTTTATCCATTCCAAATAATAAATTAAAATAGACGTCTCTACACATCTTTTCTTCAAATAACTGGAAAAGCTAAAATATATTTAAATTTTTTATATTAATTAATTTATAATGAAATTATATTTCACCAAAAATAAAGACATTAAAATATATTTAAAATACCTATATTAAATAATTTCTAATTTCATAATTTTTTCCACCAAAATAACTTAGAGACTTGTGAAGTCAATGTTACGTGTAGAGCCTATCTCCTCCCAAATGCAAAATGAAGAAAAATCCAATGCGAGAGGGTGATAAAAGGCCACCCATCAAAGGGGGCTTACATTGTGGGGCTCGATTTTCCATTACCCTTTTCTCTGTTCACATTTAATACCCTCATATTGTTTTTGGGCGGACTCCAAGAGGAGATTTCTTTATAATTAGGGGCGGACTCAACATGCTATTTCAATTGGACAAATTCAGTAGAGAAGACCGCATTAGGATTTCCATCGATAGGGACTGCATCTTCCTCCAGATTTCGCAGAGGCGAAGGCGAAAATAAATTTATTCATTTTCTCTCTCCCTTACTCTACAGAATCGCTAAAACCCCACGAAGGGGATTTTTCAAAGGCCAGTGCATTTCGCATGCCACAAGGTATTTATGCCTATCAAATTTTACCCTTAAAAATTCTTCTTGTTTTTGGCCTTAGCATTGTGCTCGCGGGGTTTCGATCCTGCGACCGCTCCGAGGGTTTGCAGGCATTTCTTTGGTTTGTTCTTTTGTGACATGTTTAGGACTATGCTCGAATTCTCGTGTTGCTGAGGGGGTTTTTTAGGGATCTGAGTTAGTTTATGCGGCCGTAGGGTTTGTAAGCATTTGCTTTTAATTGCTGCCGTTTGTTAAGCAGGCTTTTGACATGGATGCCAGACAAATTCTTAGATTAAAAACCGGGGTTTAGAAGGTCAGGGTTTTGTCGAAGAAATTTAGGAGGCTTCGCTGGCGATTGGGTTAATAATCAAAATTTTGCCATTCGAAGCCCCGCTATGGATTGTGAGCTTCTGTTGGCTTTGATTTTCGATTTTCTTTCTAAATTTTCTTGTGTTGGAAACCCCAGTTTTATTTTTGCCCCATTTCTTGTAGGAAACCCTAATATTGTTGTGAATCCTTTTACAATCTGGGATCACGGGCAATTATTGGATGTTAGATTAGAAATGATACAGAGCTGAATGCTCCAGAATGAAGTTTATGGTTGCCAAATGCATTACGAAGCTTTTGTAAGAAATTATTACAATCGAATTGGGAGTATTTTTTGCCCGGCAGCCGAGATTTGATCATTGACCATGGAAATTAAGTTATTAGGGCTGTGGATTCAATCTATACTCTTCTTCCTTTGGGTGAAAAATAATTGATATTCCACTTTATATAGCTAACTCATATCTGCTATTTTTCATTGTTTTCTTTTTCTGGTGGAGCTCTATTATGGTTTGTTTGATGTTTGAGGATATGTGAACATTTCTATATTGCTTCTCTTCCGAGAAGAGTAAGCCTTACTTTAAATGGATGCTGTGGTAAAGTGGAACTTAAGAGATGGTGAGAAGAAGGTATCAGAGGTAAATTACAATTGAAGAGACAGTGAGAAAAGGCATGGATGATGGTTGGCTTCCTAATAAGTTACGATTGCGAGGTAACAGGATTTCAATTGGAGAATCGGAGTCATCCCATTGTACGTTTATGTGGCAGATGTCCAGAGCTCAGGGATATATGCTTCGCTTAACAGTTTTTGGAACTTTCAATTTGTGAATGGCTACTTTCGGGTAGATTTGTCTTGCTTTCAGTCTTCGTTTGAGTTATTGGTGTAGTTTATTATTAAAGACAGAGATGCAAACTGCCCCATGGATATTGTTTAGTGTATTGATATTCAGTAATAGTTGCAGTGACGGGAGCACTTAAAATAAGCCTGTGAAATCTAGAAGTTGGAAAGTTTTGAGATATCTGTGAGCTCAACAACTCAAAACAAAATTGGCCTACTAGCGAATGAAAGTTGTTATCTGGCAAGGGTTTCAGTTCATCGATATACATAAAATATTGTCAAGATCAGATGCTTTTACTGGAAACCTATCAATTCATCTTATTGAAGTGGTGTTATTTTAATGTCTTGGTCAACTCTTCCGACCTCCCTTTTTAATCCATTGCGCGTTTTGTTAGCTGTGTAGAGAAGTATTATATTTTAAAGTTTATTACCTTATAAATTAGTATAACCTTTTGGAAAGTCAGGTATGATGTAGGTTCTCGTTTATAATGTTTTAGGATCATGGGTTTGTAAGTTAAATTGAGGCTAACAGGCTGACCTGTAAGTCTTACACCTCTTCGAACAGTTCTTCTCAAAGATCTCAAAATTACATCTTGACTTTTTCTTTCACAAAGATCTTAAAAGGCTATTACTTTTAAATTTTTAAGGATCCTTTTCAGTTTTCACCGATCTTTAGGGCCACAATTCTACTAACCCTTCTTTACTGGTCTTAACAAAGATCTCAAAGGCAATGGATTTTACTAAGATATTGAAAGATTTCAAGGCAGTGATCTCTAGGTGTTGTGATCGATTCACTAAATTGAGTTAAGAAAGTTTGTGCTGGAAGGAATTTCTTTCAAGACAGGTCTAATTCCTTGTACAGCGATATGATAAATTTTAATATGGAAAAATGATTGAGCTGTATAACACAGTATTCTGAAGGACTTATTCAAACTGAATTCCTTCACAAGCTAATTGTCTGATATTCTTTCAGTTTCAAGATGGTATAATTTGTGGTGAGATCAATACTTTTCACTGTTGAAGAATATTTCAGATGCAGCTGTCAAATTTTAATTAACTCTCTAAGGTCATCGTGGGAAGTCACATTTCACACATCCGTGGTTTTAAATTCGCATCTTATGCCATGGTTTGAGATGAAGTTAGCAGATGACAGAAGGTAACAGATTTAATTTGAGTGTCAATGGTCACCCGAAACTTGTCTTGGGGGTTGTACAGTTTGTATTGTGTGCCGGAATTGATGACATATATTATTTGTTTCTTGATGGTGATTCCCGGACATATTGACCTTAAGGAGATTTGTTAGAATTTGATGTTCAAAAATGTCACATGTGATGGCAGTTGGGCATGACTACTTCTTAAAGGGTTACCCTGGCATTTCACTGCCACTCCTATATGGCATTGCTCCTGATGTTTGTAAACTTTTGTGTGACAAAGTCTGGATGTTAAGAGGTGCTGCTGTGAAGGTTAAGAGGACTTTAGGTTTTAACCTTAGAAAATTGGTGGCAAAAAGTGCATTTAAGTGGTTGGCTGGATAAAAATTGTTATAAATGGCTACAACTTCAACAATCTGCCTCTTGAAGGTCATACCAGAATACCAACTGGCCTGGATTCTGGTCTGCAGGAGTTGTCTCAGGAAGTTGTTGCTTAACCAATGGGGAAGCCTATTTTTCTTGTGGGTGTACAATTATGTGGCTGGTGATGGTTAATAGAAGGTAATGAAGATTACGAGTGTATTCTGTCAAGAACAAGAAGGGCAAAATTAATGGAATATGTAATCAATGTTTTGAAGCAATTAAAGTGGAGATTGTGAGGATGTTCCAGGTGATTGTTGCAAAAGTAAAAATTATATTTCCTGCAAGGTCAAAGAAATTATATTTACTCCTTGATGTGATGCATTCTTGGATTGTTTTAGCTTGGCTACTCTCTTTGCAGTTCTTTTTTTGGCATGATAGGTTTTGGTTTTATCGTTATGTATGGCCTTTTGTCCATTTTGTTTTTAGGTGCTTGTTTATATTCTTGCATTTTTTTGAGGAGTTTGCTATTAAGCTTGATAAATCTGTTTGCTCTTGCTGCTTCTAAGTTTTGGACTGTTACCCCACATTGATGAATTGTTTAGTTCCTTTCTTTTTATTGTCCTTTGAACTAAGAGAATGCTTTTACTTACCTGAAAACTTTTATGCATGTCTTCAAAACAAATTTATGCCATGTTTGGACAAGACTAAGAGAATTATAATTCCTTCTAACCAGTTGTCATTGCTGTCATACTTTTTTAATGATTTTCTCTAGATAGCGGTTTAATGATATCCTTGTGACATATTAAAGAGGGTAATAAACACAGTTTTAACTATTGGCAGCATTTATATTTGATATTGTGCATTTTCTGTTCAAACCTTCTCCTTGTCTCTTGTCTATCTTTTTCCTTTGTTGTAACCAACACATCCAGTAGAGAAGTTGTATGGATGCCTATTTTGGCAGCTGCCAAGGGAATGCTTTACATTGTCTGTTGATATGTTTCATATTTGTACCATATATATTGTAGTGGTTTATAAGGTTGAACCATCATTCATTATTATATGAGGCCAAAGATAATGATCATATACCGTCTGTTTCTTTCTTTTTGTTTTATTTAATAATTTATAAAAACATCTATACCATATTTGTAACATTTATTTAAGTGGATTGGAAGGTTGAGCTTTTTTGTTTTAGGATGTGCCTAAATCTAATGAACCGTAGCTTGTCTTTTTCTGATAGCAATAACATTGGCTTTGTGCTTGCCATTCAGTTGAATTTTATGTGTGCTTGCCATTCAATTTTATTTTTTGTGTACCCAGATTTGTATCTCTTGGCTATAAATATACAGTCAGGAGATGAGTGGAATGGGTATTCACCTTGGTTGGCAGCTTTTCTGTGGACTACAACGGGTTTATCTTTTGTTTTATTAATTTTAGAGAGAAGCTCTTCTACATGGTTATGGTGTTTGCAAGTGTTTTGAATGCTGCTACTGATCCTTTATTGCTGCTGTTGACTACTGTCATCAACAATAGTTTAAGCTTTTTAGCTTTTGCATTTGTCAGAAGCTGGATTTTTGAATTTTAGTTCCTCCTGTGTGCAAAATTATGTACTCTTGTTTAATGTATGGTCTCCTTGTATAAAGAGCATTTCTTTGGATTCAGATTACTGTTGAAATTTTCCCATCCAGGTGGATGATAAAATTAGAAGTTGACTGATATATCTGATTAATTCTATATTATCATGTCATTCTTGAACAATACTTAGAAAAGTATGTCGACTCATTCCTTTTCTCATATGGAAGATAATTTCACTTTCTGAGAACATCTGATCAAAGTGATAGATTTGCCTGCAATATTGAAATAATCTTTTGAAATCTCTCTCGATAAAAATAGGCCTATATGAGCTGTATACTTACATTGTCTCAAGATTTGTTGGTCGTTTGCGTGCACTTGCCTAAGATGTTGAATTAAATATCCATTTATGCTGGCTGTGTACACCATGCTCACATTGTTTTCTCCTCTTCATATACATGGAAATGTGATATAATAGTTTCAAGATAAATTGCCATGTCAATAATAAATGCACAGTTTGCATTTATATGGATACATTTTTGTAAGCTTTATTTGGGACTCTTATTGTGATTGACCTACCAAACATTCTATGAGAGGGGATACAAACACTAAGCAATGTTTTCAGCCAGGTCATTGAGAATGGCATTAATCACCCCTCAATAATTAGAATGTGGGTCTAGTTGCATGATATTCTACATGAGTGGATGACAATGGACGTGTATTTCCTTTGAAAACATTGAGCTAGCAGAACTTTTAGAGGGAAAATTTGGACGGGAGAATCCATGTTATCAGAAAGCCCACACTGGCAAAGTGTAAATTTGCTGTGTCACAAAATACACAAATTAGATGTAAAAAATGTTCTTAGATATTTATCTACTCACAAGATATTGTAGAAGGTTGCAATTAATAGCATCCATGTTTTTGTCCAGTTTAACAGTAAAAAAATGAAACCGCATTGCTATTTAATTTTTTAACTCTCATATAGTTTTTGCATACCTATTTTGTCTATCTTCAAGCTAGAGCAAGATTAGTGTGCATTTCGGCTTAGGCAAAAATTATGTTATGTTGCATGCAAGCTTTGTATGGAGTGCAATGAGCAGCATGTTGCTCTACTCTAGTTTGAAATTCTAAATTTGTATCTTGTATGATCTTTATTTGGGTTTGTTGTTTTAGGATTTAAGTTGAAACCAAACAACTAAAAGCAATTCTGTGTTTTCTTTGTTTTTCAAACCACAAGGTTTTGGTGGAGAGTGGCAATTGCATTGAAGTGGGTACTGGAGCTATGTCACCATCAACTAGATCAAAGTCTAAGGAGAAGTCTGCAGGCAGGGATCAGAAGGTGTCCCCTAAGCAGGCATCAACAAATGGTGGTACTGCTGCTAGTGCATACAATCCTGTGTCAGGCACATTTCATATGCTAGACTCAGTAACAGTCTATTCTGGGGGTTCATCACATAATGTGCGGTTTAAAAACATAGATGACGGTGACGAGAATTCTGGTTCTTTTGGCACTAATACAGATTCTGATTCTATTTCCAACAACGGTAGTTGCTCTGGGGAATCAGAAGATCAAAAGGACAAGAATGGGACAGGCAGATTAGAGAATCCACCAGGTTTGATAGGTGGAAATGATAAAAGGGACAAAATTCGTCAAAAGAATGAAAAGAAGCATCAGCGTCAGAAAGAGAAGCGTGCACAGGAACTAAGAGATCGATGCACAGGCTATCTCATGTCTAGGAAATTGGAAGCACTTTCTCAGCAGCTTGTAGCTATGGGATTTTCATCAGAGCGGGCCACAATGGCTCTAATTTTGAACGAAGGCCGAGTCGAGGACTCAGTGAATTGGCTTCTTGAAGGAGGAGAAGGTGAAATTAAAGAAAGTACACCTGGCAATCTTAAGATAGATATATCTGAAGAACTTGCCCATATTGCAGGCATGGAAATAAGATTTAAATGTCCAAGAGCCGAGGTAGAAAGAACAGTAGTTGGTTGTGAAGGTGATTTACAAAAAGCAGCAGAATTGTTACGAAATCGTCTTAAAGATGCCTGTCTTCTAAAGGACGAAGATAAAATTTCATCATTAGGCACAAAGGTCACAAAGGATACTCATGGGAATTCAAATAGACAGCCATCCGTTCCTCCACAGGCTCCATCTCAAAGAAACGGTCAGAGTAAAAGCCACAATTCAGTGCCTGGTTCCCATTCTCAGAAGCGAGAAGAGAAAGATTATAATTATGCGAAAGGCAGACCTCAAACAACTCCCTTAAGAGTTGCAGCTTCAGAGGGAACTGTAAAGAATATTCAGCCTTTGGGAAGAGTGCCAACAAAAGGTGACTGGCAAGGACCACAATCACAAGCAGATAAGAAACTGACAAGTCCTGTTTCATGGTCATCTTCAATGTCAACTTCATCTGTCCCATATTCTGTGACCGTCAATCCTCAGGTCGGAACATCCTCAAAAACTTTGCCAGCAGAAATCAGGCACCGCACAGTCAGTTTCGATTCCAAATCTCTCCAGATTGGTCCAAGAGAGCCCGTAGTTGTGATGCAGCGTCCCCAGTCATCTTACACAACACAGCTTCCTGTTGCCAGTGTGGGTGTTTCCTCTTCTCCTGCATCCTCAATATTATCTTCTGGTTGGAATGGAAATTATATTGATTCATCTGTAGCATTGAATTTTCAATATGCTAATGGATCTACGGGTTTGGAACACTTGAAAGGGGTTACTGTAGGGAAAGTTCCAGTGGTAAGTTCTGCTAAAGGCATGACAGTTACAGATGTGCAGGGTCATTTTCAGCCATTCCTGCCAAGTCCAGAAGATTCCATTGCCTCAGGCTGGGGTTCAGGACAGATTGGATATGACTCTTCAGAGATTCCTTTGCCATCTTCAAGTTTATTGAATCCAATAACTACAAATTGTCCCACGCCATCTTCTCTTGGGCTATTCTCAGGATGGAGCTCGGGGCTGTCAGGATCATCTGTAGATTGGAGCATGGGGTCTATGGTAAATTGTGACTACACAAATATTGATTGGAGTGTTCAAGCATCACCTAGTAGCCAACCTGATGTCAGATCAAATAGGTTTTCACATGGCCTCCCATCCATGGAAAAGTTAGGAGATAACGTAAGTTCCCAAGGGAATCTGCAACATTTATCGGTGGCTTCCAGTCCATCAAGTGATAATAGTGGCTCTTATGATATATGGTTAGGTTCTAAGGTGAGGGATAGTAATTCTGGAAATGGACTGCAAGAAAAATCTATAAACGAGTCTGGAAATGCTACATCGTCCATTGGTGTTCACGAATGGACATCACCTTTTGCGGGCAAGGACTTATTTAGTTTACCTCGACAGTTGGTCCCTACACCACCTCTGTAGAGGGTTTGAATTTAGTAGTGGGGACTTATAACACAACATTGATCCTTAAGTGATTCTATTTGCTGTGCGTATGTGTGTATGTCGGCTTCTTGCCAGTTATGAAGATTGTATGTGGCATGTTTTATTGGTTGGTTAGCTTTTGTGGAATAAGCATTACAGCGTCAATTGCATGGAATTCATTCATTTGATTGATGTTTTTTTTATGCACATTGCATTACATGTTTCTAAGTACGTGCATGCAATTCTTTTTTAATAGCGAAATTATGTTAATGCCAATTTACCTGCAGCTTTCATTGGTATTTTTGACTTAAATCACTTGAAAACTATTCTTTGTCAAACATGAATATATTCTCAACTTAGTTCTCGGGCAGTTGTAGAACTACTTCTGTGGTCCCACGTGGCTGCTCATTTAGATTAGTTGTGTAAATTTGAGTAGCACATGTGGTCTCATGCAAGTTTTAAATAAGCGAAAATGATTTTCTAAGATCTTTCCCAATTATGGTGTGAGCTGCTACTACCTTTTAGGGTTCGAAATTGCATTTTGAAATATTGGGGGGTGCTGAATCTATAAGCACTGCATGATGAAATATATGCCACGTGGCTCTATATGTTTTCTTTTTTTTGTTTGTCATTTCTCTCAATTTGTTTTTCTCTTTAATTCTTTTTAATAATAAATAGTTTTTTATACGGTTTTTAATTAAAAATTTTCAAATTTATAATAAACACAAAAAAAAGACACGGGACCGCTGGCTCTACAAAATACTCTTAAAATATTCTGGTGCTGTAATCGAAGTCCATGGCTATTATTTTGAAAATGTGTTTTTAGGCTGTGGTGCCATTGTCGTGGCTTAGAAAATTGCACTCGAATTTTTTAGGAGCATTTAAAGCAGGTGGCCCCATGAATTCCGTAGTATGGCGTAGTTTTTAAATTCTGTTGGTGGTTTTATAATCTTTTCGAACAGTTAAGATGGTTCCATGAATTTTGACGTATTGGGTAAGTTAAAATTATAAGCTCTCTCGGTGTCCTCATAATTGTTTGTAACGGCAACTAATCTTTAAATTTAGCTCTATTTTTTAAAGAATTTTGGTCATGAAACAATAATTTTTCTTTTCTTGAAAATTATCTCTATGTTTACCGGAGGATTTGAAATTTAACGTAAAAATCTTCGGAAATTGGTGAGAGAAATTTTCAGTCCATCTCAAAAAGTTTAAATTTTATTCGGTAACAGAAATTCTTTCTCAAAGAACTTCTTGTTCCATTTGTGCCTGAATCCCTTAACCGGAACCGCATCCTTATACAGTTTCTGGAATAGCCTGTTTGAGTTTGCACAAGTTGCTGGCACCGATTGTGTAGTTTACGCCATGGGTTCTGTTTATGATGTCCTATTAAAATAATTTATCTAATCCAAGTTATTTTGCAGCCCTGGTGTTTGGACGTGGGTTTTGATGGCGTGAAAAACCATTACTTCATCTGAATTGTGATAAGAAGATTTGCATAAGTCAGACGGGAATATACACAGGCACGATGTTTGGCTCTATGATTTCTTCTGTCTAGGGCTTCAACTCAACGGGGATTTTTTTTTTTAAATTTATTTGTTGCTGGATTAATAATAATTGAAAACGATGAACCATTATATGGAATGCTTATGGCGAGATTGTCCAGCATGAATTGGATGCTTGACAAGGGAGTGTACATTGTAAAGAAGGAAACATGGATATTAGTGGTGTAAAATAATATATAATGGAGCCCTAAGGGCCTGTAAAGAGCAGTCGCATTCAGAAGATGTAATTTTTAAGATGAGGTTAGACTACGTAGTTGAGGGCACGCACAACTGTTAAGATTAGTCTACAGTAAGGCAAATATGCAATCTCACAAACTGAGATCATATTGAAAGAAAATAGTTCTGATGTTTTATAATGGCGAAGGTATTCAACTGGGTGAATTTGTGATAAGGCTGCTTCTTTATGCGGATGACCTCATTTTGATTGCCAAATCTGCCCTTGGTTTGCAAGAGCATTTATTTGCCCTTGAGCACTTTTGTAATACGGTGGGAATGCAAGTTAACATTGGCAAGACGAAAGTCATGGTTTTTTCAAATAAAAGGTAACAAAAGCATCATAAATTTTACTGTGAAGCAACATTTTTGAAGAAGTTACAGATTACAAATACCTTGGGATTGATTTTAACAAAAATCTTAGTTGGTAAGGTTGCAGGAGATTAAAAAAAACTTAGGAGGTTGGAAAACATTGTATGCTTTTCAAAATAAGTGCAGGAGTTAGAGCTATGGGACTGGAGCACCATCCAAACTTGTTTTGGGCTTTTGGTGTTGTCGGTTGTTCTTTATGGATGTAAAATTTGGGCCAGCAGTACCTTTGTCTCTCAATGGAAGCAAATAGAGAGAATTCAAAAATGTTTAATCACAAGGAAGTTCAAAATTATAAGTACAGTTCCGTATGATATCATGTTAAGTGAAGTGGGAGTTGCCCTATTGAAGCAATTGCTATGGTGCGTCTCATTAGCTATTTAAAAAGAACCGAGAAATTAGGAGGAGATAGATGGCCTAAAGTTGTTTTCAATGATGTATTGTGCAAAAGGAAGAAGACATGGATGCAACAAAACATCAAATGGTTGAAAAAATGGAACATCTATTTGAGTGCCGGTCTTACAAACAACAAGGAGATAAAGGTCTTCGTTATGGATAAGTTCTACAAAAAAATTTGGGGTATTGGGTTAGGTAGAAAGAAACAATACTATATCAACCCAACTTATGATCATCTCCAAAAAGTCTATATAGGGGCTAATATATCTTGGAGAGCTAAAATCCTCATTGCTTAGCTTAGAACCAACTCTCACCAACTTCGATGTGAGACCGGGCGGTGGAAAAAGCGAAAAGAGACTTGGGAAGAAAGAGTTTCCCTGTTTTGCAACACCGGTTGGAGGGGGTGTGGAAACTGAAAAACATTTTATTTTGGAGTGTGAAACACTTAAAGACAACAGGGATAAGTTTGTCAATATTTTAGCTGATAACACATGGTATAATTTATTTAGCAAGGAACATATAGAGAAGATGGGTGCACTCATCATCGACTTGCATAGGCAGAGATCTTGTAATGTCCCCTTCTTAGTAATGATGCATTCAGTGGTCTATTGGCCTATTCCGGAGACTCGTAGGCTGTGGAAAGGAGAATTAGGGTATCCATCTTCTGTGGAGTTCTGCTCGAGCTTGTCAGGGTTAGTCAGGAGGGAATTCTTCAATCTTGCTTGTGGTTTCCTACTAGGTTTTCCATGGACTCCAGTGTGGCATAACATACGGTTGACTCTTTGGTGAAATGTGAACTTACTATTTTTAGTAAGTTAGGGTTTGACTGTCGAGATGGTGTAGTTTTACTGAGATTTCCAAGCTCTTTCTCGAGGTGCGAAGATCATGATTTTCAGAGTAGTATTTCATGACTTACTATTTTTAGTAAGTGGCAGTTTGGACATTTCTATTTGGCAGTCTTGGATATGGTCCTGATCCAGTGCAGTTTAGTGGTTTTCATTGCTCAGCTTCATCCTTGATTTTGTTGATAATCAGTATTGGAGTTATAAACTATTCAATTAAATATTATTTCCTTCGTAAGGTTTAATATTTAATTATTTTTATTATTGATTAATGATATTGGGAATTGTGTATAATATGAGTTATCCTAAGTCTACTAGGCGAATTATTTGTGCCATGAAGGGGGACGCCAAAATGATTAAAGAGACTTTATTTTATGCAACAAAGTATATTTTATAACAAAAATCGTGGTCTCCTTTGCTAGGCGTGGGTTTGACTTAGAGGGGGACGCCATACTTGGGACCATTGGAAATGAAATGCAAATTGGAGAGGTGGATTTGATGGGAGTTGAATTTGAATTTTAGACTTGAAAATCTATATATACATGTGTTTGGCTCCTCATTTGGTTATCCAGAGAAAATTTAATGTTATGCCATCGGATTGATTCCAGACTTCTTCGAAGGTGAAAACCTCCTAGACTTTTCAATTGCAGTTTCGAGTGTGAGACATCAGTCCTAGTTGAGGCTCTATTGTGTGGATTTCGTGGTGTTCTTGTGAATTGCGTGTGAGGATTTGAGAAAGTTGGGTTGTTGTAATTTTCAGTGTTGCTGGTTTCTGTGTGGCTGAAGCGAAGTTTCAATCCTACCTCCTTGCCTATGCGACCTATCATTCTGGGTATCGGCTTTGTACCTTCCTATGCTGTTGACGAAAAGATTTGTAAGTTTTTAGCCCTTGGTTTTGAGTATTCAATTTTTAATTGCAAATCGTACCTTTCTGCCTGGACGTACATTCTGGGGTGTGCATTGGGATGCGTGATGTTAGTTGGAGCTCATGTTGATGTTATCTCTCTGTTTGTACTTGGTCACCTAATGCATAATGTTGGTTTGTGTGTGATTTGAAGGAGTTTTGAGTGAGATATGAACATTTTAGTGTGATTTAGTGTTGCTGGTTATGCATTTCCAGCTTGCTCTTATTTATATCAGATTTTAGGAAGTTGGTGTTGAGCTGGTTTGGTGATAATATCTTCTGTGATCAACATTCTCTTCTATTCTATCTTTCCTATATTTTGTAAGGTTGAATAGTAGTACTATCAACCAATTATGAACTGTAAGCATACCCGCTAAACAAATGGAAGAGGCAGGCTTGCCGCCTATTTTCTGGTATTTGTAACTCAGTCCTCCCACTGAATAAGTGGTCGAGTGATAAGTTTTATATATTGTCCTCCCACTGAAATATGCGATAGAGTGATAACTTTATGTAATGTCTGGGGTGTGCATTGGGATATGTGATGTTAGTTGGAGCTTATGTTGATGTTATCTCTCAGTTTTTACTTGGTCGCCTAATGCATAATGTTGGTTTGGGTGTGATTTGGGGTGATTTGAAGGAGTTTTGAGTGAGATATGAGCATTTTAGTGTGATTTAGTGCCGTTGGCTATGCATTTCCAGCTAGTTGTTATTTATATTAGATTTTAGGAAGTAGGTGTTGAGTTGGTTTGGTGATAATACCTTTTGTGATCAACATTCTCTTCTATTCTATCTTTCCTATATTTTGTAAGGTTGAATAGTAGTACTATCAACCAATTTTGAATGGTAAGCATACCCGCTGAACAAATGGAAGAGGCAGGCTTGCCGCTTATTTTCTGATATTTGTAACTCAGTCCTCCCACTGAGTAAATGGTCGAGTGATAAGTTTTATATAGTGTCCTCCCATTGAGTAAATGGTCGAGTGATAAGTTTTATATAGTGTCCTCCCACTGAAATATGCGGTAGAGTGATAACTTTATGTAATGTCCTCCCACTGAAATACGTGGTAAAGTGATTGAGTTTTAGTTTCTTGTTGTTTCCCTTGGCTGGTTTACCACCAAAAAGTTTAGTTTCTATCCTGCTGGATAAGCAGAAGGGGTTGGTTTGCCACCCGTGCATTGTAATTTCAGTTTGGTTTTTGGTGCTAACGATCCCCGGAACACCGTATGCTCTCACCCTCCCAGATTGGGCTCTCGGTGAACAAAAGGTGGAAGGGTTCCCTTTCGGTTGTTTGGGTTATTTCTCTAACCTTAACGAGTTATGGTGTTTGCTTTGTAATTCTTATTGCTAAAGACAAAAAAAAAATTAAGGGGAATATTATAGATCTGCTCTTTAGAAGTTGGTTCAGATTGGAGAGGTTGTCCCATAGGCTATTCTTGGCCTCGTGGACATTAAAATTCTTTCTTTCTTTCTTTTTAATGTGATTTTAATGACTATTTTACACAGTAGCGTCATACTAGCACTTGCACCAAAAGTATCCGTTCAAATTAATTTTTTCTAGGAGATAAGATATACATATTTGAAGAAGAAATAAAAACTAACCAATTGGTTAATAATTTATTAAAATATGAGTCTAATATCCATTACAATAAATGAAAATACCAAATGCCCAGTAACTTTAAAGATTTAAAAATAACCCACTTGTATTCTATAAAACAAAACCGTGACACAACTAATTGCCTATTTAGAAAACATAATCATTTCAGAAGCCCTAGAGGCGATAATAGAGGCGATAATATTCTATGGCCAAATGAATGATTACTGAGTCTTATTCTACAATTTTACTCATGGCATAATTAGTTACAGGCTTTGCTAGCTTCTCCACACACTTAACATTTGCTCTACTTGAGAAATTCTATGAAACCTCTCCAACCTCTCCATAAAAATCTATTAAAATAAATCCGAATAAGCTAAAAACAAGATTAATGTTTTAGATAAATCACTGTTAAGCCATTAATCACAAAGGTTACTCTAGCAACATTGAAGAATTTTTTATAGAAATAAAATAAGATAATTTCTTGTTAGGGGACAGGCAAGCATACACCTCTGAAAGAGAAGAGATGTTTGCATGTGATATACAACAATCTGAACCATAGGAACAAAATGATTGAGAAGCCATTTGAGCTTGCAACTTTAGATTTGCTTGAGCTTGCAGCTTTAGATTTGCTTGCTAAAGCTTGCCACAAAAGTCAATATTGATAGGCATTTTTTTGGTTCCATCGAATTGGAAAATTACCATTTTAATTCAATGAGGATAATCAGGCCTGAATTTATTTATTTTATTTTATTTTTAAGCCGATAGGCTTTTAGTGGGGGATTTTGCCCGCCGAAGTGTAAGACATTGCAACGAGCATTGATTTTCGGTGGCCAACAGATTTTTCTCGGCGAGCGTGATGTGTTCGCAGCAATGGCACGTGGGCAATTCGATTTTGCCTTAGATTGTGCTGTGTATTGCACGAATCCTGGAGATGTGGCGAACGGTAAATGAATGGCAATGGAAATCGGTTAACCCTAATTTGTCATTTCCTTGTGTTTTTTTTCCGGTCCTCATTTTTCCGTGAATTGCTTTTGCTTTGCAAGTTTTTGGTTGCTTAGGGTTTACAAACGGTGATGGATACGAAATGAAAGTCGGTTAACCCTAATCTGTCATTTTCTTGTGTTTGTTTTCTGGCCCTCATTTTCCCGTGAATTTTTGTTGCTCTGCAAGTTTGCGGTTGATTAGGGTTTACGAATGGTAAGTGATGGGTAATGAAAACTGGTTAACCCTAATCTGTCGTTTTTTTTTTGTTTTATTTTTTGGTCCACATTTTCTCGTGAATTGTTTTGGGTTTGTAAGTTTTCATTTCATTACGGTTTAAATAAAAACTACTTAACATTAATCTGTCATTTTCTTCTGTTTTCCATGAATTGTTTTTGCTCTGCAAGTTTTCGGTTTACTTTGCTTGGTTTCTTGGGTTCATTAAGCTTCTGTTCTTCGGCTGCGACTACATTTAGTGAATGCATTAGACCCCAGGTTTGTTCGCTTGATTAAGGTTGCATTCTTCGACTGCGAGTGCATTTGGTGAATGCATTACAACGGTTGCAGGTGAGTTTTTTTTACTGGTTAATCCTAATTTGGAATTTTCTTCTCTTTTGTTTCCTGGTCCTAATTTTACCATGAATTGTTTTTGCTCTGCAGGTTTCCAGTTGATTAGGGTTTCGTTCTTCACCGAGAGTGCTTTTGGTGAATACATTAGCACGATTGGAGGTGAACTTTTTTAACTCCTTAACCCTAAATAGTTTTTCCTTTGTAAGTGCTTTTATAGTTTGTAATTTTCGGAATCTAACAGGTCGCTTCATTTTTTGTTTGTTTTTCTTTGTTTATTAGGGTTTCGTGGTGGTTGAGGTGCAATATTTTAACCCCCATTAACAAGGTTTGTGAAAGTCGGTGGGAGACGAAGTGGAAGTGGCAAGAGACATTCCCAGGTAAGTTTTCAAACTTATATGTTTTGTAAATTAACTATAAAGTCTGTTTTTGCAATCAATGTCACACTATTTACAAAATCACCTTGTTTTTATTAGGCTATAACCTCTAGACCTAATTTCTGTAAATATGCACCTTAGTTAGGAGTTGATTTTGTTTCTCGGTCCTAATTTTCTCGTGAATTGTTTTTTCTCTGCAGATTTCCGGTTGATTAGGGTTTTGTTCTTCGCCTAGGAGTGCTTTTGGTGAACACTGTTGGTGTAAATAATTATTCATCTTGGATATTATTACACTTTACTTAAGTTTACTTAGGATAATGCATTTCATAATAGTTTGGGTATGAGACACTTGGGTGTTTGTGCCACATTGGGATAGTGTGTAGGAGAATTTCCACCTTTTATGGTGTTGATCTTATCTTGTTACATTTCACCTCATGTGGAATATTATATTGTTTCTCCTACCTACCCACACCTATTTCCTACCTACCCTTGTTTCTTATTGAGCCACATGTCATGTTTGTGTGCTCACATATCCATATAGCCTTGCCTATATAAGCAGACTCATCTACATTGTTTGTACAAGCATTCATTGAACATCTTGTAATGATTCAGTTGATCATATTTTGCATCTTGATAGAATATAGTTTATTCCTATCATATATTTTGTTCTCTCTTATTTGTGCTATCCATTGCCTCTAGATCTTGGCAAAATCTCACATGGCATCAGAGCCATTAGAGTGCCATTGGTTTACCAATTGAGAGAAATTTTGGATTTTTCATTTTGGAGCTTTCTATTGCAGGTTATTATTGGAGCTTGTTGGGTCAAATCTAAGGTCACCATTGGATTGAGGAGGTTTGATCAATTGAGAATCGCCTTTTGTTTCGTCCAAATCCAACATCCGAGGCCAAATCTAGAGCCGTTTGAAGGTGGAGGGTAATGACTTGTCCCGGCATTGATATGCAATTTTGGAGCATTTTTGGCCAAATCCGTTATCGCCATTGCGCTTAGAAGGCCCAAAAATCCCAAGATTGACTGTCAATTCATCAAAATCGGGCTCCGTTACCCCGAGTTGAAAAAATTTCCTCTTGGCCCGTCGTACGGACTTGCAGGTACAGGTTTGAATTTTTTTTTTTCATTTTAATTGAGGGGGGGGCATTTTTTGGTTTTTGGTTTTATTTTTTAAGAAATCGATTTTTTTTTTTTTTTTTGGGGGGGGGGGGGGTGTGTGTCCTTTATTGGCTCGCAGGCCACTTGCGACCATCCGTAGGCCTTGCTACGCAGATTGCCTTGCGGACCTCGTAGGGGCCTTGGTTTTTTTTAGAAGTTTTCTTTAATTTTTTTAATGTTTTTTTAATAATTAAAAAAAATCAACTTTTTCATTTTAAAAAAAACATTGCCTTTTTTTATGTTTTTCTTTATTTTTTAATAAAGTTTTTTTTTAGATTTTTAAAATCTTTTAAAAACAAAAATATCATTTAATAAGCAAAATTAGGAACACATTTTTTTCTTGTCACTTCATACCTGTCTTGCAGTGCTTCCAACCAACAGTCAACGGGGGAGGTTGATTTGCTCCTTTATATCTCTTGGCCACATCCCAATCGGAGGTGTCTTTTTCTGCATTATTCTACAGAGCTTCTTGGTGGCATCATTTTCATGTTTCCAAATTTGCACTATCATGTTGTATGCTCTTGCATGAGCAATGTTGTACTCGCACTATCATAAAGTGCCACACCTCCTTTTATCTTGTCATTGTTGAGTATTTGATGTAATCCTCTTGTACACGTAGATTATGAATATCTTGTGAGACTTGGTGCATGGCTCCAGTTGAGGCTTCGATTGTACACATTTGTGCATGGCTCCCATGAGACTTTGATTGTACCGGTATTTTTTCTATTTATGAGTATCCAGATGATGCTCAAAGCAGGTTGTCTCCATGCCTAATCTTCATTTTGTTGCAGCGAGTGATTCATCGTCATCGACATTGGTACCTAGTTTTGTCACACTTTGACATTATTGGTGCAACATTGGCTCTCTTTCTTCCTGATAGGGAGATATTTTGGTCAACATCATTGGACCATCTTTGCAGGAGATTCGACATTGAGGGGGGGCTTCATGGTCTCTTCTTCTCTCTTATGGGGGGGACTTTTTCCTCACATGAGGTTTTGTTCTTCTCATTCATCATTGAGAGCATTGTGTGCTTTCATCATCTCTCTTTTGGGGGGGAGGTTTTTCCCATTGGGTTTTTCTCTCTTTCTTTGTTTATGGGAGATTGCATTTGCATTTCTACATGGGTACCTAACATGGCCTAGTAGTTGGGACCCATCTTGCATTGCTTAGTTGCATTGTAGACTTTAGTGCATTCCCCTAAGTTGCACTCAAGGGGGGGTGTTGGTGTAAATAATTATTCATCTTGGATATTATTACACTTTACTTAAGTTTACTTAGGACAATGCATTTCACAGTAGTTTGGGTATGAGACACTTGGGTGTTTGTGCCACATTGGGATAGTGTGTGTAGGAGAATTTCCACCTTTTATGGTGTTGATCTTATCTTGTTGTTACATTCCACCTCATGTGGAATATTATATTGTTTCTCCTACCTACCCACACCTATTTCCTACCTACCCTTGTTTCTTATTGAACCACATGTCATGTTTGTGTGCTCACATATCCATATAGCCTTGCCTATATAAACAAGCTCATCTACATTGTTTGTATGGGCATTCATTGAACATCTTGTAATGATTCAGTTGATCATATTTTGCATCTTGATAGAATACTGTTTATTCCTATCATCTATTTTGTTCTCTCTTATTTGTGCTTTCCATTACCTCTAGATCTTGGCAAAATCTCACAAATACATTAGTGCGGTTGGAGGTGAACTTTTTTAACTCCTTAACCCTAAATAGTTTTTCCTCTGTAAGTGCTTTTACAGTTTGTAATTTTCAGAATCTAATAGGTCGCTTCATTTTTTGTTTGTTTCCCTTTGTTTATTAGGGTTTCGTGGTGGTCGAGGTGCAATATTTTAACCCCCATTAACAAGGTTTTTGAAATTCGGTGGGAGATGAAGTGGAAGTGGCAAGAGACATTCCTAGGTAAGTTTTCAAACTTATATGTTTTGTAAGTTAACTGTAAAGTCTGTTTTTGCAATCAATGTCACACTATTTACAAAATCACCTTGTTTTTATTAGGCTATAACCTCTAGACCTGATTTCTGTAAATATGCACCTTAGTTAGGAGTTGATTTTGTTTGTTTATTATGGTTTCATTTCCCGTTGGTTGAGTTTAACTGTCTGTGAAGTGCATTTGTTGAATGCAATAGAGCTGCTTGAGGTGTGTTATTTATACCGCCTACAACAGGTGTATTAGACCTCATTGAGGTGCACTGTTTTGATCGCCTAGAAGAGGTTTCTTTCTGTAATATTAACCGAGTTTGTAATTTACTTAATGTAAGGGTCATCTCTAATTAACCTGTTCTTGTAATGTTAAGCAAATTTATAAGTTATTAAATCAAATTCATTTCTATAATTTTCTTCTCTTTTGTTTTCCGGTCCTCATTTTCTTCTAAATTGTTTGTACCCTGCAACTTTTCGATTGATTACGTTTTACTTTGGTGGTTGTCGTGAGTAGTGAATTAGTCCTTTTTAACCTCTAGACCTGATTTCTGTAAATATGCACCTTAGTTAGGAGTTTATTTCGTTGCTTTAGATGTTCTTAATATTATCATAACAACCCTTTATATATATACTGGTTACGTGTATTTCTTTTAGTATCTGTGAGATACCATAGTAGTTTGTATGTTAACTGAAAAGTCTGTTGTTGCAATGAATATATCAGTATTTACATAATCAACAATCAACAAAACACAACCAACAGTTAAGATTCTAAGATACACAATACGGTAAAGTAAGTGCCCATTATAAAACAAACACCTTGTTTTCATTACGTTATAACCTATAGACTTAATTTCTTACATGTACTTTTTAAGTATCTCTGTGATACCATAGTTGCCTCAATATTGTTTTAAGAAGAGGTCAATCATTGATAATTATGCACCTTACATTTATTATAGTTTCATTTCCTGTTGGTTGAGTTTAACTGTCTGTGAAGTGCATTTGTTGAATGCAATAGAGCTGCTTGAGGTGTGTTATTTAGACCGCCTACAACAGGTGCATTAGACCTCGTTGAGGTGCACTGTTTTGACCGCCTAGAAGAGGTTTCTTTCTGTAATATTAATCGAGTTTGTAATTTATTGAATGTAAGGGTCATCTCTAATTTTCCCGTTCTTGTAATGTTAAGCAAATTTATAATTTATTAAATCAAATTCATTTATGTAATTTTCTTCTCTTTTGTTGTCCGGCCCCCATTTTCCTCTGAATTGTTTCTACCCTACAACTTTCCGATTGATTACGTTTTACTTTGGTGGTTGTTGTGAGAAGTGAATTAGTCATTTTTGCATTCTTCAACAATGTTTTGTTTTACTTTGGCATTGGCCGCCTTTTTCTCCTGTATTAAGTTTTTTAACGATGTATTTTCTCTTGTTGGTTCTCATAGAATAGTGACATAATAATTCAATCAAAATTTTATAATGAATAGAGGGATGCAAGAAAGAGAGGACATTAAAAGTGTCGTGAGAAAGCTTTTGGAAGAGAGCAACAAGATAAAGCAGAACCTCAGAAAGGTTATTGATCAGTTCAAATGTAGAATGGCCAAGTAGTCAAGAACCCCTACTCCTATTGCTGCCACTCCCGTTTCCACCATTCCTAGTATGGGCAATGATGATGATACTATTAACAAACTCAAACTTTTCCCTCTTCCTATACCGACTCCTGAATAGTTAATAGATCCATTTGATGTTTTTGAGCTAGGAGATAAGATGCTTAAGTGGAATGATAATCAAGATGGATGGGTTGCATGGGTAGATACTGATTACAGTTAATTACACACAATTTCATGGGTTTAGTACTTATTTTGATTATATTTTGATATTTGAAGTAATCTTCATACTCTTCGTACTCGATTCTTATATGTGCAACTCATTAATCGGTACTGTGTTTTTTTTTTTTGTCTTGGTGTAACTATTACAAGTAACATAAAAGAAATATCCACGCACCACTGTATTGTTTCAGTTTTGCTTTACTTTACTCTGTTTTTGGTTTCCTTCTGCCCCATTCTGATGAACGCATAAATGCATTCATATGAGTATTGAAAATTACAATGGCCCATTACATTGGAAACCTTAAAATTTTTGTTAAAATTACAACAAGACAACTTTTGTAGTCAGTCAAAATACCTTGCTATGAAACTTCAAATGCAATTAACAAAGTTCTTTATTGTATTTCAAAAGCTATATCATCTGGTTGAGAAACAAAAATGCCATTGATCATTGAGATTTTTGTTGAGATATTTTTGTATGCGGGAAAAGTGGCCTGATAAAATGCTGATAAAACTCAATATGTGAAAATATTGCTAAATACTAGTCCACACACACACACAGGACTTCTTGATGCAAGCTATGGAGTAACAAAGTATTACTCAGCTTCCCAAGGTGGGTCCCATGGTTCTCTATCTCACAATGTCCCTCAAACCAATGTTTTTGCTCTCAGATCACTGAGCAAAATGGTTTAGGGATGGCAAATGCAAGAACGAGGGATGCTCTGATAGATTTTAGTATGAGATGTGTTATAAGCTATGCATGATTCTAGAAATGCAATAAACTAGATGATAAGATGACAAGGTTAGTATGAGTACTATCCTAACATGATATATTTAGTCTATAATTGAGCTAAATGATAAAGAAAATATTCTAAACATGCATATTTAGACTAATTCTTGATTTAAAAGAGAGGCTAAAATGATGAGCATATATGATATAAGAAAGCTTGAATGTATTTGAGTATAAGTGTGATACTACAAATTTGAAGGATGATTGTTATGGAGGAATGAGAGCTCTATTTATAGCAAGAATAGGGCAATGGATGGTCAAGATTGAATGGTTTAATCAAGGGTTGAGTTTGAAAGTTGGGGATCCATGTTTGGAATTGGCACCAATGAAATGGTGACAAGTGTCAACATAGGGTTGGGTTGAGAGAAGGGGTTGAAGACATTAAATGCCTGAGAAGACCTCATGGTTATCTAGAGGGTAAGGGTCAAGTCTAAATTAAGATTACCCATTGGATTAAGAGTTAATCCAAGGATAAACCTTTGTGCAAATGATTAAGAGATAATCATGGTTAAAGCATTAAAGGCCTGATGAGACCCTTGGGTTGGATGAAGGTTGAGTCAAAACAAATGTTTTAACCATGTAGGAGGTTTTGAGTTAACCATTAATGGTTATTGTAGACTTTGGGGGATTAAGTGGTTGAAAGTTGAAAGCCTTTAGTGGTTATCAAAGACTTTGAGGAATTAAGTGGTTGAAGGTTGAAAGCCTTTAATGGTTATCAAAGACTTTGAGGGTTTGAGAAGTGACTTCCCTTTGCTTAGGGATGTGACAAAGTTTAGAGAAGGGGTTAGGTTAATTAGAAGCGATTAAAAGATTCTAGAAGGGATTAGAAAGGGGTTTGGGATTTTGCAAGTGGATGGAGGGATAATAGGATTTAATTGAAATAAAGAATTTCATTCAATTTGGTTGCAATTTGGGGAAATTAAATAAATTAGATTTATTCAATTTAGGATAACTATTTAATTAAATTTGAATTTAATTAAAAGTGGATAGGGGGGATTTAATTGAATAAAATGATTTATTCATTAAATGGGTATAGTGAATTTAATTGAGTAATTTACTTAATTAAATAGAGGAATGTGGCTAATTTAATTAAATTGGATTTAATCAAAATAGAGAAATGAACATAAAATATTCATTTAGGAATATGGTCATTTTTATACGTCTACATTTTGCCCCTCTTTGAAGTGACGTGTGTGCACATGTTATTTCAAAGAAAATGATGCCTTATCATGATTTATGATCAAATGCAATTTTTGTGTCGCTCTTATGATTTGCCAGCCGTGCCCCAATTTTGATTTGATGTGTGATGCCCCAGATTCGATAGTTGATGGTGATTGGTTAACTCAAACCCTCCTACATGGTTAAAACATTTGTTTTGACTCAACCTTCATCCAACCCAAGGGTCTCATCAGGCCTTTAATGCTTTGACCATGATTATCTCTTAATCATTTGCACAAAGGTTTATCCTTGGATTAACTCTTAATCCAGTGGGTAATCTTAACTTAGACTTGACCTTTACCCTCTAGATAACCATGAGGTCTTCTCAGGCATTTAATGTCTCCAACCCCTTCTCTCAACCCAACCCTATGTTGACACTTGTCATCATAAACCTAGCGCATAGGGTCAAACGGGTAGCGCCTAGGAGGTGTAGATTAGCGCGTAGAGTCAGTCTAGCGCATAGGGTAGGTTAGGTGGCACATGGGGAAAAAGATTTAGCGCGTAGGGTTAACCTAGCGCATAGGGTAGAAAGAATAGCACGTAGGAAAGACAACCTAGCGCGTGGGGGTTTTTTAGCGCATTGGGTATCTGTTTTAGTGCATCTGGAAAATTTTTGCGAGATGAGCTGATTTGAAAATTTGTTTTGGTCTGTCTGTCATGATTTTATGCTTTTGTCCGATATGAGTGTTGATATAACTTGTTTTGATTTGCGATTTTCCAAGTTATGTATAGATATCAATGTGTTGTGTTGATCAAAATATGATTTATTTGCGTGTTCTATTTTAAGTTCAATGTGTGAAGCCTGAGTTGTGTTACAAGCTGATATGGGTTGAAAACTTGAGTTGTGTTACAAGCTGATATTGGTGGGAAACTTGAGTTGTTTTGCAAGTTTATGTGATTGTGGAGACTTGAGTTGTGTTACAAGTTTTGATATGGTTTTTGAGAACTTGAGTTGTTTTACAAGTTGATATGAAATGATAGGATTTTGAACTTTGATGTAGATGAGCAAATTGTTTCATGTTGTTGATGTGAGTTTGATTTTGATATCTTTGTTTTGATGTGGAACTGATATTGGATTTGTTTTGCTTGTTGACAGGAGCGATTGGGCATGGTTCAGTCGCGGGAGAGATTTCCCAGACCGTGGACATTGATACCGCAGTTGTCGCAGGCCGACCTTGACATTATTGAGAGATGTGGATTGACTTCTCTCTTGGATATGCCTCGGTTCACTGTGAACTGGGGGCTATTGACAACACTTGCGGAGAGGTGGCACAATGATACAAACACCTTCCATTTTGCCACTGGAGAGATGAAAGTCACACCAGAGGATTGTTACCGGATTTTGCGCATCCCTGTAGTAGGGACACTACTACCATATGAGCAGTCGAAGGAGGGTGGCACAGAGGCACTGCGCCGTATTTTTCAGGATGATACCGTCTGCAGCTATGAGATCCCATGGCAGGAGTTTTTCGACCTAGATTATGCACCACTGCCATCCGTACTAGCAGGGTTCATTGGTGGATTCCTTTGTCCTGATCGCAGGTCAAAGGGATTTTCTATGGGATGGGAGCTGGTTTTGGAGGAGATGGTCACTCAGGGCCGGAGGTTTGCATGGGGGTCAGCTATGCTGGCCCATTTATATCGGGGTCTGCATGAGGTAGTATACCTCGATTATGACAGTTTGTCAGCTGGCGTGACATTATTATAGGTATGGTGCTGGGAGCACATTTCAGCAGCGAGGCCACTAACAGACAGGGACAGGCCCGTAGGATGTGCATATGCCTATGGATACAGGGGTCTAGTTGTCCAGCATAAGCTGGGCAAACTAGAGCATTGGAGGAGAGTACTGGATGATATAGATACGGTCACCTGGTGACCGTATACAGGATGTGAGGTGTGGGCCGAGGATGGGATGGAGATGCCCTTTGTATTTATGACTAGGTACCTGATCGGGAGGACCCCGTTCGTTATAGAGAGGTTTGTGGTTACCCGAGTTTTGAGGCAGTTTGGGCGCCAGCAGGGTATTTCTCAGGGAGCATGCCTATATGCACGGTGGCAGCAGGATGTAGCAGATTGGGGGCCGACCATTGATAGTGCAGTGGCGGTGGA
This sequence comes from Cryptomeria japonica, assembly GCF_030272615.1. Taxonomy (NCBI): domain Eukaryota; kingdom Viridiplantae; phylum Streptophyta; class Pinopsida; order Cupressales; family Cupressaceae; genus Cryptomeria; species Cryptomeria japonica. The sequence goes on from NC_081414.1 coordinate 26,564,577, forward strand.
GGAGTTTGTGGGGTTGGCTGGGTAGATATGGGATTATGCCCCTGAGATTCAGGATGCGGGCATGACAGATGAGTTTGCTCGATTGTTTGCTACGCGGGCGGTGGCTAGGATATTTGATCCCGAGGAGATGAGGCTAGCCTTTGATTCAGATGAGGAGGAGTGAGATGGGGGAGACGACGAAGATGATGGGGAGGATGGAGGAGGAGGACGAGGGAGAGGAGCTAGAGGTAGGCGGGGAGATAGAGGGAGGAGAGGGGATAGAGGGGTAGATAGAGCGGTGAGACAGGGGAGGATAGATAGGGGGAGAGGTGGATTGGCTATTGGAGCAGGTGGAGAGGGGAGAGTGGGGGAGGTGCTAGCTGCAGTGGGTGGTACAGAGGAGGCTATACGACCAGCTTAGAGGAGGAGGACAGATGTGCTCCCACCTCCAGCACCAAGGACAGGCTGAGTGGGAGGGGTTCCTCCAGCACAGGTACCACTATGGGTTCGGGTCCTAGGTCATATGGAGGATGCTCAGATACGGACTCTACAGATTACTGTATAGCAGTTACAGGCACAGATTTTGACCTATCAGCGGTAGATTTCTTAGTTGACCACTGAGCGAGATACCGAGATAGAGCGGCGGGGACGAGCGGAGGAGGTGGTGTCCAGCATGCAGAGAGCAGCGGCGGGTGGTCCGATGAGAGACACCCTGAGAGAGTTGGTGCTGAGAGCCCAGGAGGCAGAGTATTATCAGCGACACTATGAGGCTGCAGTACCTAGGGATCGCTGAGTACAGAGTTTTGCACAGTCGAGATCTAGTCGATCTCAAGCTACTGGATCACGGTCTGAGAGCCGAGGTGTTACGGGGCCACCGAGACAGGACCCTTTGGGAGATCCCAGGGCGGGCGCATCTGGAGCTAGACCATCTCCGTCAGGGGATAGTCATACTTGAGAGACATGGTCTCTGTTGTATTTTTTTGAGCATTGTATTCTTTGTACTGGACACAGTGTTTTGACACATTTTGTACATTTGGATCATTTTGAGAGAGAGATATATATATATATATATATATATATATATATTCGACACCATTTTTGTTGATCATGTGGGGTGTTTATATGGATGCCTGTTATGTGGGCTATTTCGTTACTTTATGATGATGCAATGTTTAAATATATGATGTAATGTATGATGCAGGATGTATGCTTTTAAATGCTGTGAGATGTATCTTGAAAATGAGATGTATGATTGGATATGCAGTGTGATGTATCTTAAAATAACATAGATGATTTGATTTGCAACTAAATGTAAAATGATATGCAAATAATTGTAAAATGATATGCAATGATGTTAAAATGATATGCAACTAATGTTTTTGGAGCATCCCTCATTCTGTATTTGTCATCCGATATAGCCATTCGTTTGCTTTCTTTGTAGATATCATCATTGAGCATTGATTTATTTAGGATATGTTGAAAATTTATACAAGCATAATGGTATAATTGAACCATAATGACCTGAGAAAAATTTACATGATGTTTGATTTTGCAAGATAGCACAAGCGTAAAGGTATAATTGAACCAGGACGACCTGAGTGCGTATTGCATAAACAGACAAGATTAGATCATTTATATGCGTGAAGTGGAATCAGGCCTTCAGTGATATTCGATGTATCATGTCTCGAGGCAAGGATTCACACAGTACAAGTGATCGCCTCCCAGACAAAAGACTAAGAAAATATTGGAAGTTCCCCTTGACCTGTAGCTGTGAAGCATTTAGTGAGACAAGGAAGAGAATCCAAAAATTCAAAAAGTTCAAAATGCAAAACTAGTCAAGACTTTATGCAAGAATGCAACATTTAGTACTTCAGAAAATCATCCATCCTTGGTATTTTTGTGAATTGTTTTGTATTGGTTTTTGTGATGAAGCGTAGTTTTGGTTTGTTGGATGTCATGCTTCTGAATTTTTGCAATAGTTGTGATGTCTTGAATGTTTGCAAGTTTTTGAACAAGTTAATGCCCCTAGCTGAGTGTGCCTCTTGATATAATCATGTACAGCGATTTCCAAGCCATGGTGGGATGTGGTAAGAGGATATATATAGACAAATCAGGATAGTGACTACGCTAAGTATGTCCTGAATGGATATGTGCTAAGTGTCGGGCGATGGCCGATAGTGTTTGTATGGATAAAATGGTATGGAGATAGATAGAGGAGCCGTTCTTTCACAAGAGCGCCTATTGACCAGGTTGTCACCATTTGTTTTTATTTTTACTTTATGTTTTTGCTTTTTTCTGGATATTTTGATTTTTTTTTTTTGCTTATTTTTGCTTATTTTGGCTTTTTCCGTGCACTAGGCCACTTAAGTGTAGTACCTCTTTAGATGAATGCTGTTAGTTGGTTTGTCGAGCACATCTCCTTCAGAATTTGTTAGCTGATAGGCACTTGATCCATAGACTGATATGATAACATAGGGACCCAACCAGTTAGGTTCAAATTTCCCTTTCTTTTCTCGGTCTTGCTGATTTCTTGGATTTTCTTTGAGGACTAGGTCACCAACCTTGAAGTTGCGGGGAATGACCTTGTGATTGTAGCTCATGCACATGCATTATTGATATGCTTTGAGATGAGTGTAAGCATGTTGACGTCTTTCATCTAATAGTTCAAGTTCTTGCAGTCGGTTAACTCGATACTCTTCATCTGGGATTAAACCTTTCAAAGAGACTCTAAGAGATGGGATTTCTACCTCTAGGGGTAAAATAGCTTCTGATCCATATACCAATGAGTATGGTGTTGCTCCTGTAGGTGTGCGGATGTTGGTTCTGTATGCCCAAAGTGCTGGATTGAGTTGTACGTGCCAATCTTTGCCTGCATCATTCATTGTTTTCTTGAGGATTTTCAGTATTGTCTTGTTAGATGCTTCCGCTTGATCATTTCCCTGCGGGTAGTATGGTGTAGAGAACCTATGTTGGATTTTGAATTTTTCACATAGCTCTTGGACATCTTGATTCTTGAAGGGCCGTCCATTATCTGTGATGATTGAACTTGGAATACCATATCTGCAGATTAGATAATTTAGGATAAAAGAGGCAATTTGTTTCCCTGTCACTGTGGTCATGGGAACTGCTTCTATCCATTTGGTAAAATATTCCGTGGCTGTTATAATGAACTTGTGTCCATTTGAAGATGAAGGATGAATTTTGCCAACCAAGTCTAGTCCCCACTGACAAAAGGGCCAGGATGTTGTAAATGGCTGCAGTTCCTGTGTTGGTGCATGTATCAGATTGCCATGGATCTGGCATTTAGGACATTTCTTGGCGAAATGATATGAGTCCTTTTCCATGGTAGGCCAGTAGTATCCCATCCGTAGAAGATTTTTAGCAAGAGTAGTACCACTTGAATGTGTGCCACAAATACCTTCATGAAGCTTGTGTAAAATAGAATTGGAATCATTACGATCAAGGCAACGAAGAAGAGTACCATTGAGACCTCGACGATACAAAGTATCAGCGGTAAGGGTGTAACGGGCAGCTTGTCGGATAAAGTTACATTTTTGGTTACGGGATTGGTCAATAGGTAAGATATTGTGCTTGAGGTAGTCGTATATTGGTCCATATAACGGAGAATCTGAACTAGTCAAGGCATAAATAACCTAGGATTCAGAGTGGTCATAGGCGGGGGAGAACAGTTGCTCTACTAGGAACTCATAACGACTTTGTTGTTCTGGAATTTGTAGTAATGAAGCGATTGTAGCCATTGCATCGGCTGCTTTGTTGTTCAACTTTGGTATTTGCTCGAAGGTGATGTGCACAAAATACTGTTTGAAGTCATCCACCATTCGTTTGTAGGGTAGTAGTTTGTCATCCTTTGTCTGATAGTCGTTGTTGATTTGTCTGATAGTCGTTGTTGATTTGATGGACAACTAGTTGTGAGTCTCCATAGACTTTCAACTCTGTGATTTTCCATTCTACGACCATTTTGATGCCTATGACTAGTGCCTCATATTCAGCCACATTATTTGTGCATGGAAACATGAGCCTATATGAATTTGGTATAGTGTGTCCTTCAGGTGTGATGAACAGAATGCCAGCATCTGAACCATGTTGTGTATAGGATCCGTCAAAGTATAGGATCCATTGTTTAGTAGAAAGAGCAAGAACGTCCCTGTATGGAAATTCGATCTCCATGGTGTGTTTGCCGGGGAGTGATGCTTCAGCCAACTAATCTGCAATTGCTTGTCCCTTGATGACTCATCTTTCTATGTATTGGATGTCAAATTCACTGAGAATCATGACCCATTTAGCCAATCGGCCTGTAAGAGCGGCCTTGCTGAGTAGATATTTGAGAGGATCAATTTTTGCTACTAGTTTGATGGTATGTGCTAGCATATAATGTCGGAACTTCTGAGATGCAAAGACCACTGTTAGGCAAGCCTTTTCAATGAATGTATAGTTGAGTTAATAGCCATTCAATGTCCTACTTATATAATATATGGCGCATTCCTTCCCTTGTTGATCTTCTTGTGCCAATAGTGCCCCCAGTGATATAGCTGTTGTTGAGATATATAAGATAAGAGACTTTCCTGCGACTGGTGGTACTAGAATTGGTGGATTCATCAGGTACTGTTTGATTTGGTAAAAAGATTCTGCACACTTGGCCTCCTATTGGAATGGTACATTTTTGTGTAGTAAATGGTTAAATGGTAGACTTTTATCTGCTACCTGAGCGATGAATCGCCTGATTGATTGAAGTCGTCCCTGTAGAGATCTGAGTTGACTGATATTCTTTGGTGGTGGCATGTCTATAATGGCTTGTACCTTTGCTGGATCTACTTCAATACCTTTAGCTGAGACAATGTAGCCTAGTAACTTGCCTGATGTTACCCCGGAGACACACTTCTTAGGGTTGAGCCTGACTTGGAATTTCTCCAATCGATCAAAAATCTTTGTTAGGATGCCAAGATGTTCAGCTCTAGTGAATGATTTAGCTAATAAATCATCCACATAGTCTTCCATAAATGTGTGCATCATGTCATGGAAGATTGTTGTCATTTCTCTTTGATAAGTGGCCCCTGCATTCTTTAAGCCAAGAGGCATACCATTCCAGCAATATTTTCCCCAAGGATAGGTGAATGCTGTTTTATCTTGATCTTCAAGAGCTATTTTGATTTGATTATAGCCTGAGAAACCGTCCATTAGTGAGAGCATTGCATGGCCTACTGTGAGATCTACAATTATGTCGATACTGGGTAGAGGAAAGTCGTCCTTTGGACAAGCTTTGTTGACGTCTCTGAAGTCAGTGCAGATTCTGATACTACCATCTGGTTTTGATACTGGAACGATGTTGGAAATCCATTCTGCATAGTCAATGGGTCGGATGAATTCGACATCTAATAGTTTCTTTAGTTCAGTTTTGACCATGAGTGCCACCTGTGGATTCATCTTTCGTAGCTTTTGCTTGACTGGCTTAACTCCTGTAGAAATGGACAAGTGATGCATGATTAAGTGTGGATCTACTCTGGGCATATCATCATATGACCAAGCAAAGTTAATTTGTTGTCCTTTAAAGAAGATGATGAATGCCGATCTTTCTTCCTCTGTCAGAGATTCTGCAAGGTGTATGTTTTTGGCTGCTTCTATGGTACCAATGTTGATTGATTGAGTGGGCTCAATCAAAATGGGTGATCACTCATGAAAGTGTTGAGGAAGAGTGTCAAGTCTCCCATCGTTAGGTGCCTTAAAAAGGTTTTCACCCTCAGATGCGTCCTTTATTTTTACTTTTTTGTGATTTAGAGCTGCCATTGACTGGTTTTCAGCATCAAATCCTTTATTTAGTTCATTTTTGCGACTGAGAGACTTGGCACTCCTTGATTGATAGACATCGTTATTTTGTTCACTGGTAGAGCCTGTTTCTAGATTTATGGTACACAGGTAATGGATAATAGATTCATCATCTGGGAAAATTGGTATATCATATGTTTCAGGTTCATCCCAATCGATGAGGCCAGGAAAGACAAGTGGTAAGGAATCGTTGGGTGGATCAAGCTCTGCTACTGTAAGTGTTAGGACAGAGTTTGCATCGTGATTGTTCTTGGTTTTAAAGAAGTTCAGGATTTCGTCGAGGTCTTCGATGGTATTATCTTCCACATAGACTTGTTCATAATGTTCCTATTCGCTTTCCTTGGCATCATAGATATTTTGTGGTCCGAATTCAAGAGGTCTATCTTCTGCGTTATGTTCTTCTTGAGAAAGGGATATAGAATCAGTATCATCCAGGACATTTGTAGTAGCATTGGAGTAGGTACCCCATTCATATTCATTGGAATCTGTCTCATAGACATCATCCCAGATTCTATCGGTGCTGCAAACAGGTATGTTGTATGGTGAAAACAAATCTTTGATAATGGATACCATTTTGATGGTTTTTGTTGATTCTGTATCAGATCTGTCTTCTACTTGCTGGATTTGTTCATAGACTTTACTTCCTCGGGGAGGAATAACGGTATCTGGAGATGACATGATTTGTTTTGAGACATTGGTGTTTGAATGAGCTACTGCTGCAGATAGGGCCTTCTTATGACTGAGAAGCTTTCCTTGATGCAACTTCTGATCTTGACGTTCCCGTGCCTTGTGGATTGTTTCTGTTGATTCAAAGAGTGCTTCGCGACAGGATTCGTCTTTGTACTTCTTCACCTTCCATTGAGCTTTTGTAGTTGTGTGTGGCGGCCTTTTCAATAGGAATGTGAGTTTAGAACCCAATCTTGCTTTGTTTCTACTAGGTTGTGAAGGAAGATCTATAGGTTCAGTGACTCCTTCTTTGCGTTTCCCAATAGGTCCTTTACCGCCATATCCCATTTGCTTCATGATTGAGTAGCCTTTTCCATACAGGTGTGTTGGTAGAACAATGTCCAGAGCGGCTGCTCTATGATCTTCTTCCTCATCTTTGTATAACCAGCTAAGAACATCTTTGTCTTCTGATTCATGTGCGAGAGTACCCAATTGGATGAAGGTACCATCAAATTTAGTGATGGGCTGAGTGGCTAGATGTGTTGATGTAGTAGGCAAACCATGCGATCTAGGTGATGTTGACAATTTGGCCAAACATAATGGTTCCAAAGAGTATTCTCCCATGCCTTGGTCTTTGATTTGCATTTTCTATTTGAAGTCTCCCCATAAGGAGTTTGATTTTGCTATTGGTGGATCTGATGTTGAAGATCGCTGCTTTTCTCTATTATGAGGAACCAAACTGTCTTGGGCTGCCCCCATTGCATTGCAATGTTGAAATGGATTGTGATCAACTGATATGGAGATTTCTTGTCCATCATAAGAAAACTTGACACATTGGTGATATGTAGAAGGTACTGCTTGCATTTCATGTATCCAGGGTCATCCTAACAAGATATTGTAGGTTAGATCAATATTTAAGACTTGACATATAGTATCCTCTTGTACTAGTCCTACTTGAATAGGTAATATCACTGTTCCTTTAGAGGACCTTTCCTCATCATCATATGCTTTTATGGTAATCTTCTTGCAAGGATCAATAGATTCTTCTGAGAAGCCTAATGCACGGATAAGCTTTAAAGTACATATATTAAGTCTGGCTCCTCCATCTATTAAGACTCTCTTTACTCGATGTTTGCAAACAATGACTTCAATATGGAGAGGAGTATTATGCGGATGACTTAAGGAAGTATTGTCATGCTCTGAGAAGGTGAGGTTATGAGGTCCTGTCATATGGGCGACCATAGCTTGAAATCTGTCTGTATCCAGATTTTGAGGTACATTTGTTTCCAATAGTGCTTGTTCCAATATGTCTTTGTGCTTTGGTGATAGTTTCAATAATTCCACGATAGATATCTGAGCTAGAGTCTTGCGTAGTTGGCTAACCAAATCATATTGGATTTTTGGTGTGGTAGTTGTAGGTGCAGTATGTCCCTTCAAGACATATTTCTGAGTTCGGGTTGTTACATTGACAGATTCATGATCATGCCGATCTCGAATGGTGATGACATTGACTTAATGATCTTCAGTTGAGATGTGGTTGATGGTGTTGTTGTAGATGTGATTAATACGAGCTCCGCGTGTATCATCTGAAGTTGATGCTCCATCTTTGTTGTAATTTGGGAGAGGATTTTTGAAGGCTCTGTGATCACCATTTGTTTTGAGACCATCCACCGTTAGGTCACCTCGATCAATCATGTCCTGTACTATGTGTTTCAATCTCATGCACTCGTTTGTTCTATGACCCTTGTTGCGATGGAAATCACAATAGTGTGAATCATTCCACCAAGGTGGTTTGATTGGGGGTTCATAGTTGCTGATTGGAGGCAAAGAAAGAATCTTGTTCGCCAAAAGTTCTCTGAATGCGGATTCTAATGATTGTCCCAGTGGTGTGAAGATACGCTTTTGGCAATTGTTCGTGTTGTTGCGTGAATTGTTGTTAGGTCCTGGATTCATGTTTTTGTTTTGAATATCGTTGGTGTTGTTTGTGTTGAGTTGTCCTTGATCAGTGTTTGGTGTATAGGTGTTAACATTTTAAAGATTTTTCGTGTTTTGAGGATTTCCAGATAATGCAAGCACTGGTTGTTTAGATTTGGGATCATGTGTTTCATTGTTGCCTTCGTTTTTGTTTCGAGTCCAAAATCGAGATTTGTCAAGGTTGGTGTTGTTCTGATTATTGTAGTTTGATGAGTTTGTTCCTTCTTTGTAGAATTTGAGTGTTCCCTTTTTGACACATGCTTCTTCTATTTGAATGCCATTTTCAATCAATTTAGTGAAAGATGGTATGCATTGAAGTTTTAATCTGTAACTCATTTCGCCATTCAAGTTATTGATGAAGATTTCCATTTTCTCCTTTTCGGGAATATCTCGAGGATATCGTGATACCATGCGTCGCCAGCGTTGAAGGAACACCATGAATGTTTCATTGTTCTTTTGTTTGGTGTTGCAAACATCTAGCATGGTTATGGCATGTTGGATGTTGTAGGAATAGTGGGTTATGAATTTGTTAACCAATTCATCAAATGATCTGACAGGTGGCGAAATTTTGGATAACCATTCCATGGTTTGCCCTCCCAAGCTTCTAGGGAATAACCTCATCGAATAGGTGTCATCATGAGCAAATTCAAGGCTTAGTGTGCAAAATTTTCGAACATGATCTCGGGGATCACTTTTCCCATCATATTTATCAAATTTGGGAACGTCTGAGTTTGGAGGAAAATGCACCATATTCAATCTTCTGTCAAATGGGTAAGGACATATTTCGTTTAAAGAGTACCGCACTGTCGTCCCCTGTTGCATATCCTGTATTTGCCTTTGCAACATTTGCATTTGTTGAGTAAGGGCTGCCAAAGGTATATTGTCTTGTCGAGGGAAAAGTTCTTGCCTTGTATTGGCTCTCAGCTGAAAAGGTGTAGTAAATGGTATATTTTGTTCTGGTGTTTCTAGTTCAGGTATATGCATCTCTGGTATGCGTTGTTCTGGAATGTGTTGCTCAGGTATATGTTGTTCAAAGTTATGGGTTTCTTCTTCTATTTGTTGTTCTTGATATGCATATTGTCGAGATCCAATTTTAAAGATGTTTGGGTCTAAATCTTCAGGAAGTTTAACGCCTTTACTCGTAAGCATGAACAGATATTTTTCTTTGTCATTTTCCATGAGCTTTTCTACAAGTTTTTGGAAGGAAGGGTTTTCTTGACATTCCCGAAGAAGTGCTTCAGTAATTTCCGGTTCTTCTAAGGGTGGAACTTCAAAAGGATTTGATAATTTGCGATTCATACTAGACTCAGCGTGTGCCTTGCTTTGTTTGTCTCTTTGAGAGCGAGTAAAAGGCATTTTAGTAGAAACTCTCAGTGATGAAAGGGACAAAAGCCTCATTGATATGTTGCTCGGGGGTTGTTGGTTCTGGTCGAGATGTGTTATATGTGATGCACTCGTCGGGCAAGAATGCTGGATTGATCTTTCCTCCGCGGTTTATGGTTTGATTAAAAGCAAACTTTTGACAGTATGCTCTTGTTTTCAAAGGTTCTTTGTCAAATTCGCTAGATTTGTTTTGGATATAACGTTTGACGTGATGAAGGAATACCCGATGAGATTTGAAGAGTTGACGATTGATGTATAAAAACTTATTTCTCTTGATGAATTTGGAAAAACTAGGTTGTTGTTTCTTCAACGTGATGTTACGATAGAGGTTCTTTCTTCTCAGAATAAGGGGATTAGTCATGCATGAGTGATCAATCGTTTCCTTTGATTTGTTTGGATTAAGTTGATTCTTGCTTTTGAAAATTTCAAATCTTACTCTATCAAAGTGAAGGTTTTTAGATGCCCCTTCACGACAAAGCATGTCAAATGATATGGAGAAAAGCCTCCCGATCTGGAAACTTGATGTGACAATTTGAAAATTTTTAAACAAGTGTTTTGAGATAAAAATCTGTAAGATGGTAAAGGATTCTGTTGATACTGATGATGAGATTTTCAGATTATGATAGAAGAGACATCCTCTATTGTACGATTCATTTAGGATTCTGACAATGTTCGTTTTGACACAAATTTTGCTCAAGAAATAGTTTTAGTGGTTTGTTTTCATCACTCTGGTTTGATGAAAAATGATGTTGATAAAAAGGCTTCTAAAAATGTTTTTGAAATTTTCAAAATTTTTCCTGGTTTTGCTCTTTGTTTTTCTGTTTTGGATCACGCGCTAGAACAGAGTCTACATGCACTACTGAAATTTTTCTATGCGCTAAAATAATAACCACAAGCGCTAGACTGCCCCCAGACACGCGCGAAACTTTTTGGACTGTTAAAATTGTTTTTCTAGCTGTTGAAAAATCTATGCGCTATCTTGGGTTTGCGACGCGCTAACTGTTGGGCTTTATGCGCTAATATTTGGTCTCCACGCGCTAAGCTATTGCTTCCACGTGCTAAACTATTTTTCTGATGCGCTAAATGATTTTACACTGTTTTTGTCTTAAGATGAAACGCTACTGTTTTGAACTAATGTGCTAACTGGTGGTTTGGATGCGCTAACAGAAGTACTCCACGCGCTAAGAAGTTGCTCTCATGCGCTAAACTGCCCTGATTTTTTTTTTTTTGGTTTGGTTTTTGTGAATTTTGAATTTTTGTTGGAAATTTTTCAAGTTTTATGGATGATTTTCTGAAGTAATAAATGTAAACATGGCACAAAAAGTACAACCATTTTTCCTAATCTAACAAAAAGTGTATTTTTAGCGAGGATGTGTTCAAATCTCCAATGTTTTAATAGGTTTAGATACAAATAATACACTTCAGAAAGACTCTTTAGTCAAGGGTCATAAATAACATCATAGCCCACTAGTCTCGATACTCCATCAGCTCAAACAACCGTGTCACCCCTTAGAGGGCACCCATTTTTTTGCCTTTTGCTAGAAATTAACTCAAAGTGAATTGTTTCACAGTTGAGTAGTTATCTTGGGAGATATATGGTGAGTAATCTTGGGGGTAGATTCTTCCCCACCCTTGCACTATGATGTTATAAATGTCTGGTTACTGACTCAGCTCAAAGCTTCTATTTTTAGGGTTCGTAATCAGGCTTCCTATTCGGTCATCAGTGATAAACTCCCTCAAGAGGCTTCCCAACCTTTAAAATAAAGGCTTTACATATCTCAAGGATACTGGGGGAAGGCTAATCGCTGCGCGCAACCGTTGAAAAGGACTTTTGTCACTTTCCACATTTGATTATAGTGGGTTGGAATTCTTGACGTCAAAGCCGTTCCCCACTTAGGTCGTTCCCTTCACACCGGCCATAAACGACTTTAAGAGTTGATTCCAACTCCTCGGGAAGGCAGACGTGCTAAAAGTTTTATTGCTTGAAGTAAAGAAAGCTGTAAGAGTGGTTTGGATTTTTGATCACCCAGTTAAGGGGAGAGCATATTCCTTCCACTTTCGAGACAAAACAATCAAGTTGGTTTATTTTATCCTTTCAATTCAGTGATTTGCTAAAATCTATGTGGAGATGTTTCTCCACAAAAACATGGTGTTTATTTTATCCTTTCAAAGCAATGATTTTCTGATCTATGAAAAAAAATTTGTTCAGCAAAGTAAATTCGATGTTTTGGTCAGCAAAAGAAATCGTTTAAAAGAAAATGGCCCGCTCCACCTGCAAGAAAATTGTTAGAGTCCTGCCAAAAGTCAATGGAATAGTTAGAAAATCTAGATTTTGACGGACTTCTACAAGTCTAAATTTTAGTGCGGTTACAATTTTAAATTTTTTCTCTCTGTCTGTGATGCACTACAGAAAGGACTGTACGCGCTACACTAGAACTTAGATGCGCTAAAATTATGTCGAAAAGCACTAAACTGTTTGCTGGATGCGCTAAACAGTGCATTGAAAGCGCTGCTTTGTTTTTTTTTTCGAGTTGAGACCTACAGGAAAAGTGCTGATTTGATGCGCTAAAATATGGCCTTCACGCGCTGGATAATGGGCTTTAAGCGCTAGTTTGTTAGCTAGATGCGCTATCTGACAGACTCGAAGCGCCAATATATTTTTCACATGCGCTACTCTATTTTTCATCCGCGTTGAGACCTACAGGAAAAGTTTTTGTGTGGGTTATGCGCTAAAGAATGGACTTTACGTGCTAGAGTAGAGGCCCCACGCGCTGAACAGTGGGTTGGATGCGCTACTCTATTTACGGGATGCGCTAAATAGTGATTTGAACGCGCTAATTCATTTTTTCCGCGTGCCTGTAAAAGAGGTTAGTTTTAAAAACCGATATGATATTTGGGGTCAGGCCCCACGGTGGGCGCCAGAAATGTATGCGGGAAAAGTGGGCTGATAAAACTCAATATGTGAAAATATTGCTAAATACTAGTCCACTTACACACACAAGACTTCTTGATGCAAGCTATGGAGTAACAAAGTATTACTCAGCTTCCCAAGGTGGGTCCATGGTTCTCTATCTCACAATGTCCCTCAAACCAATGTTTTTGCTCTCAGATCACTGAGCAAAATGGTTTAGGGATGACAAATGCAAGAACGAGGGATGCTCTGATAGATTTTAGTATGAGATGTGTTATAAGCTATGTATGATTCTAGAAATGCAATAAACTAGATGATAAAATGACAAGGTTAGTATGAGTACTATCCTAACATGATATATTTAGTCTATAATTGAGCTAAATGATAAAGAAAATATTCTAAACATGCATATTTAGACTAATTCTTGATTTAAAAGAGAGGCTAAAATGATGAGCATATATGATATAAGAAAGCTTGAATGTATTTGAGCATAAGTGTGATACTACAAATTTGAAGGATGATTGTTATGGAGGAATGAGAGCTCTATCTATAGCAAGAATAGGGCAATGGATGGTCAAGATTGAATGGTTTAATCAAGGGTTGAGTTTGAAAGTTGGGGATCCATGTTTGGAATTGGCACCAATGAAATGGTGACAAGTGTCAACATAGGGTTGGGTTGAGAGAAGGGGTTGGAGACATTAAATGCTTGAGAAGACCTCATGGTTATCTAGAGGGTAAGGGTCAAGTCTAAATTAAGATTACCCACTGGATTAAGAGTTAATCCAAGGATAAACCTTTGTGCAAATGATTAAGAGATAATCATGGTCAAAGCATTAAAAGCCTGATGAGACCCTTGGGTTGGATGAAGGTTGAGTCAAAACAAATGTTTTAACCATGTTGGAGGGTTTGAGTTAACCATTAATGGTTATTGGAGACTTTGGGGGATTAAGTGGTTGAAAGTTGAAAGCCTTTAATGGTTATCAAAGACTTTGAGGAATTAAGTGGTTGAAGGTTGAAAGCCTTTAATGGTTATCAAAGACTTTGAGGGTTTGAGAAGTGACTTCCCTTTGCTTAGGGATGTGACAAAGTTTAGAGAAGGGGTTAGGTTAATTAGAAGCGATTAGAAGATTCTAGAAGGGATTAGAAAGGGGTTTGGGATTTTGCAAGTGGATGGAGGGATAATAGGATTTAATTGAAATAAAGAATTTCATTCAATTTGGTTGCAATTTGGGGAAATTAAATAAATTAGATTTATTCAATTTAGGATAACTATTTAATTAAATTTGAATTTAATTAAAAGTGGATAGGGGGGATTTAATTGAATAAAATGATTTATTCATTAAATGGGTATAGTGAATTTAATTGAGTAATTTACTTAATTAAATAGAGGAATGTGGCTAATTTAATTAAATTATATTTAATCAAAATAGAGAAATGAACATAAAATATTCATTTAGGAATATGGTCATTTTTATATGTCTACAATTTTTATTAGAAGTTTTTGCACCAAATTAGAAGATTAAACCATCTATGTGATGACACACACATATCTCTATTACAATATGCTGTTTTTACTGTTTAGTTTTACTGGTTTTGTGATTTTTCATTTTCAAGCTTTTTTTACCTTTCTATTTTGTCTATGGTTGCACCTTTATTATATTATAATTTTTTTTTTGATTAATTATTTAAATAAGCTTTGAACAATAAGAATGTTTTATAATTGAAATATTTTAAATTAATACCACTATCTTAATATGTATAAAAAAAATGTTAACTCAAAGTTACAATTGGAATCTAGCAGTTCGATAAAAAAAAACATCTACTTAAAATATTGAGTACGAGTTTAGCTCTTCCTTAGAATCTTTCACTGGTCTATAACTTGTATTGACTTTTCTCAGCCTTTACAGTTGACCAAGCATAAACTGTAAGTATCCATTGATAGATGGTGATTTGAGATTAAAATGAGAATGTGACCCATTTAAGTGCCCTTCATATATACATGAGATATAGAAATCAGATGACATCTCTAGCAACGTTCTGATACCACTCTCAACGAATTTGTAACTAAGGCGATTATTAAAACAAATGGTTGTCTGTAGATTTGTTGTTCTTTCCTATCCATTCCTCATTTTTGGTGCATTGTTTTTGGTGTGAAACTTTTCAAGCCATTAAGGTTTAGTTTGGTGGTTGTCCTTGGGACTTCCTTCTTGAATCCATTATGTCGTTGTATGTCTTCTAATAAGAAAATTTCCAACCTCGTACTAGGATCATATAGACATGAGATGATATCTATTTAGTTAGGTGCTCATCCTCGACACAAAATTTCTCAATCCATTATGTCGTTCTATGTCTTCTAATAAGGATGTTTCCAACCTCATAATAGGATAAAAATCAACTTTATTCTGCAAGGCAATATACTAGTCCAGACAACATCACTCCTTTCTATTTTACCTGTGATTGCACCTTTACTATATTAGTCTAATAATTTTTTTTGATTAATTATCTAGATAAGCTTTGAACAATAAGAATGTTTTATTATTGAAATTTTTAAAATTTAATACAACTATCTTAATATGTATTAAAAAAAATGTTAACTCAAAATTACAACTGGAATCTAGCATTTCGATCAGAGAACACATCTCCTTAAAACATTAAGTACAAGTTTAGGTCTTCCTTACAATCTTTCACTGGTCTATAAGTTGTATTGACTTTTCTCAACCTTTACAGTTGACCTGGCATAAACTGTAAGTATCCATTGACATATGGTGATTTAAGATTAAAATGAGAATGTGACCCATTTCAATACCCTTAATATATATGTCAGATATAGAAATCAGACGATATCTCCACCAATGTTTTGATACCACTCTCAATGAGTTTGTAATCAAGGCGATTATTAAAATAAATGGGTGTCTGCAAATTTACAATTTTTTGCTTTCCATTCCTCATTTCTGTTGCATTGTTTTTGGTGTGCAAGTTTTCAAGCCATTAAGGTTTAGTTTGGTGTTTGTCCTTGGCACATGCTTTCTCAATCCATTACGTCGTTATATGTCTTCTAATAAGGAAATTTCCAACCTCATACTAGAATCATATAGACATGAGATGATATCTATACCAATGTTTTGATACACCTCCCAATGAGATTGTAATTAAGGCAATTATTAAAAGAAATGTCTGTCTACAAATTTGTTGTTCTTTCGTTTCCATTCCTCATTTTCGTGTGCATTATTTTTGATGTGCAAGTTTTTGATTCACTAGGGTTTAGTTAGGTGCTTATCCTCGACACAAAATTTCTCAATCCATTATGTCGTTCTATGTCTTCTAATAAGGATATTTGCAACCTCATAATAGGATCAAAATCAACTTTATTCTGCAAGGCAATATACCAGTCCAAACAACAACACTCCTTTCCTCACATTGAAACTGAAACCATTTGTACAGTAAAAGTTAGGTAACCCATGCTTCTCTTGCGATGTGCATCTGTCTTCTCTGCAAATGAAATGCCTTCTTTTCTGTAGTTTAATTCAAACACACAAAATTATTTTCATCTTGCTAAGTTATTCATTTTTGCACATGTCTTTATCTGTCAATAGCTTTATTTTAGGACAACCTGTACAATATTACATTTTTAGAAAAAATTAAACATATACTTACAAAAAATTATAATAGTTTGTTAATGACATGTACTGCCATGCACGTTTAGTGCTGCCATTCCTTTGGATTTTAAAGAACTCAATCCAAAATGTCATCTCCATCAACTACCTCTGAATCTCTACAACAATCCGCAATTGACACTTTGGTAAGCTAATACGTTCTACCTTTTCAAAACCACAACTTTGTCGTCATTACTTTCAATAATATCCTTCATTCATAATACATTTTAAATTGATTTCATGCCTTCCATTTCGACATGATCCCTATTTTCTAGCATACACAAATATAGTTAAACATTCTTTAATTGATGCATTTTTATATCCTTGCCATGTTCAGTGGTTCAAAATTCTTTAATTGCATGCATTCCAAAACACTCAACTATACTGTCATGCCCAAAATTTAAGGCAAGAACGGGATAATTTTTTTTTTAAAACGGAACTAAATAACCTTAAAATGCTAATAAGAAACGCACTAGCAAGCTTTGTCTTAACTATGGTTGAGTTAACTTAAAACCTAACTCAAGTAAACGAGAATTAATTTAGAATTAAATGCGGAATTACCATGAGAATATATTTATTGACTCACTAAACCCCCTAAAATAATTGGCGAGGATATTATCAATAAGTCCATATTGTCTAAAATTCATTTTTAAATCAATAATTAAAATAATCGATTAAAGAGTCAATTAATTTCTTAATGAATATCTCCCATAAATTTATTTATAATAAAATCTAAAAACAATCCTTTTTTTTTTTTATACCTTTATGTTTAACAACAAACTCTTAATAAAATAGTTGATTTACCATTTGCCCTTTAAACAACCTTATTATTAATTGTTTAAATCAAAATAAACATTAATAGATATAATAAATCATAAAATATCTTTAATATATGTAAATAAATTTTCTATACTTATATATATATATACATAGATTTTTCCATAATAAACATGTCCAAGGAAACCCTAACTTTATTAATATATTAATGCCTTTCTTTATTTGTTAACACTTCTTTATTTTATTTTCCTAGCCCTACCCCGGGCTAGGGTTTTATCCTTAACTCTTGGCAGGGCGGAGGTTCGCACAGGGGCCGAGCGGATGAAGGTGGAGGGGTTTTTTTTGCTACGAGAGGCGGTAGTTTACCCCGGCCGACCACTGTGTCAACTCACAGCGGCGGCGGTGGCCGAGTGCCGCCCATTGTGTGTCCACACAGTGGGGGCCGCGGCGCCCCCATTGTGTGTTCACACAGTGGCGGGTCGCGACGCCGCCCATTGTGTGTTCACACAGTGGCGGGTCGCGACGCCGCCCACTGTGTGCCCAAACAGTGGTGGGTCACGGCGCCGCCCACTATGTGTGCACACAGTGGGGTTCAACCTGCCCGCGCAACGCCCCCCCTTTATATATATATTTTAGTTATTACTTAATCCTTTTTTTTTGTTTATTTATTAGGTAATAAAATATATAAATACGTTTATATATATATATATATATATATATATATATATATATATATATATATATATATATATATATATATATATATATATATATATATATATATATATATATATATATATATATATATATATATATATATATATATATAGCTGTATTGCATCAAGGCAAATTCTGTTTTACAGATGTATGTCGCTGTTTTTATTTTGAACATTTTTAACAGGCTATATATATTCTACAAATTTTAAACGATGCATTTATTTCTTTTTATGAAAATCCTAGTTGCAAGAATGGTAGATAGATTTTCTGCTATAGACTTACTTTCTGCACAAATAAAGTAAATAACAGAATTAAACAAACTTAACACAACTACTATTTAAATCTAGAATTTGAACTTTTTTTTTTTTCATATTCTGCAAGTTAATAAAATGACAATAATTTCAACTATAAAAAATATATCTCTATATAGACTAGATAAACCATCTATCTTAGATATTATTTTCTATAACAAAAGGAAAGTCAATTTCCAGAACTATATTGTTCTAATTTGCATTTACAGAGAACCGAACTATATGTTTTATTTTCAGCCTACAATATGCATGCAATTCTAATTTATTCCTTTCCTGTTTTATTTTATTTTAAATGCATAATAATGAAATGAATTTCTTGCTTTTCAAATTATCATACACACATCAAATATAAAATTTTCTTTTGAACTTTGGAGAAACTAATTTAGGAATACTTATTTCTTTTCTGCAATAAATAACATACTAAAATATTACAAATTTTTCTTTTAAAAATGTATCTCAAAGACACTATTATCTCTTTACAATGGGTCTCTCATTTCTAATAAATGAGGAATTTTTCAAACAATAATTACATTCACAAATAGTTTACTGCAACCAATATCTTCTGCAACCTTCCACTTGTCCTATTCTTTTCTTTCGACAACCTACATTTTAAATCAAAGCTATGACCATGGAGTGCTCACCTCCCAGCCTAGGCTAACTGGTAGCCACCCCCGAACTCGGAGAACCAAGTCCTAGATAGGTAACAAACATGCAAACACAAAAGACAAAATACACACAAACTCAAAACACACTCCCAACCCGGGCTACACTGCACCACACATTGGTGATGTCTTTTCAAGGGTGGTAGTGGACCAAGTACCATGAGGAGACTGCAAGTATGGTAAAACAAATTGCCACCTCATGGCAAACCAAATACATCAAGTATAACATAATCAACCCCTTATTCCTTATGCCCCCCAAGGCATTCATGCCTTATTTCCCTCCTTATGACCCCCAATGCATAAACAAGCTATGTAGTAAGGGTCACATAAATTCCCTTGTGATCACTCTCATAACAAGAGTCTCTCACTCGAAGGCTGTCACTTCTACCACCCAAAAGATCCTCCTCTCTCCCAAGAGTAGGAGGTCTTGATTACTCCCAAACACACATACAATGTATAAACACAAAATACCAAATAAATTCCCAAGAGAGCATGCACAGAAACTAGTCTTTTACCCAAACATTACTTCAAAAACACATGCAATAAGAAATCATTATAAGACAAATACCACCAACCTTAATCTGCCCAAAGGTATGCTAGTTTTGCTAAGGATGAGTAGCCCAATTCCATGGTTCTTCCCTTTCTACCCTTAGCAAAATTCTCAATCCAAAAATCTAGCTTATTCTTTTCAAAATTCTTTTGTCTCCAAAAATGGAGAGTGGGTGATTACCCACTAATTTTCTAATTCTTGCTTAAGAAGCCTTTTGTGAGAGTTCTCACAAGTTTCCAAAAACTGAAAAAGAAGGAAAGGTAAAATGGGAAAGGGAACTCTCATTCGAAAGGGAAGGTTTACAACTCAGTTCAAGTCTT
The DNA here is from genome assembly GCF_030272615.1 of Cryptomeria japonica. Classification (NCBI taxonomy): domain Eukaryota; kingdom Viridiplantae; phylum Streptophyta; class Pinopsida; order Cupressales; family Cupressaceae; genus Cryptomeria; species Cryptomeria japonica. Next base: position 26,584,321 of record NC_081414.1, read on the forward strand.
CTAATTTCCATTTTCGCACAACTTAGAAAAGTCACTTTTTAGGGTGTCTAAAAGGTCACATGGGAGTAGAAACTTGCCTAAAATTACCCCTAACCCTTAGGTATACCTTATGGGTTTTAGGAAACCCTATCACACTACCCTTAGGTGTCCATTTAACCCTTTTCTAACCCCTCTGAAGTTTATTTTCGGGTCAAACCTATGTTGACCATCCCAAAGATTCTTTACCCAAGGGATTTATGGGATCACATTACATTAATTGAAAAAACTATAGTTAATCAATTCCCTCCAAGAGACAAATTTAAAAATTCAAACATAAATCCACACGTGTCAAGTGACACAAAGAAAATACTTTTACAAAATAATACATGAAATCGTGTCTCTTGTTGGATTTAAATAAGTCAATTAAATAACATTTAACACACATGCATCATTTACTATTACGAATAAAATACGACACAAACGAGGTGTTGTCTCTCCAAATAGATAAACCCTAGTTTTACGAACATACATAGGTCTAGGTTTGGTTCTCTGTAATATTTCCATGGTCACATGAATATCTTTTCCTGCGCCACTCAAATACACATTAGTAATTTCCAATAACCTCGTATAATATTAAACACATGAATTAGAATACACACCAAACACTTCGCATACAATTTACATTTGAACAATTCAATATATCTCATATCCAATTAAATCCACATAAGCAATTATCATAATTCTCATAATTTTGGTCCACACATAAAACATACATCTTAATTCTATCATCATAATTAAAGTCATGCAAATCCAATAATGACATACATCATCTCCAATTTATCCTATTCTAGAATCATATAGAGTTCTTTATCATAAAGCATATAAATGAAGCATCAACATTCATCAATGTTATCCAATCACAGAATCATATAAGTTCTACATCTAGACATAACTGATATATGTTAAATCAAGATTATCAAAACAATGGATCTTTTAGGATTTCAAATTCATAACACATCAAAATGTTCACCACAAGGTGAGATAACTCTATAACTTGGTTCAATTACTTTTCTCACAAATCTATCTGCCTAACACAGTCCATTTTATTGAATTATAAGACATTTATTAATAGGGTCAAACATGATCAACTAAGTTAATCAAAGCTTGGTTTGGGGAAGGCCTTACATATACATGAAGGGATTGTCATATATATGTCTTAGTACCCCTTCACATTAAGTCCTCAGTGTTGATATTATCTTTTTGTAGGCACTTGCCCAAGACTGTGCCCCCACCCCATGTGCAATTCAATCTATCAATGCCGGGGATGACCTTCCTTCAGCATTGCTCCAGGTTTTGTCATTCCAAAAAATACAGGGTGCCAAAGATGACACAAACAAATATAAACTTGTGTTGTCTGATGGCACATACATGCAACTGACAATTCTGCCTTCTAAGTATGCAGATATGATAGATTCAGATGCTCTAAAAATAGGTTCTATAGTTCTATTGACAAGTTATACTTGTAGATATGTATGGAACACAAGGTAGGAAAGATACCATGTTTATTAAAATATCCTTCTTTGATATTCAATGGTTTCCAACAACAATCCATAGAAATTTAAGCAAAACTATTTTTATTTTACAAAACTATTATAATACTTAGTTTATAGATCAAACAAAGCGAATATCAATTCTTTGGTAAACCTACATACCTATTCAAAGAACAACAACCATAATTTTTGGGGTAAGAAACACCATCATCCTCTACATGTTCCCTTCAGTTTGCTGCTGCACTACCATCCCCACAAAGTGCAACCTTTGATAACATAAGCCCTATCAAAAGTTTAAATCCCTACCAAAACAAATGGACAATCAAAGGAAAATTCACTAACAAACAACCAATACGGTCATATAGTACACCTACCAAGAATGGACAAGTCTTCACCTTTGACATTGTAGACACTGAGGGTTGTGAAGTTAGGGTTACATGTTTTGATCAAATAGCTCAACTACATTGTGATCGTGTGGAGGTAGGTGCTCACTATGTCATTTCTAAGGGGTCCATAAAGGAGGAAAACAAAAAATACAATAAATTAAACAACCATCTAGAGATCTTCCTATCTGATGCTTCAATATTGAAACGCTGCATCCCTGATGTTGATCTTGCTCAGAACCACTCCCCTTTCACCCCAATTAGTGAAGTGTTTCAGCTGACTAATAATACATTGGTTGACATCATTGGTGTTGTTGTATATGCTGGAGATGTCATTGCAATCCATAGGAAGGATGACAGTGAAACAAAGAAGCAAACTGTTAAAATTAACGATCTGTCCGGTTCAATAATTGATGTCAATCTGTGGGGGTCAACATCAAAACAAAGAGGCCATGACTTAAAAAATATGTTAGCCCCTGATGCTGTTCTTATCCTTGCTGTACGCAATGCCTGTGTAGGGTACTTTAATGGGAAGGTTGTCAATATGACATCTGCAACAACATTACATATTAATTGTCCTCTCCTAGAGGCATAACCCCTAATGCTAAGATGACTTCTTCCATTGCATTCTCATGATTTCTCTTCAGGGTTTACTCATATTGATGGAAGATACACTAGGATGTCTATTGCATCAATTCGTGAACACATGAGTGTCAAACCATAAACAATTCAAACCACTATAGTTGTTGTTTTGAGATTTGTGAACGTAACAGATAATGATTTCTATTATGCAGCTTGTCCATTGAAAGTTAATGGTAAACCTTGTAAAAAAAAATGCACTTAGCAGGCTGACGATTCATGGTTTTGTCCTAGATGTCAAATGACCATGACATAATGCAATTACAGTTACCGTTTACCAATGAAATTGCAAGATGCAACATGAACTATTTGGGAAACTACTTTTGATGAGGTGGGAATTGATTTGATAAAGAAAAATGCATAAGAACTTTACATACTGCAAAATGATGCCACCACAACACAAACACCTTGTGCTGTCATTAATATAGTTGTTTCACATCGCTACATGTTCACTTTGTTGGTTTCTACTGACACATACAATTCTGAAGCTAAGATGAAGGTTACATTTAACAAGATCTGCTCTGTTGATTATAAAGCTGAGTGCAATGCTTTACTTGCAGAGATTGCTCACCTCTTTGCACAACCTTAGCCCTATACTACACCTCTTGCCTATTTACAATACTTTCGCTTCATACAACACTTATTACATTTCCAATTTTACATATTTTATATACGTACAATCCTATAGTTAGCTGTACATTTGGATGTTTGTATAAGCTTGTCGCCTTTCCTTTCAATCCTACATTGTCTGCACCTTTGTTTATATGTTTCCATAACTGTGTGTGCATAAATGTCTGGTTTCTCTCTCTAAATGGTCAAGTACCTATATATATATATATTTCTTACATTTATAAATACTTGCTCCTATGTCAATATATTTTACTCTATCTAACAAATCTAAAACCTCCATGCTGGTATTGCCACCCTGTTGTACTTGCGTTAAATAATTGAATGTTATTTCTTTACAAATGCTTTCCTTCTGTCATGTTTATTAGTTTTGCACTTTATATCACAATTTAAATTAGTTCATTTATGCACACTTACATATTGTAATAGAAAAAAGATTCCACTTATTTATTAAATAAGTAACTTCTTTATATTAATGTCTCCAATAAGAATTTCTAGAGTATGCATCTATGCTTATATGTTTTTATATACATACACCCATGTGCATATTTATGTCTGCACTCACATATTCAATGCTAAGAATGTGCATCTCTGCATATAGATAAATACATATGTACATGTACTTCTAAATATACAAGGTGTTTAACTTTTGCTAAAGTACTCATCGCTGCATTGCACAATGTGTTTGAATACATACTCATCTATGCTGGTTAGTTGCCTTGCAGAATAAATTTGATTTTCTTGAGATTTCTTCCATATATAAGTACTAACTGTTCATACACATAGAAAACATCAAAAAGTAATCTTTGCATGAAAACTAATATACACATACATATTTATTTATATATATATACATATGCATATATGTATATATAGAAATGTATATAAATATAGTCATGTACATTTCTATCATGTACATTTCTATATAGAAATTACCATATATATATATATATATATATATATAAATAAATATATATACAAAGTTATATAAACATATACATGTATTTATATATGTGCATATCTATCTATATAGATATACACATATTTTCATTCATATGTATATATACATGTGCATATTTATACATACATACATACATATGTGTATATATATATATATACATATATACATATATATATGTATATGTATGTACATACATACATACATACATACATACATACATACATACATACATACATACATATATATATATATATATATATATATATATATATATATATATATATATATATATATCACTTTCTCCAAATGCTCTGGCAACCGAAGCATACATCCAACAAACTAAATACTAATAATCTGAAACCTTACAAACCAAAAATAATTCACGGGGAAGTGAGGACCAAAAAACAAAACAAAAGAAATTTACAGATTATGATTACCTCGTTTTAAGTAATCTATACATAAAAACTAATATACACATACATATTTATTTATATATGTACACATGTACATATGTATATATAGATTTGTATATAAACATAGACATGTACAATTCTATATAAAAAATATAGCATTAGATATACACATATTTTTATTCATATATATATATATATTGTGTGTGGGGGAAAAAGTGAGACTAGGTTAACATGCCCTAATCCTACCTTTTGACACACATTACGGAATACGAAAGAGCCTAGAGATATCGCACAATTGGCTACTTTTTTTGGTGAAAGAGAGAGCCACGGGATATCTATTAGGATTTCTATTCCCTTGTTGAAATTGTAAGATCAAGTAACGCAAGTTCAAACCCTAATCCCAAAATGCAAGTATGAACTAATAACAAGATTGCAGAATTGAGATTAAACAATGAACAACTGTAAATACAAGGATGAAATAAGAATGCAGATGTGTACCTGGAGTCAAAATCGGACTGAAAATGTTCAGGACGGGGGCGCGGGCGCCACTGTCCTGAAAACTGCACCGGAAACTGCTGTTCTGCACTCTGGAACACTGTCGGAAAGCTGTCTGAAGGCTGTCTGTCCGGAGGACCAGGGTGCCCAGCGCCTCTATCCCAGGGACCAGGGCGCCCAACACCCCTATCCTGGCAAGACCAAGATGCCCAGCGCCCCTTTCCCAGTCTTCTGCTCTGCAATTTGATACAGAGTGCTGTCTCGACCTTCTCTCTCCGGATCTGTATCCTGCGACGTCGTCTGAATCCCGAAACCTGCAATGATATCTGAAAAAGGGTGTATGGGCGGCTATATAGGGTTTTGCCTTAGTCAAACCCCCGCTTCGGTGATTTCCACCTCCACGAATAGCCAAGTTGTTTTCTAAAATGTATTGTGTGTGTAGACCTAGTGTGTGTGCAAGGTCCTAAAATGCAAGAAAGCAAACTAGAGCAACCTAGAAAGTAAACCCTAATTGCTTGTAAATGATAATGTAAATGCTCTAAATCAAGATGCAAAGTGATCTAAAGCATGAATAAATGATGTATTGAAGCTTATGTAAAGACATAAAAACAACATGAAATCATACCCAACCCTCAAGGGAGGAGTACAAGCCAATCTTCAGTCGGTAATCTCCTATTGTTCTTCAATGTCTTCCAAGCCCTAAATGGATGAATGGAATTGATAAATGCTTGATAGAAGGATGTTGTAAGATGTTGAAGTCTTCAAAGATCTGCTCTTTCGCTGCATATGAAGTTCCTGAAAACAAAAAAATGGATCCTTTCAAATGAAGAAAGAGAGCTCTTATGTATGAAACCCTAGGTCGCAATTTCGTCTTTTGGCCGACCTAGAGATTGAATATCCCGCCAATTTCTTGGGATTAAGCTTTATTTTATGATTGGATCGCGCTCCTAAAATTTTGGGAAAAATGTCCGGGACCGTGTGCACTCCGGGCGCCACGGTCCTGACAACTTTTCACCAAATTTTCAGGGCCGTCAGATATGATGATTTTAGAGAGAATCCCGAAGTTACAGGTGATTTCGAGATGTTTTGACCCCCGAAATTAAGCCCCCAAGCATAGAATAGGGCCTAATTAGGGTTTTTGATTAAGTGATGTATTGGAGGAATAAAATGAAAGGGGCACGCTTTAATGAAAGGGCCCAACTTTGTGACGTGGAAAATGGTGAAATAGAACCTTTAGACCTAATTAATTCGATTAATTAAGTGCTAAAGGGGAAATGCCATGCAAAGTGCAACTGCGCCAAGGCGGGTGCTAAACTAGGTGTTAAATTGTACTGCTTTAGCAAGTGCGTACAATTTATGACGTTACATTTAGCCCCCACTTTAGTGGTCATATGAGTACTACGTGCATATGCAAGCTAAAGTACAGAAAGTAAACATTATTTGAAAAAGGATATATCCATAAGTTGTCGGACGAAGCCCCCAGCGGCATCTGCAGTACACAGTTAGGAACCGCACCCTACAAAACAAATGTTAGATCACAAAAATCACTTAATGCCTACTAAGGAAAGTGATGAAATTTGTGAGTAGCTGTATGCCCCCCCCAGTTTCGACTTGCTTATTAGGGAGGTGAAACAGGGTAGCATGTTTACTTATGACAAATTGTGTAAGAGAGTATTGATGAGGGATGTTCACTGAAAAGGCTTCATCAGAGCACTTTTTGGAACATCCCGAGAGTAGAAGACTGAAAATACGATTCCTACGCAACAAACGGTTCGAAAATCGCATCTCCCAAACTCAAGTTATGATGAAATGAGTGAAAGAGGAAAATTAGGGTTTCAAAAAGTGAAGATAAACAAATGAGAGTATATACCTTGAATGTGACACTTGCATTTGTCACTTTGTTGATTTCAGAATACTATTCAGTGCAGCGGAGCCCACATAGCCATCATCATGCCTTCACGACGACCGGAGCATCCCACAAGGGTTGAGATCCTGCGCCAGGCCATGATTGACGGCGAGCCATTGGACGAGGTGAGTTGACTGAACTTTGACTTTTGATTTTCTGCATTTTGACTTTTCTGTGATCGTATGCGGGCCCTGAAGGCTGACCCGGGGCCCACCCGGGGCGCCATGGTCCCTGTGGGGTGCCCTAGTCCCCTCAGGGCACCATGGTCCCTTCAGGGCACCATGGTCCCTGACAGGGCGCCATGGTCCCCTCAGGGTGCCATGGTCCCTGACAGGGCGCCATGGTCCCTGATAGGACACTATGGTCCCCAATCAGGGCTTGGCAAGGGGTTTCAGTACTAGCACACGATGTTCGATAGTTTGCATTAGCGATTTTGATGATTGAGTACTGATTACGGTCATGTTTCGGTGTTGCAGGGTCTCCCGTACATGAGAGAGCATACAGCGGGACATATTCTTCGTAGTTTGCGAGATCAGATTCCGCGGCTGACTTAGTCAGAGAGAGACACACTATCAATTGTGGGATTGTGGTATGTGATCCTCATGCCAGCTATTCGGTTCCATCCTGCGATGTTGATGGCATTGATGGAGCGATGGGATCCTGACACATGCACTTTTCACCTTCCAGTAGGAGAGTTGACAGTCACACTCGAGGATGTGTACCCTATACTTCATCTTCCTATCAGAGGAGCGACTATTACATACGCGACCGATCGGTCAGTGGAGGATCATCAGAGAGAGCAGGTGTATTGCATAGGGAGAGTCATGTTGAGTGAGACGAGAGGTCGCATCATGGTCAGCTGGCTCTTACATCCTACAGGGGAGGTACCCCTTCTGAGACGCCTTATGATAGCCATCATAGCACTAGCCGTCTGCCCTAATGGGCGAGGGACACATATGCATGGGGGTCTCACATGGTGTATCAGAGTGATGGAGAGACGCAGGAGAGTGTATGCTTGGGGTCGGAGTATGCTTGCAAATCTCTATCACGACCTTGAGGAGTATGTATTCGGACAGGGTTGCAGTTTGATGACATGCACACTTCTACAGGTGTGGATTTTAGAGCACTTCACATGCACCAGGCCCGTCGGCTTTGCGCTGAGTACAGTGAGCGAGCGACCTAGGGTGTTCGCTTATCCACTTACCAGCGAGTGGAGATTTGGAGATTTATTATATTGGAGAGTGATTTTTGACAGACTGACAGCCGAGGTGACAGTGTGGAGACCTTATCTACGGATGCATAGATGGGATGGGATGGAGAGACAGTTAGCATGCCTACAGAGGAACCGCCTACTGCGGGGACGATATGCACACATCATAGTCCCTTTCTACCTCGACCGAGTATGGAGGCAGTTCGGGCTAGAGCAGTGTGTTCCAGCTAATGTGCCCACCTATACTTGACACTCGTGGGTCCTTCCCATACCTAGAGCAGTAGCGAGACCGACGATAGATGACATCGAGACTATAGACTTAGAGGGATCTGATCAGGATGTAGTCACTGATTATTCTGCAGAGCCTGGAGCACAGCGCAGGTATGTCTCATGGTTTATGAGATCGTATCCAGGTCCTATCTTTCCACCAGATCATCCGACAGGCTATCCAGGCCCATGGAGACATGGAGACCAAGACGAGGACCAGGGATCTAGGTCAGAGGAGCCAGAGGAGGGAGAGGGTCATGAGGAGGCGGGAGATCCTGATCCACCTACAGGCGATCAGCCCAGTGCTGAGGAGGAGGAGGAGGATACAGATAGAGAGGAGGACGAGGGAGATGCAGGTGATGATGCGGATGAGGACAAGGATGAGGATGACGAGGAGGAGGAGGAGGAGGAGGAGGAATCAGATGCAGCTCCCCACCATTCAGGAGACGATACCATAGCTCTGGATCCACCTCTTATTCCCCAACAGGGGGAACATGAGGCGATACGGAGACCTGTTCTTAGTACCGTCCAACCCACACCCATCGTGCACAGATTATTCAAGCGAGGGGAGCCTAGCGGTTCCCAATCACAGATGCTACCATATCATGATCCCTACTGGCGTGAGGGAGATCTAGGTATAGTAGGTTTATATTGATTGATTAATGTTTTGATGATATAGAATGGTACTAACAAAAATCTGTTCTACTACCACAGCTAATGTGCAGGAATGGCGTTCCCTGATTCAGCAGGCAATGACAGATATTTCCATGATAGCACAGATCCCCAGTTCCTCACAGATTGCCTATAGGCCTCAGGGGAATGTGGGTCGGCATGAGGATTTGTTTTTCCTATTCCGAGTACAGGTAGATATATGGAGGGAGAGAGAGAAAGTCCTATCAGAGGACCTCCAGCAGGTGTGACAGAGAGAGAGAGTCTTATCAGAGGACCTCCAGCAGTCGCGGCGAGATCTAGCAGTGGCTCAGACCGAGGCTACCACCTATCGCGCGATCCTTATGGATAGGGATCGCAGGAGTTCCTCTCGGAGTCACTCACGGTCTGTATCGCGCTACACACCCATGGGTCCACCTTCACGGCCAGATCAGGAGGGAGCGTCCAGTCGACACTCTCCAGCCACTAGCCCTAGGGATAGGAGATGATTTTATGATGTAAAAGAGAGGTCACATTTTGGATATACAGTGACCTATATTTGTATATGATCCACACATATATATATGTATATATACATGCTTCTCTTTTGTCTCAAATGTGTTATCTTTAATGCTTAAAACATTGTATATTTTGTTTTGATTAAATCTAATACATCTGGTAAATGTACATGTATGTTCAGAATTTAATTTCCATGTGATTGATTTCTCAATGCTCCATGATTAAATTGATACATGTGTGACTTAATTAAAATATTTAATCAAGTACAACATTGATGATAAGGAAGAAATATGGATTAAGTCTAAGAATCATATAACTAATGTGATTTAATTTTGAACTTAAACACAACATGATACGATTCTACTTAACACATAAAGACACTGTATAATATGCTAGCATAATGGAATGTAAATCTTTCACAATTTACATAAATGAATTCAAGACAAACTATAAAGTAAGAAGACACGCTTGTCAGGAACGAAGCAATATAGATTAAACAATATAATATTTAATTCTATTTTGCTTTAATCAAGAAACACTAACATATTATCCAATGTTTGAAGAATTGAAAAGAAGATAAATAAGGAATGAAGAATTAAGCATAATATCTACGCAAGTGCATAGCATTTATAGGTTCTTTAAGTGGTGTACCGTCTACATCCGCTATTTTGTAAGCACCTGATCCATAATCCTCAATAACGATGTATGGTCCAATCCAATTAGGACTGAATTTTCCCTTTTCTATAGGTAAGGCATTCACATTGCGCTGATTCTCATAGAGGACTAAGTCACCTACTGAGAAGGAACGTTGAATAACCTTATCATTATAGCTTCGTTGTAGAGTTTTGTGATACGCTTGAATATGCTCAAGAGCGTTTATACGCTGTTCATCAAGCATCTCAAGCTGTGGATTCTATATGTGTTTCAAGGGTTGTGATAGCAAGGATACCCTCTTTTGTAAAGAATGTAGATGGAAAGATTGAACTAGGAATGCATAGAAAGTGAGAAAGATTCACTTATAAACTGAGATAGGGATATAGGATGAAGCTGCGGACCTGGAATTAGCAGTAAAATGTCGATACGGCGCTGTCCTGCAAATTTGAGCAAAAGTTGACGGGACGATGGCGCCCGGCGTGCACACGGTCCTCCGAAAAATCCGCGAAACGAAGGGTGATCTGTTCGTCTCTGCACAAGGATTCCAGATCTTCAATTTCAGCCGCGTACCTGCAACCTACACATAGAAAAGCGAAGACGATTGGGGGGTTAGGGATTAGGGGTTTGCCTTTAGGTCAAACCCCGGTTTTGGAATTAACCAAGAAATGAGAAATGCTGTAAATGTAAATGTCTGTAATGTAAAACAAGTACTAATACCTTGTTGTAAGGATGTTTGTATCCTTATATGCGAAGGTATAGATGTTGTTGTTTGTTGTATTGTTGTATGTTGTATGTAGCATGTAGTATGTGATCTCCTCTTCAATGGTTGAATCCTTGTCTTGAATGCAACACTTAGCCTTGAATGGAGACTTAGAATGATCAATTGCTTGAAAGAATGCTTGAATGCTTGAATGCTTGAGTATAGTTTCCACGCTTTTTTCCATCATATCGAATGAAAGAGGAAAATGTAGTTTATATACTTGTCAATTAGGGCTGATAGACTGATTTTCCCGACCTTAGGCCGACCAGGAAATGTTAATTTTCCAATTTGCAAACAAAAAGGCCCGAAGTCCCATAGGAGACCGGGCCCAAAATAGGGCCAGGGACCAGGGCGCTGGGCGCTCTTCTCCCACCTCCCGGGACAGCAGGGTGCAAAGGAGGTTCAAGCCAGGGTGCAAGAAAATGTAGTTTTTGGTGTCATGAGCAAGTTTCGGGGTCTCCATTCAGGTTTAGTGTTGCATCGCCATCGTGAAGACCCAAATGCGGTCGAAATTGCAAGTGTCGCAATTTTAGGACGCTACATTTAGCCCCCACTTTAGCGGGAGTATAAGCGTACACTCATACTTCCGGTAAAGTACAAGGAAACAACATTGAAAAACTTTCACCACGTCAAGGAGGCAAGATACACCAAGCCCCCAATGGACTAAGGATCTTACGACTTCAATTGACAAGGTAAAAGGGAAGATCACGAGGGAGAACCATGACTGTCAGTAGCAAGGTTCCCTCACTATGAGTCATGCAAGAAAGATATCAAAAATTTTCAAGGCAAAGCTAAATTTGTCAAGAAATTTTCAAGTATCTTGAAAAGATATGAACGGGATGTATGCCCCCCTACGTTAAAGCTATCGCACACGCCTCATCGGGGGTGATTGCTTTAAGGTAGTGATACATATAAGAAATGAGAAAGGAGCACGTTATCACAAGGATTTAGCCCCCACGTGTGAGATAAGCCCAAGGATAATAGACACAAAACACAAAGCACGAGGTGACTTTGCTTTCCTTGGGGTCAGTATGCTATATGATAATTCATGTATATCATATGTATGTATGCATAATTGTTCTTCATTCCCCAATCAAGGAAGGTCACCTAGAAGAAGGGAACACATGTGTCTTTTGAGTCAACATGAGAGAGATCGAGAGATCTCAATGCTTTGCATCGTCCTCAAGTAGACAACACTAAGGACAACAAATAGAAGAATAAGAGTAACACATAGAAGAAGTAACGAAAGAGAGGAGGAGAGAATCTGCTATGCTAATGAAACTAGTCTAGCATGTCATCTACCCCTCGATCTTGCTGATCAATGTTTCGGGAAGGTAGGGAACACGCTAGAGGAGGAACATCCAACACAGCAGATGGAGCTATCACAAGATCCAAACAAGGGCTATGTTCATATCCCAAGCCACGGTGTTCTTGTCTAGGAGCTAGGACAAGTGCTTTAGAAAATTCGTTAGATAAATGGTTATCAATATCAACAAGTTCATATTCACTATCAAAATGAACAGGAGAAGTAGCATTTTCATCATGAATAACATTTTCATCTATATCATCATCAAGATTTATAAAAATAGGATCTTTAACTTGCACAGGATCAAGACCATCATGCATCTTATGTTTAGGAGATTTCGGCTCAATCGTCGGCTGAGGAGAAAATGGAATAATGCTTGTTGAAGGTGTTTTTGGGGATTGCAAAGTTTGAGCTCTAAGACGACGCTTTCGCCGGCGTTCACGTGCAGAACGATTTCGTCTAGTCTCAGTAGGAAGTTGAGAAGATTGAGGAGGAGGAATGTTCTCATCCTTATCACTTGGGTGTTTAGGTTGTGGTCTCTTAGGCTGAACAATAGGAGAAGAGGAAGGTCTCTTCTCTCCATAAGAGGAAGGAGGAGGAATTGCTCCATATAAAGGAGGAATATTTGGTTTTGGAAGGAGACCAAGTCCATCATGACGAGGAGGGATAGGTCTACTTTTAGGAAGTTTATTAATCATAGGCATAGTCACATCCATAGGGATGGGTTGGGAATCTTCTTGAGGAAAGACATTAGTTTTATCTTTCAAAGGAAGAACTTCCTTCTCAAGAATGATAGGAATGTCAAGTTTGGGTGTTCTAGGTTCACTTAGAGATAGGATCATATCTGGTTTCCACTTTTGATAAGATTTGAAAAGATGATCACTTCACGGAGGAAGAGATTGGAATTGTTTAGGCCAAAAGTAATCAAGAGGAACGCTAGAAGTTCTTTCAGTTGGTTTAAAGAGACTATGATTGATAGTAATAACTTCACCATTATGGGGAAATTTCAAACACTTGTGAATAGGAGAAGCAATAGCTTTCATGGAAGATAGCCAAGGATAGCCAAGCTTCACACGAAATTGTTCGAAAGATGGAATAATAGCAAAGTTCATATCAAGGGATTTGTTACGGACCTCAATAGGTAATGTAATAGAACCAATTGCAGGAGAAGAAAATGCATCAAATAGTTTCACAACCACATCTGTTTTGTCATAGATAACTTGATTCAATTGCAAAGTAAAAAGAAATTCTTCAGTAATGACATTAACCATACAAGAAGGATCAATAAGCACTCCACGGCAAGGTGTGTTCTTGACTTTTGCAACTATATATAAAGGACCATCAGGTGCCCTGATAGTTTCACTAGAATCAAATGTGATGGAAGGTTCTTTAGGGATTTTCTGTTGCTCTACAAAGTTAATCACATTCAGAGTCATGGACACAAGATCATCAGGTGAGACAGAGGAATCAGTAGTATCAATCGCATTAGAGGTATGAGAAGGTAATGGATCAGTGAAAATCTGAAGATTTTGGTTAGGAGGAGCTATAGATGTATTGCCTTTATCATTCACACCAGAAACAGAGATAGTATTATTATCAATCAAATCTTGAATTTTCCCCTTTAAAGCAAAACATTTTTCAGTATCATGCCCAGGTTGACGATGAAATTGACAAAAAGATTTGTTATCAAAATAGGGTGAATTAATCTTTGCAGGATCAATTTGCCTTATAGGAGGAAGAGTAAGCACATTTTGTTCCAATAACTTATTCATAATACTATGCAATGATTCATTCAAAGCAGTAAACTTTCTTTCTTTCTTGAAAAACTTAGAAATAGGAGACACACCTGATGCTGCATTCACATTGTTGTTGATGATGTTTTCATTGAATTTAATGTACTCTCTGTTCGGTTTAAACTTCCCAAATGGTTGTTGACTACTATCACCCTTATCACTCAGAGTCATAGGATGTGATTGTTCCGTTTGACTCACAGTCAGTTGATAATTGTGAAGAGTTGTGCACAACTGGTGGAAAGAAGTAAACTCAGAAAACAGGAGTTTGTCTCGAATATCTTTTTGTAAATTAGAAATAAAGATTCTTTGAATATCATTGTCAGGCACTGGAAAAGAAATTTGAGCATACAAATGCTTATATCTACCAATGAAATCAGTCATTTTTTCTTTAACACCTTGTTTACAATGCATTAAATCAATCAAAGTAACTTTAGGAATTATATTGTTTTGAAATGGTTGAATGAAAGCATTTGCAAGTTGTTCGAAAGAAGTAATAGAATAGGAAGGCAACAAGCAATACCATTGTAGGGCTTTGTCTCTTAATGTTCTAGTAAACAGTTTTGCAAGCAACCTTTGGTTATAAGCAAAATCAGTACATATTGTTTGAAAGGTCTTAACATGTGTTAGAGGATCACCCTTACCATTATAAAGCTCCAAATGCGGAATTTCAACATGTTTAGGGGGAATAGCTCAAACAATGTCAAGAGAAAGTGGACTCGCAACATCAAATGTGGGCACACTAAACTTAGATTGAGTCATAGAGGCAATTTGTTGCTGTAAAGAAGAGACAGTTTGTGCAAGATTGTTAATGGTCGCTTCAGTCGAAGAGTTCATATTAGACGTGTTAGATTGTGATGGAGGTGTTATGTTATTGAAAGAAGGTAGAGAGTAAGGTGGTGGGACACTATGATAGTTAGTCATAGGAGATGATTGGATAGGAGGAACACTACAAGGAGGAATGGAATGATTAAACGAGTTGCCCCCTTGCGTCATAATCATTTGTGGTGATATAATAGGAACACTCATTGAAGGAATGAATGAAGAAGTTGGATTGAATGAAGGAAGAGGGTTAATTGAAGAAGAGGGATTGCCCCCATGACTGGTGATCATAGGAGGAATGTCTTGTGTTGAAGTAGTCATTATGTTTGATGTAAAAGTAGGTATACTAGCAATAGGAGTCGTCAAAGGAATAGAATGATTGTCTTGAGTAGGAGGTTGTGTATAACCTAAGGTTTCGACACAACTTTTCATAGGCATCACATTTGAATCCACAATGTGTGCAATACCATGCAAAATATCAATTCCATTCTTATCACTTTGAAGCATATGTTTTAGACCCTCAATTAAAGGAAGAGCTTGGCTATCAGGGTATTCTTGAGACATCCATTGTCGAAAATCGTCAAATTGGTTATCCAATTTTGAAAGTTGTTCTACAGAAACCTCATGGAGAGCTTCTTCATCATTAAGAGGATTAGAGGAATTACCCATGTCCTCGTTAAAAAGACCATTCAATTTAGGTTCCATCTCCTCAGTAATTAAACCTTGGAAAGACTTAATTCTCAGGCTTCGTCTAACGGGAATAGTGTAAGTAGGGCTTATTGTTGTAAAACTCATGCACTAAAGAAAGAGAGAAGATTTTGAATTTTAGAGGCAACAAATTTCAGTAAAACCAGCCAATCTTCTAGATTTAAGCTGTTAAATACAATCAGGATCATCTCCCGAAATTTCGGAAAAAATGTCCGGGACCGTGGCGCTCGGGGTGCACACGGTCCTCGCAACTTTTTTCGAAATTTGTAGGGATGAAAGTTATGATGATTTTACAGCTAACCTGAAAAAATTGAGTGATTTTACGATCTGTAGATAGGCCAAATTAAAGTTGCAATCTCAAAATTGAACCCTACCAAGATTGTCGAAAAATGCAAAATTTGAATTTTGAAAAAGAGAGGGAAACTGAAATTTTGAATTTTATGATTTTAGAGGGAATACCAAAAGCAATGTAAGTTTTGAAATTTGAAAATTGACTCAATTTCATGCAAAATTCAATTCTGAAAGCGGAAATCAAAGTTGTTGTAATTAAGCACTTAATTTCAAAAGTCACAAATTGCAAGAATTTGAATAAATCACTGAAATTTCGAATGAATGATAACACACTTTTCAGATTTAGGACTGTAAGAAACACAATTTTGACACAAATTTCAATTTCAATGATTTTTGAATGATTAGAAGCCTCAATCCAAGCAATCGCTAGACCAACTTTGACTGTAATTTTGAAGGTGTTAAAATTGATAAAATCAGCCAAAATTCTGGATTTTAGCAGGAAAATACAGTAAGATCTCGCTCCCGAAATTTCGGAAAAAATGTAGGGGACGATGGCGCTCGGAGTGCACATGGTCCTCGCAACTTTTTTCCAAATTTTCAGGGATGAAAGATATTGTGATTTTATTGCGGAATTCAAAGTTACAGCCGATTTGGAGATGTTTTGATCAGTGAAATTATCAGTCAAAGGTTGAATCAAGAGGGTTTCAAAAATTAGGGTTTTGACACTTAACCACTTAATTTTCAAAATCAAAGCACAAATATGAATTGATAATTTGTAATAGAAGGGCAGATCTGAAGCAAGCATCAACAATTAAACATTTCACAAGTTTAATTACTTAAAAAGAAAATTTAGGGTTTTTATGCAATTAACCTCTAAAATTTTGCAAAAGATCAAACATGGAAATGTAATCAAGGAATCCAATTTTCAGATCTAACTATGAATAATCAGAAAGGATGTTCACGTCGGGTTCACCAAAATGTGTGGGGGAAAAAATGAGACTAGGTTAACATGCCCTAATCCTACCTTTTGACACACATTACGGAATACGAAAGAGCCTAGAGATATCGCACAATTGGCTACTTCTTTTGGTGAAAGAGAGAGCCACGGGATATCTATTAGGATTTCTATTCCCTTGTTGAAATTGTAAGATCAAGTAATGCAAGTTCAAACCCTAATCCCAAAATGCAAGTATGAACTAATAACAAGATTGTAGAATTGAGATTAAACAATGAACAGCTATAAATACAAGGACGAAATAAGAATGTAGATGTGTACCCGGAGTCAAAATCGGACTGAAAATGTTCAGGACGGGGGCGCGGGCGCCACATTCCTGAAAACTGCACCGGAAATTGCTGTTCTGCACTCTGGAACACTGTCGGAAAGCTGTCTATCTGGAGGACCAGGGCGCCCAGCGCCTCTGTCCCAGGGACCAGGGCACCCAACGCCCCTATCCTGGCAGGACCAGGGTGCCCAGCGCCCCTGTCCTGGCAGGACCAGGGCGCCCAGCACCCCTGTCCCAGTCTTCTGCTCTGCAATTTGATACAGAGTGCTGTCTCGACCTTCTCTCTCCGGATCTGTATCCCGCGGCGTCGTTTGAATCCCGAAACCTGCAATGATATCTGAAAAAGGGTGTATGGGTGGCTATATAGGGTTTTGCCTTAGTCAAACCCTTGCTTCGGTGATTTCCACCTCCACGAATAGCCAAGTTGTTTTCTAAAATGTATTGTGTGTGCAGACCTAGTGTGTGTGCAATGTCCTAAAATGCAAGAAAGAAAACTAGAGCAACCTAGAAAGTAAACCCTAATTGCTTGTAAATGATAACGTAAATGCTCTAAATCAAGATGCAAAGTGATCTAAAGCATGAATAAATGATGTATTGAAGTTTATGTAAAGACATGAAAACAACATGAAATCATACCCAACCCTCAAGGGAGGAGTACAAGCCAATCTTCAGTCAGTAATCTCCTATTGTTCTTCAATGTCTTCCAAGCCCTAAATGGATGAATGGAATTGATAAATGCTTGATAGAGGGATGTTGTAAGATGTTGAAGTCTTCAAAGATCTGCTCTTTCGCTACATATGAAGTTCCTAAAAACAAAAAATCGGATCCTTTCAAATGAAGAAAGAGAGCTCTTATGTATGAAACCCTAGGTCGCAATTTCATCTTTTGGCCGACCTAGAGACTGAATATCCTGCCAATTTCTTGGGGTTAAGCTTTATTTTATGATTGGATCGCGCTCCTAAAATTTCGGGAAAAATGTCCGGGACCGTGTGCACTCCGGGCGCCACGGTCCTGACAACTTTTCACCAAATTTTCAGGGCCGTCAGATATGATGATTTTAGAGAGAATCCCGAAGTTATAGGTGATTTCAAGATGTTTTGACCCCCGAAATTAAGCCCCCAAGCACAGAATAGGGCCTAATTAGGGTTTTTTATTAAGTGATGTATTGGAGGATTAAAATGAAAGGGGCACGCTTTAATGAAAGGGCCCAACTTTGTGATGTGGAAAATGGTGAAATAGAACCTTTAGACCTAATTAATTCGATTAATTAAGTGCTAAAGGGGAAATGCCATGCAAAGTGCAACTGTGCCAAGGCGGGTGCTAAACTAGGTGTTAAATTGTACTGCTTTAGCAAGTGCGTACAATTTATGACGTTACATTTAGCCCCCACTTTATCGGTCATATGAGTACTACGTGCATATGCAAGCTAAAGTACAGAAAGTAAACATTATTTGAAAAAGGATATATCCATAAGTTGTCGGATGAAGCCCCCAGCGGCATCTGCAGTACACAGTTAGGAACCGCACCCTACAAAACAAATGTTAGATCACAAAAATCACTTAATGCTTACTAAGGAAAGTGATGAAATTTGTGAGTAGCTGTATGCCCCCCCCAGTTTCGACTTGCTTATTAGGGAGGTGAAACAGGGTAGCATGTTTACTTATGACAAATTGTGTAAGAGAGTATTGATGAGGGATGTTCACTGAAAAGGCTTCATCAGAGCACTTTTTGGAACATCCCGAGAGTAGGGGACTGAAAATACGATTCCTACGCAACAAATGGTTTGAAAATCATATCTCCCAAAGTCAAGTTATGTTGAAATGAGTGAAAGAGGAAAATTAGGGTTTCAAAAAGTGAAGATAAACAAATGAGAGTATATACCTTGAATGTGACACTTGCATTTGTCACTTTGTTGATTTCAGAATAATATTCAGTGCAGCGGAGCCCACATAGCCATCATCATGCCTTCACGATGACCGAAGCATCCCACAAGGGTTGAGATCCTGCGCTAGGCCGTGATTGACGACGAGCCACTGGACGAGGTGAGTTGACTGAACTTTGACTTTTGATTTTCTGCATTTTGACTTTTCTGTGATCGTATGCGGGCCTTGAAGGCTGACCCGGGGCCCACCCAGTGTGCCATGGTCCCTGTGGGGTGCCTTGGTCCCCTCAGGGCACCATGGTCCCTTCAGGGTGCCATGGTCCCTGACAGGGTGCCATGGTCCCCTCAGGGCGCCATGGTCCCTGACAGGACACTATGGTCCCCAATCAGGGCTTGGTGAGGGGTTTTAGGACTAGCACATGATGTTCAATAGTTTGCATTACTGATTTTGATGATTGAGTACTGATTATGGTCATGTTTTGGTGTTGCAGGGTCTCCCGTACATGAGAGAGCATACAGCGGGACATATTCTTCACAGTTTGCGAGATCAGATTCCGCGGCTGACTCAGTCAGAGAGAGACACACTATCCATTGTGGGATTGTGGTATGTGATCCTCATGCCAGCTATTCGGTTCCATCCTGTGATATTGATGGCATTGATGGAGCGATGGGATCCTGACACATGCACTTTTCACCTTCCAGTAGGAGAGTTGATAGTCACACTCGAGGATGTGTACCGTATACTTCATCTTCCTATCAGAGGAGCGACTATTACATACGTGACCGATCGGTCAGCGGAGGATCATCAGAGAGAGCAGGTGTATTGCATAGGGAGAGTCATGCTGAGCGAGACGAGAGGTCGCATCATGGTCAGCTGGCTCTTACATCCTACAGGGGAGGTACCCCTTCTGAGATGCCTTATGATAGCCATCATAGCACTAGCCGTCTGCCCTAATGGGCGAGGGACACATATGCATGGGGGTCTCACATGGTGTATCAGAGCGATGGAGAGACACAGGAGAGTGTATGCTTGGGGTCGGAGTATGCTTGCACATCTCTATCACGACCTTGAGGAGTATGTATTCGGACAGGGTTGCAGTTTGATGACATGCACACTTCTGCAGGTGTGGATTTTAGAGCACTTCACATGCACCAGGCCCGTCAGCTTTGCGCTGAGTACAGTGAGCGAGCGATCTAGGGTGTTTGCTTATCCACTTACCAGCGAGTGGAGATTTGGAGATTTATTATATTGGAGAGTGATTTTTGATAGACTGACAGCCGAGGTGACAGTGTGGAGACCTTATCTACGGATGCACAGATGGGATGGGATGGAGAGATAGTTAGCATGCCTACAGAGGAACCGCCTACTGCGGGGATGATATGCACACATCATAGTCCCTTTCTACCTCGACTGAGTATGAAGGCAGTTCGGGCTAGAGCAGTGTGTTCCAGCCGATGTGCCCATCTAGACTCGACACTCGCGGGTCCTTCCTAGACCTAGAGCAGTAGCGAGACCGATGATAGATGACATCGAGACTACAGACTTAGAGGGATCTGATCAGGATGTAGTCACTGATTATTTTGCAGAGCCTGGAGCACAGCGCAGGTATGTCTCATGGTTTATGAGATCATATCCAGGTCCTATCTTTCCACTAGATCATCCGACAGGCTATCCAGGCCCATGGAGACATGGAGACCAAGACGAGGACCAGGGATCCAGGTCAGAGTAGCTAGAGGAGGGAGAGGGTCATGAGGAGGCGGGAGATCCTGATCCACCTACAGGTGATCAGCCCAGTGCCAAGGAGGAGGAGGAGGATACAGATAGAGAGGAGGATGAGGGAGACGCAGGTGATGATGCGGATGAGGATGAGGATGAGGATGACGAGGAGGACGAGGAGGAGGAGGAGGAATCAGATGTAGCTCCCCACCATTCAGGAGATGATACCATAGCTCTGGATCCACCTCTTATTCCCCAACAGGGGGAACATGAGGCAATACGGAGACCTGTTACTAGTACCATCCAGCCCACACCCATCGTGCACAGATTATTCGAGCATGGGGAGCCTAGCGGTTCCCAATCACAGATGCTACCATATCATGATCCCTACTGGCGTGAGGGAGATCCAGGTATAGTAGGTTTATATTGATTGATTAATGTTTTGACGATATAGAATGGTACTAACAAAAATCTGTTCTACTACCACAGCTAATGTGCAGGAATGGCATTTCCTGATTCAGCAGGCAATGACAGATATTTCCATGATAGCATAGATCCACAGTTCCTCACAGATTGCCTATAGGCCTCAGGGGAACGCGGGTCGGCATGAGGATTTGTTTTTCCCATTCCGAGTACAGGTAGATATATGGAGGGAGAGAGAGAGAGTCCTATCAGAGGACCTCCAACAGGCACGACAGAGAGAGAGAGTCTTATCAGAGAACCTCCAGCAGTCGCGGTGAGATCTAGCAGCGGCTCAGACCGAGGCTACCACCTATCACGCGATCCTTATGGATAGGGATCACAGGAGTTCCTCTCGGAGTCACTCACGGTCTGTATCGCGCTACACACCCATGGGTCCACCTTCACGGCCAGATCAGGAGGGAGCTTCCAGTCGACACTCTCCAGCCACTAGCCCTAGGGATAGGAGATGATTTTATGATGTAAAAGAGAGGTCACATTTTGGATATACAGTGACCTATATTTGTATATGATCCACACACATATATATGTATATATACATGCTTCTCTTTTGTCTCAAATGTGTTATCTTTAATGCTTAAAACATTGTATATTTTGTTTTGATTAAATCTAATAAATCTGGTAAATGTACATGTATGTTCAGAATTTAATTTCCATGTGATTGATTTCTCAATGCTCCATGATTAAATTGATACATGTGTGACTTAATTAAAATATTTAATCAAGTACAACATTGATGATAAGGAAGAAATATGCATTAAGTCTAAGAATCATATAACTAATGTGATTTAATTTTGAACTTAAACACAACATGATACGATTCTACTTAACACATAAAGACACTGTATAATATGCTAGCATAATGGAATGTAAATCTTGCACAATTTAATAAATGAATTCAAGACAAACTATAAAGTAAGAAGACACGCTTGTCAGGAACGAAGCAATATAGATTAAACAATATAATATTTAATTCTATTTTGCTTTAATCAAGAAACACTAACATATTATCCAATGTTTGAAGAATTGAAAAGAAGATAAATAAGGAATGAAGAATTAAGCATAATATCTATGCAAGTGCATAGCATTTATAGGTTCTTTAAGAGGCGTACCATCTACATCCGCTATTTTGTAAGCACCTGATCCATAATCCTCAATAACGATGTATGGTCCAAGCCAATTAGGACTGAATTTTCCCTTTTCTGCAGGTAAGGCATTCACATTGCGCTGATTCTCATAGAGGACTAAGTCACCTACTGAGAAGGAACGTTGAATAACCTTATCATTATAGCTTCGTTGTAGAGTTTTGTGATATGCTTGAATATGCTCAAGAGCGTTTATACGCTGTTCATCAAGCATCTCAAGCTGTTGAAGTCGTTGTTCTCTATAAGAGTCATCATCTACTATACCTTTAAGAGAAACCCTAAGTGATGGAATCTCTAACTCTAAAGGCATAATAGCGTCAGCACCATAAACAAGATTATAAGGAGTAGTTCCTGTGGCAATTCGTACACTCGTTCGGTAAGCCCAAAGAGCATAGATTAGCTAGTTACTCCAATCCTTACCATGCTTATTCACGGTTTTGCGAAGAATTTGTTCAATTATCTTATTGGATGATTCGGCTTGACCATTTGACTGAGGATAGTATGGTGTAGAAAATTGATGTTTGATATGATACTTCTCGAGGAATTTCTTCATGTCCTTGTTCTTAAATGATGTCCCATTATCTGAGATTATAGTAGAAGGTATCCCGAATCGAGAAATGATGTTTTCTAGAAAAAATTGACAAATCACTTCAACAGTAGTAGAGCGAAGGGGAAAAGCTTCTACCCACTTCATAAAGTAATCTGTTGCGGTTATAATGAAGGTGTGTCCTTGAGATGAAGGAGGAGAGATTTTTCCGATGAGATCCAAACCCCATGCGGAGAAAGGCCAAGAAGCTACTTGAGAACGCAGTTCTTGGGCAGGAGCATGAATCAGATTATTGTGTTGTTGACATTGATGACATTTTTTAACAAATGAAAAGGAATCCTTCTGCATAGTTTGCCAATAGTATCCCATACGAAGCAATCTATGAATCAAGGATTTGCCCCCAAAATGCCCCCCACAGGCACCTGAATGTGCCTCTTCAAGAGCAACAGGGATTTTCGACTTGTTAAGACAATGAAGGAGAAGACCATCATAACCCCTTCGGTAAAGGACATTAGAAAGAATGATATACCTAGTAGACAGCTTGCAGATTCTTGCCCTAGTGTTCCTATTAGCGGAATCAGGAAAGATACCATCGGTCAAATATCTTATGATATGCGAGTACCATTCATCTGAGTCTATAAAATCGCAACATGTTACCAAGCTAGAATCGTCTACAATAGCTGGAGAAATAAGGTTGTGAATAACAAATTTAAGATCAACCACAGGGTCCTCTAAAGATACAAGAGAAGCCACACATGCCATTGCATCCACATGTCGATTATCTTTTCGAGGAACAGGTTCCATGGTATAAGAATCAAATTTCTATAATAAAGAGATGGCAATATCTTTATATTGTGATAATTTGTCTTGTTTTGCTTGATATATTCCTGTTACTTGTCTTATAATCAATTGCGAATCTCCATAGATATGTATGTGTTTTATGTTCAGAGCTAAGGCTGCTTTTATTCCTGCTATAAGAGCCTCATACTCAGCAATGTTATTGGTACACAGGAAATTTAGACGATAGGATAAGGGAACGGGTTTCTTTGTAGGAGAAATCAGAACAACACCTGCCCCCGATCTTGTACGACACTTAGAGCCATCAAAGTATAACTCCCAAGTTTCATCTTTCTCTATAGAAAGAATGAAGTCATCAGGAAAGGACTTAGGGTTAGGGAAGGAGAAAGGTGAAGGGGCCTCAACTAAGTGATCGGTCAACGCTTGTCCTTTAATTGCTCTTTGTGAAACAGATTTAAGGTCAAATTCAGTTAACATCATAACCCACTTAGCTAGACGTCCTGATAAATCAGTTTTAGAGAAAAGATGCTTCAAAGGATCAAACTTTACCATGACGTGGACTTCTGAATTTAAAAGATAATGTCTCAATTTCTGAGTCGCAAACACCATGGCCAAGCATTGTCTTTCTATCGCAGAATATCGGGTCTCATAATTGAGTAAGGTATGACTTATGTAATAAACCGGACATTCCTTACCATCTTTATCATGTTGTGCCAACAATGCTGCGAGAGCATGAGAGGAAGCAGCTGTATACAGAAGGAAGGGTTTAGAAGGTTCGGCAGGTTGAAGAATAGGAGGACTAGCCAAATACACTTTTAAATCTTCAAATGCTTGCTGACAATCCTCATTCCATTGAAAGGTGATATCCTTTTTAAGAAGTTGAGTAAAAGGAAAGGTACGATCCGCAAGCTGAGACACAAACCTACGAATAGCTTGAATCTTTCCTTGTAAGCTTTTAAGTTGAGACACATTTCTAGGAGGTGGCATGTTGACAATAGCATCTATTTTCTTAGTATCCACCTCAATCCCACGATGCGAAACTATGAACCCTAATAGTTTTCCACTATCCACACCAAAAACAAATTTGCGGGGATTCGAGCACATGTGATATTTATGAATTCTTTCAAAGATTTGACGAAGGATTTTAACATGATCCATGCGAAGAAAGGATTTGGCCAAAATATCATCAACATAATCCTCTAAAATCTTATGCATATAATCATGAAAGATAAGGGTCATTGCTCGTTGATAAGTTGCACCGGCGTTTTTAAGTCCAAAAGGCATCATTATCCAACAAAACGTACCCCAAGGAGTGGTGAAAGCAGTTTTGAATTGATCTTGAGGGTTAATAAAAATTTGATTGTAGCCTGAAAAACCATCCATGAAGGATAACAAGGCATGTCCTGTCGTAGAATCAACTATCATGTCAATGTTTGGAAGAGGGAAATCATCTTTTAAAGAAGCCTTATTTAGATCCCGAAAGTCGGTACACATTCTTATTTTGTTGTCTGGTTTAGCCACAGCGACAATATTTGAAATCCATGGGGAATAGTCAATAGGGCGGATAAATCCAGCCTCCAATAATTTTTCAATCTCAGCCTTAACAAGCAGAGCCACCTTAGGATTCATGTTTTGAATCTTTTGTTTCACGGGCTTAGCATCAAGAACTAAGACAATATTATGAGTAACGATCTTAGGATCTATACCAGGCATGTCAGAATATGCCCAAGCAAAGATCTCAGGGAATTCATGCAATAGTTCTTCATATTGTTTCTGTTCCTCTTCATCCAAACATTTCCCAATTTTAATGACTTTCTCTTTATTGCAAGGATCCATCTTAACATTAGTGGTGTCACTTATGAGAAGATTACTTTGTTGAGGAGTATCCTTTAACTGAGGGAATTCTTTCACAATCTCGTCATTATCAATCTCTTTTCCAAAATAGGCTTCAATGTTCAAACAATAAGGGAGTCCCCTATTGTGATGATAACGAGGAAGAGTGTCATTGGCTCCCAAGAACTCAACTAAAGCATCGTCGGTAGGGAAGACATCCAAAGCACAAGCACACGAAGGATCCCCATCAATATACTCAGGATGTTGTATTGATAAAGATGTAGAGATAGCATTAACACTAATGCATGGTCTTTTAGAAGGTTTAGTACGTTTGCAGGGATTAAAGCCAAGTCCAAAGGCATAATTGTGAAAATTAGTCTCTAGAGGAACTCTTATCCCTTGTTCATGAGCACCACAACCTTTTCCATGATACCCATGCTTAGCAAAAATGCGAAAACCATGACCATAATGATCAGCCATTTCAGAAAGAGAAGGTGGTTTTTCATAAGACAAAGAATCAAACTCTTCATAATTAGAGATGTGAGGAGAAGAAGTTTGAGAGGCGGCCACAAAATTATTACTCATAGATTTAGGTAAGGTTGATTGATTTTTAGTTTCTTCTTTCTTTTCAACTTTAATTTCTCTAGCAGGAACCTTATATTCACCCACAAAGGTAGGATTAAAATCAAGGGATCCCCAATCGTCGTCTTCGAGGATCTTCCCAGGATCAAAATCCTTCTTATGTGTAGTTTCAAGTCAAGAAGAATCTTCTCCAAGAGCTCCAGACTCATCCAAAGAATTTTGATCATCAGAGAGCGAGGATTCACCGATAGGTATCTTATTTAAAGATTCATCACTAGATGAGGATGGCTTAGAAGAACCCCCCTTAGAAGTGGATGTTCGCAAACAAGCTTGAAAATTAGTATCACCTATCAAGGTATATGTCTTATTGTTATAAATAAATTTAACTTGTCTATGCAATGTAGAAGGGATAGCTTGCATACTGTGAATCCAAGGTCTCCCCAGTAGCAAGTTGTACATTAGATTTCCCGACATAACATGGATAGGTGTAGGCAAAGTAACAGGCCCCACTGTGATGGGTAAGGTGATAGTACCTAATGAAGTTTTAGCCACATTATCAAAGCCTCGAATAGGATGAGAGTCCGGTTCAATTAAGGATGTATCCACATTCATCTTATGCAAAAGATTAATGCTACACACATTAAGACCAGAACCATTATCTACTAGTGTTCACCTTATAGCAGTGTCTTTCATGATAACCACAATCATCAAGGGATCATATTGATGTTGGATTTCACTAGTAGGCAACTCATCTTGGGTAAACACAATTTGAGCTTTAGGATTCATCACAGAGTTAACCAAAGATGCTATATTACTAGATGTATTCGGTGGAGGAACATTCAAATCTTTCAAGGCATCTTGTAACATTCCATGATGAGCGGAAGAAGTTTGAATGAAATCCCAAAGGGATATCTTAGCAGGGGTAGCTTTAAGTTGTTCTATGAGATCATATTCCTTTCCAAGAACTTGTGAAATACGTGGAGCTTGTGGAAGAACCGGTTGAGGATTCGGAAGGGAAACTGGGATAACAGGAGGAGGACTAGGCTGCCTATTATTTCTGGTATGATAAGTATGGGCAACCGCATGATAACTCTCTCTAGTTATTTGCTTGGCATAATTATAAGGACTTATAGGTTTTCTTCCTTGCACAGTGATAATTGGTTTATTCGGAGTACGAAAGGAATCATGATCATACCCTCCTTGGACAGTAAGGAGAGGTGACTTAGAAACTTGAAAGGTGGGAGAAGGACAAGCTCCTTGGACTTCAAAGAGAGGATTTTTATGCTCATTCAAGTTTATCATGTTAACTAATTTAGAAGTTTTGTTCTTGTTTAAAGATTTCGATAAAGCCACAAAGTCATCAAGAGCATCATCCAACAAAGCATGATCATATCTATTGAAAGGTTTATCTTTTGATTAAAAAGGAGACATCTCCTCATAGAGGGGATTGGTGAAAACAACCATGTTACTAGATTTAGTGGAAGAGTTGATAGGAATGTACCCTTGAGAGGACTCATTCAACTTATCTTTCTCATCACAACGAAATGGCATAGTAACAAGGTTTATGAGTTTTTGGTAAAATGAAGGTTTGGCATCTTTAGGGTTTAAAAACTCATCTAAAGCTTCATCTAATTCATCTTGGCTATACTCATAATAATCATCGAAAGCATGAACATTTTGCAAATAAAAATCTGACATTTTGAAAAGATTACACAAAACTTAAACACCCAATGCAAAGAAACACACTTTTTTTCTTTTTTTTTTTCTTTTTTCTTTTAATGAAAATGAAATGAAAACACACTAAATCTAGATCTAGATCTAACAAATGCAATGCAAGAGGAAGCAATGATAGATTCACGTCGGGTTCACCAAAATGTGTGGGGGAAAAAGTGAGACTAGGTTAACATGCCCTAATCCTACCTTTTGACACACATTACGGAATACGAAAGAGCCTAGAGATATCGCACAATTGGCTACTTCTTTTGGTGAAAGAGAGAGCCACAAGATATCTATTAGGATTTCTATTCCCTTGTTGAAATTGTAAGATCAAGTAATGCAAGTTCAAACCCTAATCCCAAAATGCAAGTATGAACTAATAACAAGATTGCAGAATTGAGATTAAACAATGAACAGCTGTAAATACAAGGATGAAATAAGAATGCAAATGTGTACCCAGAGTCAAAATCGGACTGAAAATGTTCGGGACAGGGGCGCGGGCGCCACTGTCCTGAAAAATGCATCGGAAACTGCTGTTCTGCACTCTGGAACACTGTCGGAAAGCTGTCTGAAGGCTGTCTGTCTGGAGGACCAAGGCACCTAGCGCCTCTGTCCTAGGGACCAGGGCGCCCAACACCCCTGTCCTGGCAGGACCAGGGCGCCCAGCGCCCCTGTCCCAGTCTTCTGCTCTGCAATTTGATACAGAGTGCTGTCTCGACCTTCTCTCTCCGGATCTGTATCCCGCGGCGTCGTCTGAATCCTGAAACCTGCAATGATATCTGAAAAAGGGTGTATGGGCGGCTATATAGGGTTTTGCCTTAGTCAAACCCCTGCTTCGGTGATTTCCACCTCCACGAATAGCCAAGTTGTTTTGTAAAATGTATTGTGTGTGCAGACCTAGTGTGTGTGCAAGGTCCTAAAATGCAAGAAAGCAAACTAGAGCAACCTAGAAAGTAAACCCTAATTGCTTGTAAATGATAACGTAAATGCTCTAAATCAAGATTCAAAGTGATCTAAAGCATGAATAAATGATGTATTGAAGCTTATGTAAAGACATGAAAACAACATGAAATCATACCCAACCCTCAAGGGAGGAGTACAAGCCAATCTTCAGTCGGCAATCTCCTATTGTTCTTCAATGTCTTCCAAGCCCTAAATGGATGAATGGAATTGATAAATGCTTGATAGAGGGATGTTGTAAGATGTTGAAGTCTTCAAAGATCTGCTCTTTCGCTGCATATGAAGTTCCTGAAAACAAAAAATCGGATCCTTTCAAATGAAGAAAGAGAGCTCTTATGTATGAAACCCTAGGTCACAATTTCATCTTTTGGCCGACCTAGAGATTGAATATCCCGCCAATTTCTTGGGGTTAAGCTTTATTTTATGATTAGATCGCGCTCCTAAAATTTTGGGAAAAATGTCCGGGACCGTGTGCACTCCGGGCGCCACGGTCCCGACAACTTTTCACCAAATTTTCAGGGCCGTCAGATATGATGATTTTAGAGAGAATCCCGAAGTTACAGGTGATTTCGAGATGTTTTGACCCCCGAAATTAAGCCCCCAAGCACAGAATAGGGCCTAATTAGGGTTTTTTATTAAGTGATGTATTGGAGGAATAAAATGAAAGGGGCACGCTTTAATGAAAGGGCCCAACTTTGTGATGTGGAAAATGGTGAAATAGAACCTTTAGACCTAATTAATTCGATTAATTAAGTGCTAAGGGGGAAATGCCATGCAAAGTGCAACTGCGCCAAGGCGGGTGCTAAACTAGGTGTTAAATTGTACTGCTTTAGCAAGTGCGTACAATTTATGACGTTACATATATATATATATATATATATGTATTGGAGGAATAAAATGAAAGGGGCACGCTTTAATGAAAGGGCCCAACTTTGTGATGTGGAAAATGGTGAAATAGAACCTTTAGACCTAATTAATTCGATTAATTAAGTGCTAAGGGGGAAATGCCATGCAAAGTGCAACTGCGCCAAGGCGGGTGCTAAACTAGGTGTTAAATTGTACTGCTTTAGCAAGTGCGTACAATTTATGACGTTACATATATACATATATATATATATATATATATATATATATATATATATAATCACTTTCTCTAAATTCTCTCGCAGCCAAAGCATGCGCTCAACAAACTAAATACTAATAATCTGAAACCTTACAAACCAAAAACAATTCACGGGGAAGTGAGAACTAGAAAACAAACAAAAGAAAATGATAGATTAGGGTTACCTTGTTTTAAGTAATCTATACATGAAAACTAATATACACATACATATTTATTTATATATGTACATATGTATATATAGATTTGTATATGAACATAGACATGTACAACTCTATATAAAAAATACCATATATAGATATGTATATATATACATATATGTCCAAATAAATATATATACATAGTTATATAGTTATATATACATATGCATGTATTTATATATGTGCATATCTATCTATACATATATACACATATTTAATTGATATGTATATATATACATACATCTGTATGTATATATAATTATATATCTATGCACATATAAATTTCCATAACGACTTAAACAAAGGATCTCATAGCTAAAGTGTGCACTCACCAAAGTAAACACTAATAAACTGAAATATTGCAGAGCAAATACAATTCACAAGGAAATGAGGACCAAAAACCAAAAGAGAAGAAAATTACAAATTAGGATTAACCAGTTTTCAGTTGCCATCACTTTCTGTTCGCCACTTCACTAAGATTCATGCAAAGGACACACATCACAATCCAAATACATTTGTATACACCTAAATATATCCACAAAAATACATATATTTGTTCTTATATACTTTTATATAGATATACACATATTTATATATATGGATATGCCTCAGTACAATTATATATGTATTTACATACATACGTTTATCTATGTACATATGTATGTATGTATGTATATGTATTTTCATGTGTGTATATATACACGCGTATTTATCTATATATAAATATGTAACTATAGCTATATATATTATATGCCTATGCATGTACCTTGATTTACTTGTAGTTCCATTAATACAAAATAATGTAACTGTATCCTTGCTGTCATACATGCTTCAATGCCTTCTCTCTTCAATTGTTATAATTCTAATACACTTGTGTTCTCTTACAACTACTAGATATCTTTTCAACCTTCCACACAACAAGGCGATGCCATCAAATCCAGGAGGAAGCAAACAAATAGAACTTACTATGCAAAGAATAGGGTGAATATCTCCAATAAATGACAAATGAAATGATGTGCACACTAAGCATCTGATAGTGACTTCCACACACTATTAGAAATGCAAATCAATGACAAACACATTGTACTGCTCCTGAGCTCATCCTGCACACTCCTACATTCCAACATTCTGATTTTTTTTTGACAAGTTGGAGCTCACAAAGGCATGTTCTGTTTGTAGAGAAATCTATGTGGGCATACTTATTAAACATGCAGACCATGCAGTTGTTTGTATGAGATGTTCTACTGAAAGAGGCATTCACCATTTCTCTTCATCAAACAATATGGACCCAGGTGAGAAACCTTATATTTTAAAGTGTCTTTCCCAAGTAGAAGAAATGCTCATACCAAGGATTGCTCCTATTCTGCAAGTTACTAATGCAAGGGGAGGCCAATATAAATATTCATGCCACACAATTAACTTCCCACATGATATTTTAGAAATTACTATTTCCTTGCCATGAAAAATTCAAGATTTAGAAATCCTTATTGTCCGTAGAACTAATTTGGAAGGGTTAAGTTATGACTGTTACGTTAATAGGTATCATGTCATGAATGTATTGACTTACAAAATTTAGCATGACCAATATTATAAAGATGTAGTCATTGATCTAGCCACACTACTGTTAGGGGTCCCACAGATACTGAGAAGGGGGGGGGGTGAATCAGTATCTAACCGGTAATAAGAATTTCTTAAGTTAAAACATGCAGAACATAATATAACAGTGTACCGGTATGCAAGAAATAATGCAATAAACAGAATCAAGAACATCCACATGAAAATTACACCATAACACAAGATGTTTAACGAGGAAACCCGGTGTGGGAAAAACCTCAGTGGGATTTGTGACCCACAATATTCACTCACTGGCCAATAAGAGAATATTACTTACAATAGGGGCCTGCACATGCAGGAAGGCCAACTACGTAGAGCTCACTGCTCAATGGGAAGTCACACTGACTTACAATAAGGATTATACTAATCCAATAACTTGTACTGCTTTACAATAGCATCTTCAATGCTAGATTCAGTACCAGTTCCTGCTCTATTCTTTACATATACCCTTGACCTATATTTTGCACATTAGGTCTACCTAATATTTTCCTTAATGCTCCTACATCACTCTTACAAATGTCTACAATGATCTCCTTTATATATAAGAGTCATTTTACAATTTTCCAGGTTGGCTTACAATAATAAACAAAATATTACAAAACAAAAATCCTGTCGGCCTCTGTGCTAGTATACTTGTTTTCTTCTGTGTCGGTGCTGGTGTCCTGAGTGCTGGTGTAGAGTGTGATCTGCTGATGCTGGTGCACTATCTTGTCGGTGTAATGCTTTGTCGGTATAATGTCTTGCCATAGGATTACAAGGTTGCCATCAATGACAAAACCTTCAATCACATACAATGTCTCATTGGAGTGTGCATATGCCAACAATCTCCCCCTTTGACATTGATGGCAACACTCATGAGAAATTTCAAAAAGTATCCAAAAATGTTGCCAAAAATGTTTACCAAAAATGTGAGAGCTCCCCCTGAGCATATGATTCCTGTGTTTTGAATTTTCTCATCCCACTACTCCCCCTTTGGCATCAATGACAAAGGTTGTCAAGATGTCAGTAGAGTTTGTAAGTTCAGCTATCCATAGACTCAACCTTGTAGCTGGGTAGTTATTATCTGAAAAAGATCTCCAAAAACCAAGTTTAGATTATCCATAAACTTCTTACTATCCTTTATTGTTGTCTCAGTTCTCTTTACTGTACCGGTGAGATGCTGCAAATTTTCTGCCGGTGTTTTGCTTCCCTGTGTTAGTGCCTCAGAAATTTCCTTCCGCAGAGATGCTAAATAGTCCATCTTGGACTCAGTTTAGATCCCAAATGTTTTGCCTTGTTTATTATTCTTTCTTTTTCCCTTTCCAATTTGAGTAATTCTTCCTCAAAATTTGCTATCTTCTCTTCAAAAACTGATAGCGAATCAGGTGAGTTGACAAAATTGTCTGCAAGTTTTTTTATCTCATCCTATGCCTTGCTTATTTTCTTGTCAATAACTACAGTCAAAAAGTTTGTTTTACATGTATCTTTATACAGATTTTTGTATTCTTTCAACAAACTACATAATTCTGGTAGAAGTGTGTCGAAATCTATATTACACTTCTTTATTTCCTCATCAAAGAATTTCTATTTTTCAATTTGTACCTTATCCTTTACTGACTCTTCCTTTATTTTCTCAATTTTTTAGAAATATATTTGCACAATGTATTCAATTGTCCTAAAGAATCTTTATTATCTATATTACAGTTGGGAGCTAATACCTTCAAAATTGGTATAGAATCATCAATTGCCTTATAAGCTTGTGAGCTGCAGTCAGTTATTTTCTTGATAGAATCAATTAATACCTCAGTCACATTTGTTGATTTAAATGTTGATGATGATCCAACAATCTGAGTACCGATGGAAGTAACCATGCTTGTATTGACCTCTGGTAGGTCAGTTTGTGTCTACATTTCTTTTAGCACTGGTTTTCCTACTTCACTACTTACCGGTGGCACTGTTTCCTTATGTACCTGTTCTGGTTGATGTTGTTCCGGAGCCTTTAGCTCTATTGGTTTCTCTGCATGTTGTGTTGTCTCTGTCTGTGACTCAGTCTCTACATTTTTCTCTGTATCTTCTACTGGTTTCTCTATTTCCCCTACTACCGGAGGCTTATTTGCCATATCTGACTTATTAGTTGTATCTTTATCTACTATTATGTTGATCTTCTGGGTATCAACATTCATAGTATATAGGACTTCAGAATTAGGATTGTTATCCTCTACATCCATACTTTCTGCTGCCGGTTGATCTTCAGTAGTTGTTATTTTCACCGGTGGAGGTAGGTTGTCTTTAACTTTGATGCTTGGTGGTCCACCAACTTTGCCTTTCCCCTTGTCTTTATCTTTCTGATACACCTTTATAGGTTTAGGATTCCTGTACTCTTCTTGTTTTTCTTTGTCAACCAGGAATATATCCCATCCATCTTCTGTTTCCTCTGTCACTTCATTGACTCTTCCTGCCATTAGTGAAATATGCTGGTGTGTAGTAGAGAATACTGACCGGTTTGCTTGAGCAATCAAATCATCAATTTCTTTTGGAGAGTTTACCGGATATACAACAAGTGGCTTCTCAATTTTTATTTTCTTATCTAATTCTATCACTGCTTGCCTTCTGGCCTCAAGTCTTTTGAATAAATCATCAGGAATTTAATTTGCTACTTCCATAAAAAATTTCTTGTACATGTCCATATGCAATATAACACTGTTCTCAACTTGCTCTTTCTCATCAACAGTTAGAGTGTCATAAATTTTCTCTATATTCTTCAGTTTTCCTTCCTCTGTGATTTAATTTAGTAGTACATCAAGAGGTGCCAAGTCTCTGTTTGTCCTTTTCTTTTTCTTAGGTGTCAGCTTTTTCTTTGGTGCGGCCTTTCTAATCGGAGATCTCACTGCTTGTTGCTTTTGCCTTGTTCTTCTAGGTGAAGGTGTGGTTGCCAGTGAAGGATCTCTTTTTCTAACAACTCTTTTAAAAGTTGCTGGCATGTCACCTTCCGAAGAAGTACCTATCGGTGATAGGTGAGTTTCAAGTTGTGGAGCTACCAACTCATCCTCTGTTATGCCGATTTTCTTCAATACATCTTCATTAATGGCTTTTGCTTGTCTGGACCCTTTCCTCACAAATGCCTCAACCTTCTTTACTTTTTTCTTTGATTGTATTTGGCTTTCTATAGTCTCAACACTACCAAATACTTCTTCCTTAGGTTCATTGGGGGCTTCCAGAAGTGCTTTGGCATATGTTTCAACTATGTGGTCATTTGTTTTATAGCCCATCTCGGTTACCCAAATTGTCCTTGGGATGACCGCTTCCATCCAGATTTCATCTTATTTAATAACAAAGCATATATCATCTTTGTATTTGTCTACTATTTTTTTAGATAACCTTATTCTTTTCTTCATTTTGGTCTTTAATGCTTGGAAAAAGTCATGAATATTGTTCTCCTTGTTCTCACCCATGTTATTGAACAGTTCAATTAATTGTTTTCCTACCGGTATGTCATATCCAAGTTCTTTATAACCTATACTGGGAACCTATTTTGTTATGTGTAGCATTAGGCATACTAACATATTTCCAAATCTGAAAGTTCCTTTCTTGTCCTTCTTGATTTTTCCAAGGTTGTCTATTAGTTCATCCTTTAACCATTCACAGATGTCAATTTTTGCATTATCTATTACCATATCATAAGCACTCTTAATGCATAAACTTGAAACTGAATTAAGTCTATTAGCATGAGTGGCTTTATAACCTAATATCATACTAATGAATCTCACATTGATATCTTTTACATCATTAACCCTTAAAGATCTCTTGTCGAACGTTGCACTAGTTAGTTTTGTAACTAGGTCATTGGGAACCTTTTTGGTTTTATCTGGTCTCTTACCGGTGGTCGGTAACCTTGTCACAGCTTTCACAGCTTCCTTAGTGATCTTATGGATTGCATCTAACCAGAAAAAATCTCCATGTACTCTACTTAAAACTATCCTAATCACATCCTTAGGAAATTCAGGAATGCTTAGGATTTCTGTGAATCCTAGGGTTTCAATAATCTTGTGTTCATCTTTAACATTGCCGGTATCATCACATATTACAGTTTTATACATGGTTTTGATTTCCTCATCTCCTAACTCTTCAATGTTGCAGTGGATGTACATTCTGGGGTCTTCAACATATACAACTCCTTTAGGGATTTGAGAAAAAGCACCTAAGGTATCATCCTTCTTTGCTATCTCGGGAACTAACTGAAATACGGGCCTAGGTCTTTTAATTACTTCAACAATAGTAGGGTTTGATATGTATTCAATTGCAGAGGTGGATGCCATGATTAAATACCTTTTACTGCCTTGGGTGGATGATTGCTTGGAGTGTGCTTGCTTCTTGCTCGAAATGCCTTAGCTCAGAATCTTCGCGCTCTCTGAAAATTTGAAATCACGGTGAAATGAAATGGAGCCAAAACCTTACTTTTATAATGTCTTTTCACCATCTACAACATTTATTGCATGCCAGTTAAGTATTCACTTAATATTGTCTACTGGTAATAAGTAATTTTCAACTTCTTATCTCTAACCGAGGGAGTAATTAGCACATGTGTCATTTGATTGCCAAACCCTCAAGGAAATTTTCTTCAATTAGATGAAGAACTTTCTGCCGGTGGAGCACTGCTCTGTCCTATCGGTGAAGCATCACTCTGTCCTACCGGTGAAGCATTGGTTGATTCTACCGGTGGAGAAGTATTCCCAATATTTAGATCAGCTTTTCTAATCCATTGTTTTGAGAATTCTTGCTTAACCTCTTCAACTTTTTCTTTACCTTTCAAGCTAGCACTTTTGTTGTCTACCGGTGTTCCTTTACTTCTACAAAATTTAGCAATATGCCCAATCTTGTTACATGCATAACAAGTTACATTATTCTTCTGAATAGCTTGCCCATAACCTATGCCGGTTTGTGTTCTGCATTGATTTGATAAATGTCCAAATCTTCCACAAACATAACATCTCACATTCATTCTGCAGTTTTTAGAGTTGTGACCAACTTTGTTGCATTTTGAACATTGACCGGTGGGTGTATTGAAATTATGATAATTCCTAGATCTACATTCATTTGCTCTATGACCATACTTATTACAGTTAAAGCATTTTCCATTGAATTTATAAGTATTAGGTTGTCTTACTGGTTTGTTGTGATCCTAAGTATTTGCAGTACCAGAGCTTTCAACTTCAAAGCCAATTCCAGAAGTGTCACCTTTAGGTTTTTGATTCTTCAGCAAGGTACCAAGTTCCTCTAAGCTTTTCTTGAATTTTTCTTTGTGTTGATTTACAGTTGCTAGTTCTCTTTCCAAGATTTCTTTTTGTCTCATCAGTTCATTTGAGTCATTCTGAGTATGCATTAGATCTTTCTTCAACATGTCACTTTCATAGCCAAGTCTTGTGTTCTCATTTGCTGCATCACTTAGTCTTCTCATCAATTCTTCTTCATTCTTCTTCCTGTCCTCAATCTCTTTGCAAAATCTCATAGTCATATCTTGCATTTCATTTTTTGTTGTCATGATCTCTTATTTCAACTTGCTTATCATATCATTAAGTGATTCCTTTTCATCATTCTCATTTTGCAATTTTTCACAAAGTTCTCTTCTCTTATTTTTTGCAACAGTAAAATTTTCTTGAAGTGCCTGAATGATATCCTGAGTAGCTCTTAAATCATCTTCTAATTTGATATTTTTCAATTTCTCTGCATCATAGTCTGTAAGAGCTCCTTCAAGTTGCTTCATCAGATTTTCCATCTTTACCGGTATCAAGATCTTCCTCAAGCTATTAGGCTTCTAAAAATAGAGGACCAGGCTCTGATACCAATTGTTAGGGGTCCCACAAATACTGAGAGGGGGGGGGGGGTGAATCAGTATCTAACCGGTAATAAGAATTTCTTAAGTTAAAACATGCGGAACATAATATAACAGTGTATCGGTATGCAAGAAATAATACAATAAACAGAATCAAGAACATCCACATGAAAAGTACACCATAACATAAGATGTTTAACAAGGAAACCCGATGTGGGAAAAACCTCGGTGGGATTTGTGACCCACAATATTCACTCACTGGCCAATAAGAGAATATTACTTACAATACGGGCCTGCACATGTAGGAAGGCCAACTGCCTAGAGCTCACTGCTCAATGGGAAGTCACACTGACTTACAATAAGGATTATACTAATCCAATAACTTGTACTTCTTTACAATAGCATCTTCAATGCCAGATTCAGTACCGGTTCCTACTCTGTTCTTTACATATACCCTTGACCTATATTTTGCACATTAGGTCTACCTAATATTTTCCTTAATGCTCCTACATCACTCTTACAAATGTCTACAATGATCTCCTTTATATATAAGAGTCATTTTACAATTTTCCAAGTCGTCTTACAATAATAAACAAAATATTACAAAACAAAAATCCTGTCGGCCTCTGTGCCGATATACTTGTTTTCTTCTGTGCCGGTGCCTGTGTCTTGAGTGTCGGTGTAGAGTGTGATCTGCTGATGTCGGTGCGCTATCTTGTCGGTGTAATGCTTTGCCGGTATAATGTCTTGCCATAGGATTGCAAGGTTGCCATCAATGACAAAACCTTCAATCACATACAATGTCTCATTGGAGTGTGCATATGCCAACAGTTACAACTATTTCCTGAATCCAGTACTGACATTTCAGATTTGTTACATTCAATAGATAAACCTCAAGAACAACCTATACAAGAAAATGATGATGTAGCCACCACGAACCATGCCAAAGAATTAATGGAAAACACTTCTTCATTTATTCCATGACTTCCATCCTCAATGTCTGAACTAGATGCTATTAGGACAATCCTACATCTGGATAGTACTGACAACAATGTTTTCCCCTGGCCACAAATCAGTTCATCACCTATCAATGAATACAATATAGAAGGTTTACTTACAATGACATTCCCAACATTATTTCCTAATGGATTGGGTTTACCACTTCAAGAGAGAACAAAACATGTACATTTGCATGAACATGCTTTGCACTTGATAAAATATTATGATCAAATATTTGGCCAGCATGTCCGATTCAGATATTATATCTACAATCTTATGATGAGGCATCCGTCTCAACAATCAGTTGCTATTTTCATAAAGATAAATTTAGAAGATTCTCTTCTAGCCAATGTTCATGCACTGAGGGAGCACTTGCAAAACACACCTTCAAGTGAATTTCCTAACCACGTCATGCGATATGCTGTCTCCTTGTGCGACACGCACATTTTGGAGCAAATCCTGTAGGGACCTTACCACAATGATATAACAGTTAGGACCACCAACACTTTTCTTCACGTTAAGCTTAGCTGATACAAAATGGCTTGACCTACACAAAATGTTTCTAAATACTCCCTCAAATACTTTACAACCCACTAGAAAACAATCTATTGAGAATTTAGTCAATAACCCGCATATAACAACTTTGTAATTTCATCTGAGATTTCAGATCTTTCATGATGAAGTAATTGTCAACCTGTTGCATGCAATTGACCATTGGTACAGATATAAATGGCAATGCCAAGGGTCTGCACACATACATGTATTTCTATGGTTGCCACATGCACCTAATATTGACAACCTTGATTGGATAGATCATGAAAGCATTCAATCAGTTAAAACCTTCTTTGACCAATATATCACAACATGGAATCCACACAGTGAAGTTGAGCGATCAAATAGGCAGTATACACCTGCAATTTTAGATCCATGCCTCTCAAACACAAATGTCATTTTTAGATCTGATCCTTCCACATAATACACTGAATAGGTGAATGTTGTTCAATGTCATACAAAGTGTTCATAATTTACTTGCTTGAAAAAGAAGAGCACAACTCTTGAATATTGTTACAAAG
Organism: Cryptomeria japonica; assembly: GCF_030272615.1. Taxonomy (NCBI): domain Eukaryota; kingdom Viridiplantae; phylum Streptophyta; class Pinopsida; order Cupressales; family Cupressaceae; genus Cryptomeria; species Cryptomeria japonica. The sequence goes on from NC_081414.1 coordinate 26,624,007, forward strand.
CACCTTGGACTGAACAACAAAACTCAACATTGACAATAGACCATAATAATAGCCCATGCTAAAAACTAGCAAGGAATGATAGTTGTCTCAATGTTCACAACTCAACCATGCTAGCCATATGGAGGGATAATGTTGATTGCCAGGCTATCTACTCAAAAAAGGAAGTGCTCCAATATATTTCTAAATACACATAAAAAACTGAACGCAAATCAGAGAGCTATACTAACATGTTAAAACAAATTATTGCATCAAAAAATACAAAAGATACAATTCTCTTAGCATATCAGAGATTTATGATGGGCATTATTGGTGATAGGAACATTAGTGCTCATAAAAATTTCCATATGCTGCCAAAAATCCCCTTGCTCTCCTACACATGTCAATTTGTCAGCCTAAATGTTGGCAAAAAAATCTTCCAACATATAATAAACTATGATGAAGCTTCTCAGCCATGCATTTCTTTCATTTCCAGTTACATGAGAAGACCATCCAAGTTATCAAACCTAACTTTGCTTCATTCAACCCAGCAATATACATACAACCAACAAGGCAAAACAAGTAAATGGAAAAAAAGAAAACTAACAATGATTGCAAATGTCTTCCCCTAGTTCAAATGCTTGGCTACAAAAGATGACAGTTGATTTGAATCTTTCTGTTGGAGTGAATTGCTTTTGTACAAGCCTTTCTGCAACATTCCTCTACACATAGGTACATCAAGTGATAAAGTTATATTGAATTGGAAACAACTTCAAAGCACTCATTACACCTGATGGCATGTAAATGGAATTGACGAGCATTCCACTATTGAAAATAATGAAGACCTGCACTTGCAAGATATTCCACAATCTACTGACCAGGAACTTTAGAAGTGGGAGTTATTGTCACAAATGGGAGATTCAAACAACTTTGATGTTGCTACTCTTTAGATGCTTGGCAGGCATGATTATGACCTCCACTTTAATTGGAGTGAATCCATACCTAATGAATTCCTTCATAGCACAACCCCTCAATTTGTTTCAACGGAAAAAAGCCAATCAGTTGGCACCCTTGGCAAAATTCACTCAAGTACCCCTAATACTTTTGAGCTTGCATCAAATAAAAAAATTGCACTTGATATTATAACCTCCCACGCTAGACAAAATTTGAATGCCTCACCATTACGATTGATCATTCATAGCACAACAGGTACTGGAAAATCATTTTTTATTGACTGTATACATAGTAAGTTAAATTTACATTTAGATCCAATGCAATACCCATTGCTTGTGATTGTACCAACAAGTGTATCCACATATAACATTCAAGTTACAATAATCCATGCTGTCCTCCGCATACCTATTCAAGAATACTGTCCTTTAACAGGGCATTCCTTATTAATGTTTCAAGAGCAATGAAAACATTTACAGTACATTTTGATTGATGAAATGAGTTTCCTTGGCCCACAATTACTCATCAAGTTTGATAACAGATTGCGACAAGAATTTCCCACCAGACAACACGAGCCATTTGCAGGCCTCTCAGTTGTGTTGGTTGGTGACCTTGCATAGCTACCCCCAGTTATGGACAAACCATCATATGCATCCCACTCAACAACACTCACTTTATGGCACTCCTTCACTGATGTTGCAACCTTAGATGTTTCTTTCCACCAACAAGGTGTGTCCCCATCACAGATGCAGTTCCGTGACCTTTTGCTAAATGTATGCAACACAACACCATTGCAAACAGACTGGGAAAATTTATAGATGCGCTCAACCCATGGTTTGATACTTGACCAAAACAACCACTTCGACCAAAAAAAACATTTGTTTGCAACCAATGCAGCTTCAAACTCACACAATATTAAAATGTTAAAGCAGTTGCACTCAACCATTGTACGTGCAACAACAATCATAGTACGTCACAAAGAAAAACAAACTCACCAAGATGAGCAACTCTCATTTGAAATTCTTCTTTCTATAGACCAATAAGTCATGCTCATTGCAAATTTATGGATAGAAGTTGGTCTTGTGAATGGTTCCTTGGGACAAATCAAAATGATTGTCTACAATGTAGGTTCTAAACCACCAAATTTACCAAAATATGTTGTTGTCCTCTTCCAAGATTACACTGGACCATCATGGGATGCTGCAAATCCAAAACATGTTCCCATTTCACCAATTACTAAAGGAAACCGCACACAGATTCCACTAATGATGGCATGGGCTATTACTATTCACAAATCACAGGGTCTGACACTAGAATTTTCTACAATTGACATTGGAAAAATAGAGAAACAAGGTCTTATGTTTACAACACTATCTCGAGTAAAATCAATTGAACACCTCCAAATTCACCCGCCTTTCACTTACCAGAGGTACTCAAAATTGCAAGGTGGTCCATCAACCATTTTAGGAAAGAATGAAGAAGCTCATTTGCTGAAGCTTTGTCATATCACAAAGGCAAACTACTTGCAAAAAAATCCAACACAGGTACTGCAACCACAACATCTATACCCTTTTGCATAGCATATATGTTCTTTCATGCATTGCCACACATTATAACTCTTGCATCTTGCAGGGTCAATAACAAATGTAAAAGGTTCCATCGTAGCAAGAACTTGCCTTTCTCACTACTATTCGCATTCCAAAAAATACATGTTCGCACATCACGTCCACTCACACTTCACACTGTTCTCATTGCTTCTATTTACCCTCCTAATGTTTACTCCCTACAATTATAGTATCTCATATCTTACTAAAAATTCTCTCTGTTCTTCTACTTGCAAGCCATCAAAGAAGACATCATTTTAAACCACACATGATACAAGAGTATCTCAATCTCTTTGACCTTTGCGTTCAATGATGTTAACTTTTGTTTGTACTTCCCATCTTGTTTGCAGATTTCACAACCACCATAAAGTTTTTCCAGACATATCGTCCACCATGCTTTCAACAATTGTAAGTACCTTCCTTTCCTATTCTTTTCAATCTCAAAGTTTTACCACTTTCAATTATTTAATGCACCTACAATGTTCTAATAGAATGTTATTTCTCACAGGTATGCAATGACAACTTAAAATCAGTCTACAAAACCAAGCAACAACATACAATACAATACAACATCAACAACTACTCAATGCTTTGATTCAGCTTTGCAACCAACATTTCACATAACATCAATTATGTACTTCACAAATATAGACATCAAATGGCTGTATAACATGCTGGCTAACTTATATTTTCTGGGACCAACACATGAAATTGGTTGGGTTTTATACAGTCTAAAATAGAAAACATTTGTAATAACTACTTTATTTTTCTCTTCGGTACTGTACATCATGCTGCCTTCAACAACATGCGGGTTGGTGGGTGGTTAACTTCAGATTTTGGGAACAACTGAAAACATTGGCTGGGTTATGTACAGTTACATATTTACATATACATAAAGATTGCACTTTTCTTTTCCTTTGATTCCTTGCATCTTTTCCTTTAATTGATTTTTTTTTGTATGATGCTTCTACAAACCCACCTATTGGCCTCTTGTTGCAGGAACTCCCCCTGCAATTGCTAGTTTTTTTCAGTTTGGTCATTTCAATGTCTTTCATTTCATATTTTAAGACATTTTAGTGTCTTTTATCTGATATTTTAAGAAAAATATTAATTGCTAGGTGATAATTATCAATAAATATCAAAATCTTAAATTTTATCTATTATGAAAAGTTTCTAAATTCATATATAAGACAATCTTATTAAAAATTAAATTAACTAAGTTTCTAAATTTATATAAGAAGATAGAGACTATTCTTAAAATATTGTAAATCAATTTGTATTTTTATAATAAATATTATAAGATAATAAATATTAGTAATATAAAGTAGAATTCTATATTGTATTTATCTATAATAAATTTTTAAGTTGTAAGATTCAAAAGTGAAAAAATAATCATATAGACCATCAAATTCCACACCCAAGGACAATAATCAATAATTTAATTTAATAAATAATAAATAAGAGGATATATATATTTTAATTTAATAAATAATAAATGAGAGGATACAATATTTTTTAATTTAATAAATAATAAATGAGAGGATAATGTTTTTATTGGAAGATGAAGTCAAGTTGTGAGGGAAGAAGTAGTTTCTAATTTGTAGGCATAGTTAACTATGAGCCGAGAAGAAGTTTCTATTTGATTGTTACAAAATATCTTTTATTAGTTCAATAAAATTGGAAAACTACCATTTCAATTCGAGGATACTAATATATATATTTTTAATAAATAGCAAGTGAGAGGATGAAGTTTCTATTGGAAGAGTGGTGTTAATTAGTGTAATACCCTAAAATTGGTCATCTAAACCATGGGCCCCTAATCTTGACAACATCACCAAGGTACTAACCAAAGGCAATTAAATCAATCTTGAGCACATTATTAATTCTTTAATCATCAAATATCACATGGCAAATCAACTACTCAATAGTAATTAAATATTTATTTAATTAATCAAATCATTTCCAATAATATCATTTTGATCAATTATCCCATTTTAATTTATTAAATATCCTTGCATATTTAATTAATTAATAAATTTGCCATTCAATCATGCAAAAAGGATTAATTTATTACAAAAGATGAATTAATTTATTACAAAGAGTTGAATTGAAAATTGATGTCATGGAAATGGGGACAAGGCAACAACAAAGTTCAATGTTAATAAGTTAGTTTCAACCATAAAAACAAAACAAAGAACTAAAAACCATTCCTAACATATCAAAAGAGATTTCAAAAAGCATGAAAGAAGTTAACAAAATAAAAGAAAGGAGAAGAGCCTCCCTAAGATGCTTCCATGATGCCTTTTGATGCTTCTCCCTTGTTTCTCCCCTCTCCAAGTCCCAAATGAGTGTAGCTCTCAGCTTTTAGCACTAGCCATGGATGCCATATGGAGATTCAAGATGGTTGAATATGATAAACAAATGCTATGCAAGTGTAGATAGTGATGCTATGAAAAAAACTCTATGCTAATACCAGTATAACAACAATACTCTAATGCTTCCTTTTTGCTTTAGGAGAAGGGTTCTATTTATAGAAGAAATGGGGAAATGAAGGGTTAAGATTGAGTAATCTTAACAAGGGTTAGGATTGAAAGATATTCAATCCATGTGAGACTTTCAACCCAATCCCATGTTGACAAGTGTCACCATGAGGAGGCTTGAGAGGAGAGATAAGGAGCATTAAATGCTTGAGGGGACATGATGGTTGCCCTAGTCAAAGAAATTAATGCTTTGAAGAGACACATGGGTTACATGAGGGTTAAGTTAGGGGTCAAAGTCCTTAACCATGGGTGCAAGTGGAATTAACCATTAATGGTCATGTAAGAGCCATAAGTGGTTTGGAAGACTTTAGAGGTTAATTTGTTGAACACACAAATCATTAATTGCTTTTCAAAGACTTTGGAGTCTTTGAGAAGTGACTCCAATTTGCTTAGGAATGTGACAATATTTAGGGAATGGATTAGGTTAATTAGGAAAGGTTTAGAAGAACCTAGAAGGGGTTTAGACATGCAAGTGGATTTTGTAGGAAAATGCAAGTGGGAGGAATTTTGGTATTTTCAATTAAAATAAAATCATTTATTTCAATTAAATGGTGTAATTTGCATTTGGATAAATATTCAAATAAATATTAATTTATTTAAATGAGAAAAAGGAAGATAAAGCATTAAAATGCTTGAAGACTTTGAAGGAAACCATTAAAGGCTTGAAGACTTTAAGGGAAGCAATTAAAGTCTTAAGAAGACTATAGAAGGAAGCCATCAAGTTTGAAGACTTTAAAGCCATCAAGTTTGAAGACTTTAAGGGAAACCATTAAAGGTTTCAAGTGGGTGAGGATAAATAGGATTTTAAATAAATAATTTATTTAAAATAGTTGTGCAACTTGCATTTGTAGGAAAATGCAAGTGGGTGGAGGATAAAGGTGATTTAAATAAATGATTTATTTAAAATAGTTGTGCAACTTGCATTTGTAGGAAAATACAAGTGGGTAGAGGATAAAGGTGATTTAAATAAATGTTAATTTATTTAAATGTGAGAGGTGGGATTTTGGGGGAATTTAAATAAATATTAATTTATTTAAATGTGAGAGAAAATTTAATTAAATAAATATGATTTATTTATTTAATTAATGGTCTGATTTTGGTTAAGTGAATTAAATCAAATAAATCAAATAATTTATTTAATTAATAGGAGAAGAGGGTTAAGATGAATTAATTAAATATATTAATTTAATTAATTATTGATTGATGGTTAAATAATCAAATAAATACTAAATATTCATTTTAATTAAGTGGACAAATTTATGTGACTGCATTTGCCCCTCTTTGAGACGGTGCAGTTTATCGCGTCGTTTCAAAGAAAGAAAAATAGGTGTGAAGAAATGCCCCATAAAATGTAAATTTAATGGGTGGTATGCCCCCTCGAGAGATGGGCCAATTTTTTTTGAAAAATCAGGCAATCTCTCGAAAAAGATTGAAAAGTGGAGGGGAGGTAGAATAGAAGAAATTAGAACTAATGATGAAAGAATGGGAGAAAATGGAGTGAATATGAAGAAACAACAAGCCAGCGAGTACCTTGAGGTCATGTAAGAGATACATAGCAGATGTAGTGTGGGGTTTGGATTGATGCTATACAATTGATCAAAATTGGTTGGACAATCTGGTGCAATCGATTTAATTGCCCTGGTCAAGTCAAAGCATGATAGTTGATGTCAGTTGGTCGCTTGGACATGATAAAGTCTGAGTAAGTGAATCAAAGTGACCTGATGTGACTTAGACAATTGATGTAATTGCCTGATGAAGTCAAGGTATATGAAGCAAAATACAAGTTGAGACGTAGACAATTGATGTAATTGTCCATTGGATTGTGTTTGATTGGTTGATCAATTGATAGTGTGTGCGTGTGATGGATGGTTGTGGGGAATCATGGCAGCCCTGTTGAGACTAGGTCATTATGATAAATGCCTGATGTAGTCTAGGATTACCATGATTGATTACCTGTTGAGACCCAAAGATACTTGATCAGAGTATCTGTTGATAGTCTAGGTCTGTAGACAGAGTAACTGGCTTAATTTTGTGGATGAGTGAGGATGGGAAGCGATGAAGGGATTAGGATGATGTTGATGATCAAGATAGGGAGGGTGAGGGGGGATTCGATGTTAGATAGAAGATATGGAGGACTAGGACTGAGTCCTATGGAAGAAGATGAGTAAAATAGAGTATGCATTATTATGACTATGTATGCATGATATGCAACTATTATGAATGTATGGATGGGTGGAATGCAATGAAATGCAATATATACAGATGAGATGAGATGACGATCCATAGGGCTCTATTTTCATCATTGAACTTTAAAATGTTGTAAGAAAATACAAGCAACTTGACATAAAGATTCAAGATGACCAGAGTATTTCTTACATGGATTTGATATAGTAAGTTAATACAAGCAACTTGATATAATGGATCAAGTTGACCTGAGTATTGCTTGCGGAACAGACAAGGATTATCTCCTTTCATGCATGACTTGGATCATCCTCCTTGATCTTAGGCTGATCATATCCTGAGACAAGTGCATACCGTAATAAGAGATAAAACCTTTATCCAGTTTGGATGAGGTAGGAGGAACCAAAGAAAGAGCATTGTACCTGCAAACAAATAGTATATACATAAAGAATAAAGAATATGGATCCTTGGTAATGGTTCATGCTCATATGGTCGAGGTATATGCTGTAGTTAGCAAGCCGTAGTGATCTATGACTGTATTTTTGCCTATGATCACATAGCTAGTGAACTTCCCACGTAGACACCATTAGTACATGCCCCAAAACTTCATCGGAATAATGCACCGAAGATACACAAACAATGTTGTAGGAACCTGATATATAAACGAATGAATTACTTCACAAATCAACCAAGTATTTGATAGCTTAACACAATTTTCTTGTCAAAGAAAATGTCATTTTGTCTTTGTTTTGGTAAGGAAGGATGCATCCTTGTTGAAGACAGTTTGATTGTTGATGTTGATTGTTTTGGTCAATTTGAGAAGTGATCATTGTGCGAGGATTTTTTCAATGCTTGTTTGGTATCTACGCGGATGAGTATGTACAATGTGTTGCCATGTTTTTGTGTGATTTTTGATGTTTTTGGATTTTGAATTGTTTTGAATGTTTTTGGATTTTGAAGTGTTTTGGATGTTTTTGGATTTGTAATTGATTTGAATGTTTGTGGATTTTGTGAGATAGTTTTAAATGAATAACTTTAATGAATCACAACACAATGTAGAATCCACTTCCATCAAATAGGTTAAGGGCATTGCCCCCAGTTTTTTTTTTTTTTTTTCAAATTTTTTTTAGACATGACTATAAAAAAGTGGGATGCAGGATGCATGCAGTACTTTCTTGGATTTATAGATTTATAACAAGCCATGGTTGATGGATGGATGGATGTATGTATGAAGTAGATGTGATCGCAACAAGTTTGAAAGACAATGGAGCCATAGCCTTTTACGAGTGGCCCCTGTTTACCAGGTTTTCACCATCGCACTTACCCAAGGTGCCACAGGAGTGGTTGTTCACCGTTTGGATGCATGATTTTTTTTTTTAACTCTTTTGATGTTTTTGTATTTTCTTTAGGTCATTTATCTGGATGTTTTTGGTATTTTTTCCAGTATATATGGGAGCCTGATGCTCTATACAACTTAGGTATAAAACCATTTGAGGTGCATGCTGTTGATTGGATCTGCGAGCGGGTCTCCTTCTGATGTAGCCAACTGATATGCCCCATACCCAAATACAATAGTGACAATGTATGGGCCCAGCCAGTTTGATTCAAACTTGCCTTGATGTTCTCTGTTTGGTTGGTTGCGAGGATTCTCTCAGAGAACAAGATCACCTACCTCAAATGTACGAGGTCTAACTCGGTGATTGTAGCTTCTGCTCATGCGCTGCTGATAGGCTTTGAGGTGATTGTATGTAGCTTGTCACTTCTCATCAAGTAACTCTAATTCCTGAAGATGGGATACTCTATATGCTTCATCATCGATGAGATTGTGCAAGGAAACCCGTAATGATGGTATCTCGACCTCAATAAGAAAGATAGCTTCTGCACCATAGACCAATGAATAAGGAGTTGCACCTGTAGGGGTTCGAATGCTAGTTCAATATGACCATAGCGCTGGATTTAGTTGAACATGCCAATCACGGCCAACATCATTGACTGTCTTCTTGAGGATTCTTAATATGTTTTTATTGGATGCTTCGGCCTGACCATTGCCTTGTGGGTAGTAGGGAGTGGAAAAGCGGTGTTGGATATGAAATTTCTCACAAAGTTCACTGACATCCTGATTTTTGAAAGGAAGACCGTTATCTATGATGATGGACATGGGCACACCATACTGGCAGATGATGTAGTTGAGGATGAATGAGGCGATCTATTTGCCGGTGACTTGGGTAAGTGGAACAACTTCGATCCACTTTGTGAAATATTCAGTGGCGGTAATAATGAATTTATGGCCATTGGATGAAGATGGATGGATCTTACCCACAAGGTCAAGGCCCCATTGACAAAAAGGCCATGGTGTTGTGATTGGTTGTAGTTCCTGGGCTAGTGCATGTATCAGGTCACCATGAACTTGACATTTCCTGCAATTTCTGACAAAGTAGTAGGAGTCTTTTTCCATAGAGGGCCAATAGTATCCATTGCACAGGAGTTTCTTAGCTAGTGATGGACCACTTGAGTGAGTCCCACAAATTCCTTCATGGACTTCTTCCAAAGCCTTTGTTATCTCACCTTGTTCCAGACATCGAAGAAGAGTACCATCAAGACTGCGTCAGTATAGGGTTTCAGTAGTAATGGTATATTGAGTGGTTTGGCGAATGAAGGTTTTACGTTGGTTATTCGATTGGTTGGGAGGAAGGGTGTGATCACGAAGATAGGTGTAGAACTCACCGTACCATGGGGATTCAGAACTGACAAGGCGACATATTATTTCAGATTCGAGGATATCATAAGTGGGAATCCAAAGCTGTTCTACCAAGAACTCATAGTGTGTTGAATTCTGTGGAAGATCTAGGAGAGATGCGATGGTAGCCATAGCGTCAGCAGCTTGATTCTGATCTCTTGGTATCTGCTCAAAAGTGATAGTAGTAAATGATGTCTTTAGATTGCCCACCATTTGCTTATATGGCATGAGTTTATCATCCTTGGTCTGATATTCATCTGTTGCTTGTTGAATGACCAGTTGGGAATCACCATATACTTGTAGTTCTTGTAATTTCCATTGTACGGCTAGCCTGAGTCCTACAATCAAGGCCTCATATTCTGCTATGTTGTTTGTGCATGGAAATGTGAGCCTGTAAGACTTCAGGATGCTATCACCTTGAGGTGTGATAAACAGAATGCCTGCCCCCGAGCCGTGCCTAGTGTATGAACCATCAAAGTATAATTTCCATGGTTGTGTTGTTGTGATCATTAATATCTCTTCATCTGGAAAATTGGAAATGAGAGGATGATCACCTATGAGAGGTGCATCGGCCAACTAATCTACAATAACTTGACCTTTGATAGCTTTACGGTCCACGTACTCGATGTCAAATTCACTTAGAATCATTACCCATTTGGCCAAGCAACCCGTCAATGCTGATTTGCTGAGTAAATACTTGAGTGGATCAATCTTTGCAATGAGTTGTACTTTGTGTGTTAACAGATAGTGCCTTAGTTTAGTGGCTGCTAAGATTACTGCTAGGCAAGCTTGCTCAATAGGCGTGTAATTGAGATCATAGCCCACCAGTGTGCGAGAGATGTAGTAAACAACACACTCTTTTCCTTCTGTATTATGTTGTGCCAGTAGTACACCCAATGCTGTACTTGTTGTTGAGATATAGAGTAACAACAGTCTACTTGGATCTGGTGGGATCAGCAATGGTGGATTCATGAGATAGTCTTTAAGCGTCTGAAATGCTTGTTGGCATCGGGCATCCCACTGAAAGTGGATGTTCTTGTGTAGCAGGTGTGTGAATGGGTGACATTTATCAGCTAATTATGCAATGAATCTTCGGATGGATTGAAGCCGCCCTTGTAATGTCCTTAGCTGACTGATATTCTTTGGTGGTGGCATGTCCATGATTGCTTTTACCTTTGCTGGATCCACTTCAATACCTTTAGCTGAGACAATGTATCCTAGAAGCTTTCTGGAGGTCACTCCAAAGACACATTTCTTTGGGTTGAGTTGAACATGGTATTGTTCCAGTCTATCAAAGATTTTATCTAAGATGTGGAGATGCCCTGCTCTGGTGAGTGATTTTGCTAGTAAGTCATCCACATAATCTTCCATCATAGTATGGATCATGTCATGGAAGATGGTGGTCATTGCTCTTTGATAGGTTGCTCCTGCATTCTTGAGACCAAAAGGCATTACATTCCAGCAATATGTGCCCCATGGACATGTGAAGGATGTCTTATGTTGATCTTCTGGTGCGATCTTTATCTAATTGTATCCTGAAAAGCCGTCCATGAGTGAAAGCATGGCATGTCCTGCTGTCAGATCCACTATGATGTCGATATTTGGTAGGGGGAAGTCATCCTTAGGATAGGCCTTATTCAGATCTCTGAAGTTAGTACAAATGCAGATGCCCCCTTTTAGTTTGCCGATAGGAACAATGTTGGAGATCCATTCTGCATAATCAATTGGCCTAATGAAACCAACATCTAGGAGTTTCTGTTTTGACTAGCACTACAATTTGAGGATGCATCTTATGAAACTTCTGCTTGATAGGTTTGGCTCCTTCTACTACAGTGAGGTGATGCATGACTAAATCGGGATCAAGCCCAGGCATGTCTGCATATGACCATGCAAAGTTGATCTGATGCAAAGTTGATCTGACGCTTCTGGAAGAACTCTATAAATTTAGGCTGTTCCTCTGGAGTGAGAAGAGATACCAGATGTATGAGATGAGGATTTTTAGGAGTCCCCACATTGTATTCTTTGGTTTCCTCAATGAGAATCATTGATTGTTCCTGTTGTGTACTAACAGGGAGGATGTCAAACCCTTCATCCTCAGGCACCTCGGAGAGGTTTTCACCATTGGATACACTCTTTCTTTTTACTTTTGTTGGATCAAACAGTGCCACAGTGTGGTTTTCACTGGAAGATCCATGTTTTATTGTTATATTTTTGTAGCTGAAAGGTTTGGCATCCACTCTGAAGTATGCTGCGCTATTAAGTTTAATAGCTTTGTGATCCCCGCTTGGTAGGTTATCCCTTAATTCCAAAAAGTCAATGATGGCCTCATCGTTTTGGAAGAAGTCAAGACATGGGGGATTTGGTTGGTTCCATTCGATGAGTTCAGGGTGGATAATGGGCATTACTTCATCGATTAGGTTAAGTGCGCTAGATGTATCAGTGAGGGTTAAGACGTTATGGTGAAGGTCATTGATGGTACTCTCCCTATCAGAATCAGGCATAGGATGAGATGTAGGGTCTGTGGAAGATCTTTCCAGTTCAGGAACCCAAGTGGTCTTTATCTGTGCTTCTCCATAAATAGGGATGTCTTTGCGTGGTGGAGGTGGTGATGTGTCTTTCTCATCTGAAGTATTAAGCTGTACAGAATCAAATTCCCACTCATGTGAGTCTGTCTCCGAGTCACTTTCCAGCATCCGATTACTATACCATACTGGGATGTCTTTTGAGTTAAATATTGCAGGTGTGATTGGTTGATGTACCTTTGTAGTGATCAGTGTTGAAGAAAGGTCGATGGGGATTAAAGAATCTGGTACAGGGAGTATCGATAATATTGACTCAGTGGCTTTTGCTGGAACTGCTGGTGCCATAGATGCTGCTGCGGGTTTTGATACAGTTGCCACTGCTAATGGTGTTGCTGATGGGATTATTGGTTTTTTTGGTGGGATGAGTGGCATTGGTGATGGTTGTGTTGAGATTCTGAGCCTCGGTGGGGCAGTTGTGATGGTGCTTGATGTTGCTTGGATAATGAAAGGTGTCCTTTTTGTAGTAGGCTGACATAACGGTTTGCTCGGTTTTCCTTTGAATTTGAGTTTAGGAAAGATCTCTTTTTCAAAGCCTAGGCCTGTATTACCTTTGGGCTTTAATTCTGGCAACAGAGGTTCATATCATCCTTGTTTGCAATATCCCAAAGCACTCTAACCATCATACCCCTTTTTTTGCATAATGAGGAGACCTTTGCCATACTGATCCGTAGGAAGTTTAACTTGCGGTGTATCAGTGGTGATGGGATCTTTATAGATCCAGTCCGCTAAGTCCTCATCTTGGGTTTCTTCTTCTTGACTCTTTCCAAGGATGAAAGGCATCAAAGCACATGCTGGCGTGATTAGTGGTCGCTGGAGTAACAACTATGGTTTACCATGTGTTCTAGGAGAAGTGGGCATTTGTCCCACACAAAAGAATTGACTCAAGTTGTATTCCCTAGGACCTTCCTCTGCTATCTTCATCTTAAGCTTTTATTGCTTGGGTATAGTGGTGTTTGAACTGGCAAGAGAGGTTGGATTTATGTATGATGTGGAGGAAATGGCTTCTCTATTATTAGGAACGACAATCTCTGGTTGATGGATGATATTATGACAGTATACAAAGGGATTTGCATCGCCCAGGATTGTGACCTCTACACCGTTATGTGGGAACTTGATACATTGATGGTAGGTAGATGGAACGGCTTGCATGGCATGTATCCAAGGTCTTCCTAACAATAGATTGTATGGCAGAGGAAGGTCCAGAACCTAACAGATGATGTGCTTTACTACAGGGCCCACTCGGATTGGTAGTACCACAGCTCCTTTGGATGAACGCTCCGCATCATCATAGGCTTTGATTGTGATCTTCTTGCGAGGATCCACTGATTCTATGGCATATCCCAATGCTGTGACCAACTGTAGTGTACAAATATTCAGGCCTGCTCCATTATTGATCAAGACTCGCTTGATCCTATGCTGGTTGATAAAGCCTTCAATGTGTAGCGAAGCGTTATGAGTTTGCTGGAAGGAAGAGTTGTCACTTTCGGAAAAAGTGAGACAAGGTGATGAATTTAGACTTCCAACCATGGCTTGAAATTGGTTGGTATTCAGGTTTGCAGGGACTGACGCCTCTTGGAGTGCTTGATCCAAGATAGTTTTATGAGATGGCGATAGGTGCAAAAGCTCTAAAATGGATATAAGCGCAGGGGTTTTGTCTAATTGTTCCACAAGATTGTATTTCTTTGGGATGGAGGTGGTGCCTTGTGGAGCTGCGTTTATGGTGACCTTGCCACGACGTGTAACGACATTGCAGTTTGAGTTAGGATTTTTGAAGGTTATAGTTGCAACTTGTTCACTGGCATCATACAGGTGATTTACAGTATAATTATATGCAGCCTGTGTATAATCCGTGGTATTAGTGCCTCGCCTAGAAGTGGAAGGACCCCTTTGATCTTATGATGGAAGTGGATTTTTGAACATCAGATGATCATTATTTGTTGTTTTTGGGTCATGTCCTTCAATTTCAATTTCTCCTCGGTCAATAAGATCCTGAATAAGATCTTTCAATCGGTGACAATTACTTGTCTTGTGTCCTCTCCCTTGGTGGAAATTGCAGTGTTCAGTATCTCGCCACCATGCGGGTTTGACCTGAGGTTCATAGTTTGATGTTTTAGGGAGAGTGACCAAATTTTGAGAAATGAGTTGTCGCAATACTGTTTCAATGGGTTCCCCTAAGGGAGTCTATGTGCATTTTTGTTTTTGCTGACGAGGTCTTGGTTCATCGTGAGATGTAATGCAACTTTGATTCGAAGGAACATTTGTGTTGTTCTGAGGTGGAGGATTTTGTCCTGCAAACCGAACCACAGGTTGTGCATTCTGGATAGTCCGGGCATCTAGAACCCCATCGTTGACGATATTCTTGCTTTTATTCCAGAAGCTTGGTTTATCACTATTGAAGCATGGGCGAGGACCATCCTTTGGTTCATTATAGATTTTGATGAGTGCCCGTTCACACTTCAAACCCTTGGTGATCATATCATTAAAAGAGTCTATGTCTTTGACATCCAGGTGAAATTCCATTTCTTCATTTAAGTTGGAAATGAATATTTCCACTAGTTCTCATTCAGGTAACTGAAGAGAACGTCTGCTAGACATTTGACGCCATCGTTGCAGGAATACTATGAATAGTTCACTTGGTTTTTGTTTAGTGTTGCACAGATCAGCCATGGTGATGTCGCGTTCAATGTTATGAGAGTAATGAGCTAGGAACTTCTGGATGAGTTCCTCAAATGTTCTAATTCCACCTGATAGTCAGGAAAACCATGATGTGGTTGTTCCTCCCAAGCTTTGGGGAAAAAGGCACGTTAGGTAGGTGTCTTCATATGCCACTTCGAGACAAGCGGAATGAAATTCTCTGACATGATCACAAGGATCTCCCTTTCCTCTATATTTTTCAAATTTGGGTGTTTCGAATCCTCGTGGAAAGGGTGGCATATAAAGATTCCTATCAAAAGGATAGGGACAGATGTCATTGAGTGAGAATTGGTTAGTCTTGACACCACTATGAAGTTGTTGGGCGAGATTCTTGACTTGTTGCCGCAACATCTCCATTTCATTTGGAGGAGGAGGTGGTGGGTTACCTCAAGGAATGTTATATCTGATGGGATCTCTACCTCTTTCCTCTTCATGGCGACTTTGTCTTTCTGATGCTTGTCTTAATTGGGCAAGATCAAAGTAAGAGGGGAGTTTTGCTCCTTCTTGAGCAAGCTTTAAAAAGTGAGCATCCGCATTGCTCCTGAGTATTTCATCAAACAGTCTATTAAAGAGAGGGTTATGCTGAGCCCTTTCTATTGTTGCAGGAGTAGGAGTACTTGGGTTTTTGTCATTTGCATTTCCTCCAAGTGCTTCTTGAAATTCATTGAGATTTTCCTCTTCTTCTTCTTCCATTTCTATTTCTCGTTGCCTTGATTGTGATCGGGTTTGGGCCATTTTGTTTATAAGCTTTTATTGAAGTTGTGTGAAAATGGTGATGAGTTTTTGATGAAATGAGAGACTGATGGTTGGTGAATTGTGTTGCATGTGGATCTCTAGCACTTTTAAGGTGGATGCAACCGAAATTCCTTCTTTGAATTGCTTGTGTGTTTTGATAAGATTTGATGTGATAAGGTGTAGAGAAATCTGAGATGTGTTACAGATTTAACTACCTAGTAATGAGAGGATTCACTCATGAACTAGTTTTAACCTGTGTAGATGTGTCTCTTAGGATGAGCTTATCCTAGATGTAGAAACAATCTAAAAAGTGATGTGATGTGTTTGATTCAAGCAATATTCAAAAGAGAACTTGGGAAAAGAACCTCTTAATGTTTTGAGAGTTGGGATGGATTGATGATGAAGTGATGATGTATGTGTAAGATAATGGATGAAATGTTTTCAACTTCAATAAAAACTTTGTGTCACAAATGGGACAAACTCTACCTCTTATCTTTTGGGTGTTGGTGGTATTTCTCGAGCTATGTTGTATGTGATACAGACGTTTGGGAAAAAGTTGGGATTAATCTTACCTCCTTGGTTTTTGTGATAACTCAGAGCTCTATATTGCATAAAAGCTCTGCGGTTCAATGATTCTGAATCAAATTCGTTTGTTTTACCTTGAAGGTAGAGACGCACGTGACACAGAAAGACTCTATGTGAGACAAAGATTTGTCTATTTATATAGAAGAATTTCCTCCTTTTGATCAAAGCCTTTGAGCTTAATGGTCTTCTTTTCAAGTTGTTATTCTGATGACGCTTCTTCTTTTGCAAGATGTGAAGAATGGTCATAAAGTTTTGATACTTTTGTTGTTTGCACTTTGTTTTTGATGTGTTTGGTTGTTTTGAGAAATGTTTGGTTGGATGAATACTTTGTTTTTGGGAGTGATTTTCTTTTGGTGTTTCTTTGACAAGAAAACAAAGCAAGCACACAAACACAAGAATGTAGTCTCAAAGGCACAAATGAGTATGGGTCTAGATCAACCCAATCCTTGGACTTGTATATGACCCTTCCTTTAGATATATTGTAAGGTGTATTTCCAAAGCCTAAAGTCGGCTCAATTTGCACTTGGTCTTTAAAACGAACACACTTCAAACACTTTTTATCCCTAAGATCAAATGGCTAGTTGTGATAAATTTAGCCCACATCTTGATATTTCTTCGACTTTGGTACTACATACCTTATGAATCCCGCCTTGGCAGGTAAGGATGTGATATACTAAGTCTTGCATGAGCATAACAAATAGATGATCCCTATGATGGGGGAGTCACCACTTTTATCAAGCCACAAGTGACTGTTCAAAAAGCTATGTTTCTACTCAAGGAAATATGTATGGTGAGTATCTTGGGAGCAAAACCATCTATGCTCTTGCACTAAATTATATCACAAATATCCTCAATCAATAGAATGGGTGGGCTACTACTTAAAGGTGTTTAGTCATGTTCGATGTTTTTGGACATAAGTTCATTCTGCAGTGACTCACTTAAGAGCCTTGTAATTGGTGGTGGGGCCCATTTGTCCTTTCGGCTAGTTACACTGTAGGAACAACTATACCCAAGGCTACAACTTTCGCTCACACCTGATTTCTATAGCAGCTCAAAGGATTTACCACTCGAGGTCATTCCCAAGAGTATCGATCCCTTGGCAGGCCTCTCTTAAAAAGATAAAATTTTCAGTGTTACTAACACTTTTCTCTTGCACCTAGGACCATGAAAGCCAAGGGAGAGGATAGTGTGTGTTAGAAGTAGGACCACTCGACTGACTTTTTGCACAAGTGTGCCAAGCATGAAAAACACTTGTTCTTTTTAATCTGCCATTGCAATGTGATCTAACTATTTGGAGATGTTGCTCCAACAATCATGGTGTTCTTTTTAACTTCAAAGGCAAAATATTTTGTAAACTAGGAACTTTGAAATCCTAGTCAACTGAATTGAAAACACGTCTTGCTTGAAGTAAAATTATTTTTGAGCTTGAAGAAAAAAATGGCTTGTTCTTTTTAGATTGCCCAAAACAAAGTGTTGATTGTAAATTTCTTTAAGTTGATGCAAGAAAATAAATTTTGTTTTTTTGATTTTAAGCACCAAAACGAAGTTTGTTTCCTAACTTGCAAGAAATAAAGTTGTTTTGTATAAGTTTGTGGTTCTTTTTACCTTGGACCAATGAAATTCTTTTTAAGAGCCCAAACAAATGTGTGATTCTTTTTTAAAGCCCAAATTTGAAATGTGAAGTTAATTTTAAACCAAAATAAAAAGTGAATTCATTTTTAAAATCAACTTCGAAAACAAGTTAGTAAAAAATATAAATCTACCTTTTAATCTAATTTAAATCTGCACAAAAGAGAAAAATAGTTAGTAAAATCCGCCTATTCGGTGGGCTTCTACAAGCTTAATTTTTATTTTTTTTTGGTTACAAGGTGATTTATACAACGTTCTGTTAGAATAGCACTACTTTGTGTGAAAATAGAAGTGCTATTTAACACGAAAGAGCAACAATATAGATAATAGCACTAAAGTATCAATTTGCGAAGGTGCTAAATTGAGAACAAAAACATAATAGAATGACCCGTGTGCCAATTAAAACATTCAAAAGTTAGTAGTCTTCAAAATGATTGCTCTTTGATTCACATTGGGTTCACCAAATGATGTCATGGAAATGGGGACAAGGCAACAACAAAGTTCAATGTTAATAAGTTAGTTTCAACCATAAAAACAAAACAAAGAACTAAAAACCATTCCAAACATATCAAAAGAGATTTCAAAAAGCATGAAAGAAGTTAACAAAATAAAAGAAAGGAGAAGAGCCTCCCTAAGATGCTTCCATGATGCCTTTTGATGCTTCTCCCTTGTTTCTCCCCTCTCCAAGTCCCAAATGAGTGTAGCTCTCAGCTTTTAGCACTAGCCATGGATGCCATATGGAGATTCAAGATGGTTTAATATGATAAACAAATGCTATGCAAGTGTAGATAGTGATGCTATGAAAAAAACTCTATGCTAATACTAGTATAACAACAATACTCTAATGCTTC
Source organism: Cryptomeria japonica (assembly GCF_030272615.1). Taxonomy (NCBI): domain Eukaryota; kingdom Viridiplantae; phylum Streptophyta; class Pinopsida; order Cupressales; family Cupressaceae; genus Cryptomeria; species Cryptomeria japonica. The sequence continues at coordinate 26,643,072 of NC_081414.1, forward strand.
CTTTTTGCTTTAGGAGAAGGGTTCTATTTATAGAAGAATTGGGGAAATGAAGGGTTAATATTGAGTAATCTTAACAAGGGTTAGGATTGAAAGATATTCAATCCATGTGAGACTTTCAACCCAATCCCATGTTGACAAGTGTCACCATGAGGAGGCTTGAGAGGAGAGATAAGGAGCATTAAATGCTTGAGGGGACATGATGGTTACCCTAGTCAAAGAAATAAATGCTTTGAAGAGACACATGGGTTACATGAGGGTTAAGTTAGGGGTCAAAGTCCTTAACCATGGGTGCAAGTGGAATTAACCATTAATGGTCATGTAAGAGCCATAAGTGGTTTGGAAGACTTTAGAGGTTAATTTGTTGAACACACAAATCATTAATTGCTTTTCAAAGACTTTGGAGTCTTTGAGAAGTGACTCCAATTTTCTTAGGAATGTGACAATATTTAGGGGATGGATTAGGTTAATTAGGAAAGGTTTAGAAGAACCTAGAAGGGGTTTAGACATGCAAGTGGATTTTGTAGGAAAATGCAAGTGGGAGGAATTTTGGTATTTTCAATTAAAATAAAATCATTTATTTCAATTAAATGGTGTAATTTGCTTTTGGATAAATATTCAAATAAATATTAATTTATTTAAATGAGAAAAAAGAAGATAAAGAATTAAAATGCTTGAAGACTTTGAGGGAAACCATTAAAGGCTTGAAGACTTTAAGGGAAGCAATTAAAGTCTTAAGAAGACTATAGAAGGAAGCCATCAAGTTTGAAGACTTTAAAGCCATTAAGTTTGAAGACTTTAAGGGAAACCATTAAAGGTTTCAAGTGGGTGAGGATAAATAGGATTTTAAATAAATAATTTATTTAAAATAGTTGTGCAACTTGCATTTGTAGGAAAATGCAAGTGGGTGGAGGATAAAGGCGATTTAAATAAATGATTTATTTAAAATAGTCGTGCAACTTGCATTTGTAGGAAAATACAAGTGGGTAGAGGATAAAGGTGATTTAAATAAATGTTAATTTATTTAAATGTGAGAGGTGGGATTTTGGGGGAATTTAAATAAATATTAATTTATTTAAATGTGAGAGAAAATTTAATTAAATAAATATGATTTATTTATTTAATTAATGGTCTGAATTTGGTTAAGTGAATTAAATCAAATAAATTGAATAATTTATTTAATTAATAGGAGAAGAGGGTTAAGATGAATTAATTAAATATATTAATTTAATTAATTATTGATTGATGGTTAAATAATCAAATAAATACTAAATATTCATTTTAATTAAGTGGACAGATTTATGTGACTACAAAAATAAAACAAAAAGAATTGAATTGAGAGAGAAATCAAACTTGAGATATTATTTCTTTTTCTAAATTTAGAACTTGAAATCAAAAAAACAATTTAATTGAATTATTGAATTATTCTCTAAAATTGGAACTCAAAGCTTTTCAGAAAAAAAGAAGTTCAGTTGCATTGAAAAGACCTTTTTCCTGAATAAATCAAATATGTGCATGAAATTATCTATTTTTATCATATATGCATGAAATTAATTTATTATTATTTTCCAATGCAACTTGGACTTCTAATTTGAATGCATTTCAATTAAACTATAATTGGAATCTATCTCAAGGTTAACTGAACATGATTCCTCAATTATTTCAATTAATCTAAAATTAAGCTTTTTCATCATCTCTCTTTTGGTTCTCTATAAATTCAGTCTTCAACTCTCATTCCATCTTACCCCTAGAGATTTTTGAGAACACGCTTGGAGATTATTATCACGGTAATTTCGCTCTGGAGTCATTGAAGATTATTGTGCTTTTTAGATTGTTTGCATCCATTTTCCATCCATTATTGCTTGCATCCATTGTTGCTTGAATTGATTATTGCTTGAATTATTCATCCATCTTGCATCCATATAGCTTAATATCATATAGATTAAATCCTTCGTCTTGGTGTAGTCTAGTCACTGGTATTGCTTATAAAAATCTGAGAGCAATCTTATACTCGCATCTTTTAAAAGGCAATTAGTCGCTTTGTTATGGTTTATTACTTATTGATTATTGATTACTAACCATGCATATAATGACTTAATTGAAGTGTTGTGCTTGCAGCTATAGGTTCACTTTTTCACACACACATATCTGGCGCCCACCGTGGGGCCTGAAGACTACACTTTTTCGGCCTGCAAGACTGACCACTTTTTTTTTTTAAATTTATTTTCTAGATTTTAGATTTTTCGGTTTTTCGTCTGTACATCTCGTATGACAATTTTTACAGGCTGAAACGACAAACTACAGGTGTCGCACAAATTGCAATTATCCTATCGTACGAGCAGATCCTCTGTCGTACGAGCAAAAATCCTCTGTCGTACAAGTCAAGTGTCTGTCATACGATTCTGTATTTTCTAGTAAAAGAGGCAAATTTCATAATTTTCTCATTTCTAATTGATTATTCTGACGACTGACCCTGACTGTTTATCTATCTATCTCAGAATTTTTCACAGCCTAACTAGTTTTTTGTAGAATGCTTGTCAAAGAATATGCTTGTCGCATAAAGACAATATGACTACTGATTCGTTGTCTTTGCAGGTTGCCTAAGGAGAATCGACTAAACATCGTGTATTCTTTAAATTCATTTTTTGGAACCTAACTTGCTATCTGGTTAAAGAACAAATTTGTCTTTCATGCTTTTAGAAGATTCTGAGAGGTAGGAGAGTATGCTCTTGTCTTTTTCTAGACAATCAGAAATCCAAACCCTTGAAGCTTTTTCTTTGTTTGAGATTTGTATATTTTTAGCAGGCTTGCCCTCCCAAGGGGTTGAAAAACTCTTAAAGCCATTACAACCAGTGTGAGGGGAACAATGTAATTGGGAACAACTAGACACCAAGTACTCCAACCCACTATAAAATAAACGTGATTTTGATGAAAATCAAGTCAACGACAGTGATCGGGAATAGCTCTCCTTCGTACCTTCAGGTATATTAAACCTTGGTTTTCAAGGCTAGGAGACCTCTTAATTGAGTTTATACCTTGATGCGCCGAATGGATCCTTGACTAAATCCAATTCAAAATTAGAAGCTACCCAGTTCACCTCCAAAAGGGGGATAATCTTTGTGTAAGAGAGATAGTAACTCTCCCAAGATACTTGTCATTTCGTGCCCCCATTAGCATTTGGAGTCGGATAATACGGCTTTGAGAATCCATTGCATGAGACTCAACGGTCGTATTCTGATTAGCTATTGGGTGTGTACTTGAGTCTACAATCAAAGGTTTTCTTTCCTCACCAAATTCCTTAGGGTTTGCATGCTGTGATTGGAGTCACTATACATACTACTTATTTTCTGTCTATTCATCCCTGAAACAAAAACTGAAATACCAAAAATTGGTGAAGACCAGAAACAACTCAGTGAGTCGAAACTTTGTCCGTGTTAGAAACTAGTCCATCCTAAGTCGAAACTCTATCCGTGTTAGAAACTAGTCCATTTTAAGTCAGAAATCTATCCGTGTCAGAAACTAGTTTATCCTGGTCAAAAATTAGTCCATCTCAGAATTAGTCATACTCAGTTATCGTACTCAGCAATCAGAAAACTCAAAATTTCTAGGTTCTGTCCTGTGAACAGTTGTATGAGTCTGATAATCCATCGTGCTGCACCAAGTCCTGTGTCATACGAGTCTACTAGTTTGTCATCCTATACCATATTATCTATCGTATGAGTTTGAGTCATCTATCGTCCTGCACTGTATACTGTCCCGTACAAGACGAAATTGCTCATAGTCTTTTGTCATCCTACACATGCCCATTTGTCGTACGGTATGAGGCAACAACTCATATGAAACAGAACTATTGTCATCCTGTAGCTGCTAAATTATTGTCCGGTCCAGAAAATATTGTCATACGAGTCCCTAGTTTTGTCAGAACAGAATAGTCAAACTTGCCTAAAAATAGCTTACAGTGAACATAATACTAGTTATCATTTTCTTGAGCATAAATAGATCAAGATAGTGTACCTCTACCATTTGCGTTGCATGATTTGGTCGATCACCTTTCAGCTAGTTCAATCAACTACCTATCAAATTTTAGTCACTTAGATAATGTCTTATACAAGATAGATCATTCTTGAAACCAGACTGAATCTTACACTACGCTTAGAATCAACTTAGATAACGTCTTGGATAGGATAGATCGTTCCTGAAATCAAACTACATCTTAGTTGTTTCTCCTAAACAATACTCTAAACAGAACAACTAGCTTTGAAATTGATCTTGACCTCTGCATCACAAACAACTCTAGGTCACACAAATCCATAAAGATGCCTATTCAAACTAGGAGTTCTCATAAGAAACAAGCCAAAGGAAAAGAAAAAACCTTCACCTATCAAGATAATCCATTCTACGTGAAGGATCCACTCACTGACATGTCATCGTCATCAGATGGACCAATTTTTGATGAACCTGAATCTCCCACCATACATGAGACAGAATACAATGATGGAAACAAAAATGACCATAATATTCTCAAAAATAATAATGACTCCTCATCATTAAGTGAGATTGACGAAGACGCTGAACCTCTAGAAAATGAAATCCTTGATTGTCAGAAAGACAAAGACTTTAGAAAAATGATGAAAACTATCATGACCTAAGAGAAGGAATACTATTTCTTAGAAGTAGCAAAACAAGGTGCCAAACTTCCTATTGGGTATGATGTTCAGACACTTGTTACTAAAAAAGAAGACTCACCTATACTCATGGTACACAAACAGTTACTAGCTTTGCGGATGGAGGTCACAAAACTGAAGAATAAGGACAAGTCCCCAAAACAATATTCTCTGGAAACAATATGTCCCTTTCCATTTGACAAAAATCTACACATGCCTCAATTTCTTCCACGAGTGGAAATCCCAAAATTTGACAAATATGATGCTACCTCAGATCCTCAAGATCATGTTAGGGAATTTAGTGCTGCTTGTATGGAGTTCATGCATGATCAAACATACCTCATACGTCTCTTCCCAAGGAGTTTATGGGGTCAAGCAATGGAATGGTTCTCAAGTCTACCCAAAGGAATAAAAACATTTGAAGAACTAATCCAACTATTTTTACAACAATACTCATACAATATTCGACATCTTGTGACTATGATCGATCTTTGTAATACTCAACAGAAAACAGGGGAACTGCTTCTTACTTTTCTCCAACACTGGAGAAAGATGTTCTCTAGGTACCCACGACCTATTCCATACTCTAAGAAAATGGATATATTTGTCAATTACTTGGTCCCCAAACTGAAATATAGCGTACAAATGCAAGTACACCCATCATTTAGGAAAATGGTAGATAATGCCATTCGAATGGAAGATGTGCTCATAAAGAAGGGGGATATCACGCCTTGGAAAGAAACACAAATGGGATCTAGCTCTAAAGAGAAGAACAAGTATTGGAAATTTGCCAAATACAACAACAAGAATGTTGTTAATGATGGAGTAGTAGACACTATCAAAACCAACTCAAAATCCACAATATTCAACTTGGCTAGTGCTACACAAGCACTTAAAGCTGCCGAGATTGCATTAGAGAATCCGCCAAAGAAAACAAAGGAATGGTTCAAAGAAAAGCCTTGGCTTTCCAAACCTAAGCATGATTTTACTCCTCTTGAAGAATCATATGAATCTTCTTTCAAGACTCTATTGGCAAACAACTTGATAACACTACTAGATAACTCTAGACCATATGATCCAGATGTCAAACCAAGATGGTGGAGAGAAAATGAATACTGTGACTTCCATTGGAATAAGGGTCATAACATAAACAATTGCATGAAGCTAAAACATGAGATTCAAGATCTCATAGATGCTGGTAAAGTTGTTGTTGGGAATCATCCAACCAATGCTGATAAAAAAGCATTTAAAGATCCTTTGCCTGCTTACGAACAAGGTGATTCCTCAAAGACCAAAGGAGGTGCCAAGGTAAATTATACTTATGCCAGCCAAGACAATTTTATCAACATGATTGAGCCTTCACACTCGGAATATTGCAATGTGATTATAGTTCAAAATAAACCAAATGAATCACGATATGCAAGAGCTTTGACTCGATCTCAAAAGAAAGTTACCCTCCAAGGAGCTAGTTCTTCCAACCCAGCTCAAGAAACATCAAATCCAACAGCCTTGCCAAACAAACAAAAGGAATCAACCTTGGAAAAATTTAAAAGGTTAACCTCATCATCATCCTCTGGATACAACATGGTTGAACAGCTAAAAAGGACAAATGCTCAAATTTAAATTTTTGAATTGCTACAACTCTCATCTGCTCACAAGGAAATCCTAGACAAAGCATTGCTCACTACCAACATTCCAAAAGATTTAGACATTGATCGGTTTCAGTCTATGGTGGGTCATCTAACTTCACCTCACTATTTGACCTTTTCTAAAGAATATGACAATTCATTAAATCATCCACATAACCAACCATTGCATATTGAAGCCATGATCCACAAACACAGAGTCAAACGTGTTTTGATAGATGGAGGCGCGGGGCTGAATATCTGTACTTATCATTTGCTTACACAACTAGGATTCTCTGAAAATGTCATTGATCCAGGCAAGAAAATAACAATTAAAGCATATGATGATGAAGAGAGGACCTCCAAAGGTTTGGTATCATTACTAATCAGAGTGGGACCGATAGAGAGAGATGTCCTTTTCCAGGTTCTTGATATTCTATTGTCATACAATATATTACTGGGCAGGCCATGGATTCACGAAATGAAGGCAATATCATCACCATATCACCAATGCTTAAAGTTTCCTTATAACGAAGCTGAAGTCAGTATTCCTGCTGATACAAATGTCATCTGTAATGCATTGAAAAAAGGTGCAGATACTTTTGTGCTTCATAATAGGGAAGCCTCTCCAAATGAAGATCTAGAAACATTGATGAAAGACTTAGAAAAGAGATTAAAGATTATAGATATCGACATGGATGGCTACAAGATAGAACTGATACTATCATTAGTTTCTCTCCCTCCGTTGCCAAAATGGTTGGGCAAGCCATCAGAGGCTATGAGAACACAAACTTCGGCTTCAAATACCATATATGATGGTCTCTTTGTACAGTCTTCTACCTCCTTGGCACATGAAATAGAAGAGGATGCTGTACTTAACTGGATCTTTAAGGAAGATAGTCAAAATGAATAGGTACGCCACTGTGAGATTTCCTCAAACCAATATGGTCCTGGCTATAAAATAATTCAACGTATGGGGTACCCAGGTACTGGTCCTTTGGGCAAAGAAAAAGAAGGTATTACTGAACCAATTTAGCTACAAACCAAATCGACACATGATAAGGCTGGACTGAGATACAATCCGAAAAAGACATCAGACCAAAAACATGTTTCTAAGTCTAAGTGCTCGAAAAAGATATCGCCGTTAACATTACATGAAGTAGACACCAAACAAATAAAAGTAGAGTGTAGAAAAGAGAAAGAGGAATCAACAGTCAAAAAAGAAGAAATAGTCAGTGCCCAGGCTTCGATGGTATCAGCTACGATAATACAAGAAGTTGAGGTTCCTGAGGATATAAGAGATGAAGTCATAAGAATCAGAGAATTGCTTGCACCATTAAAAGTTCCAGTCACATATACTGGCAGGCAACAAGTAGATGATTCAGAGACAGATTCAAACGAGTATGAATGGGGTCCTGACTATCTTTCAGACACATCCACTACAAAAACTCCAGAAGAATCTAGTGGTGTCATAGATGATACTCAAGAGCTGATGTACATAAAACTAGAGAAGGAAATACAAGAAATTAGACAAAAGAGGCAAGCAAATTATGAACAAGGATTGAAAGAAGGAAGAATACCAGAAAGCTTCTCATCTATGTGCCCTTATCCTAAAATAGAACAAATCAGTTATAGCACTACACAGGAAGAGTTAGAAGCTACAGAACAAGAACCAATCATCAGTCTAGAAGAAGCTAAATGGAGTAGATGATAACAAATCATAGAAATAATGAGATCATGTCAACAGGTGTGTCAGATACAAATGACAAATGGACCACAACATGAAGGAATTTGTAGCATTAAAGACGTTGGTATTGATACCATACATATGCTTACTAAATCACCTAAAAGAGCCTTGGAAACTTCATTTGATGACTTTGATGATAGTCCTATTCATGATGATATCCACTTAGCCTCAAATTCTAAATCATCTAATACAAACAATGAAAAGTTGCCTACTAGTCTGATTGCTGTTAAACCACGATATGACGTCCAGTCTGGCATAGTAAACGATGTTACAAGTATGTCTATTGGATTAGATAGATTAAATATTAACGTGAACTTTAGTAATCATGATCTGACTCTTCTTGGTCTCGAGACACTTACGCAAGGTATCATTTTGGAACTCGACTTTTTGATCCGCAGTTGTGATAACAATACTGTGAACGCTCTTGAACCTATCCAAAATTTGTCCTTAGTACATCTCGAATTGATTGACTGTACTTTAGAGAATCAACCCATGGATATACCTACTTTTGCCAATGACTATACATTATCCTATTATCTCAATGCAGTCGAACCTATAAACTCTTCCACCAGTGAATAGAGTGAAAATATGACTGAAGCGGATATCAAGTATCTTAGTCACAAAAACAAGAAAAATAAAAACAAAAGATCTGATGGCGAAAACCATATTGTGGCGGTGTCAGAATCTAAAAAAGAGAAAATAAAGGATGTACCTAAAGGTGAAAACCTCTTTGAGGCGCTTGAAGGTGAGATACTTGGTATACTGCCCAGTCATTTTTAGGAGCGGTCTTCCATATTGATTGAGCCAACTCAGCTAGTGAATATCGGGAATCAAGAGACACCACAAATCATCCACGTAGCTCAATCACTATCAACAGAAGAATTGAAGGAGTTCACTCAGCTATTCTTAGAAAATAAAATAAACTTTGCATGGACATACTCTGATATGCCAGGCTTGGATCCTGATCTCATTATGCACCATCTCTCAATCACACTAGGAGTAAAACTAGTTAAGCAAAAACTTCGTAAGATGCACCCGCATGTAGCGTTATTGGTCAAAGATGAACTAGAGAAACTGCTCAAAGTTGGATTTATCAGAGCAATAGATTATGCTGAATGGATTTCCAACATAGTGCCTGTGTCGAAGGCAGATAAATCTATCAGAGTTTGTATAGATTTTAGAGATCTCAACAAAGCATGTCCAAAAGATGACTTTCCATTGCCAAATATTGATATGATAGTCGACATGACAGCTGGGTATGAGATGTACTCACTAATGGATGGATTTTCTGGCTACAATCAGATTAAAATCACTCCTGGAGATCAAGAAAAGACAACTTTCACCTGTGCATGGGGAACCTTTTGCTAGAATGTTATGCCATTTGGGTTAAAGAACATAGGGGCGACCTATCAAAGAGCAATTACAACTATCTTTCATGACATGATGCATAAGAATATGGAAGATTATGTTGATGACACCTTAGTGAAGACTATGAAAAGATCAACACATATTCAAGAGTTAGGTCCTATACTTGACAGAATGGAAAAATTCAAGCTCCGATTAAATCCAAAGAAGTGTGCATTTGGAGTGACATCTGGTAAACTACTTGGCTACATCATTTCAAAGAAGGGAATCGAGGTTGATCTTGAGAAGGTCCAAGCTATAATGGAAATGCCGCCTCCAAATAACATTAGTCAAATGAGAAGTCTACAGGGACGTCTCCAATCCATTAGAAGATTCATTTCTCAGCTAGCAGACAAGGCTCAACCTTTTACAAAAGTATTGAGAAAAGAAATAATATACAACTAGGATCAGCAGTGTGAACAACATCTTCAGCAGATAAAAGAGTACCTATCTAATCCATCAATATTGATGCCACCTATTCAGGGTAAGCCACTAATCTTATATATATCAACAACTAATTCATCACTGGGGGCACTTCTGGCGCAATAGGATGACAACAAAAAGGAAAGATCTATTTATTACATCAGCAGGACATTGGTGTCTTATGAAATGAGCTACAGTATAATAGAAAAAGTTTTTTTGGCATTAGTCTTTGCATCACAGAAACCGAGGCACTATATGCTAGCACATTCGGTCAAGTTGGTGGCCAAAATTGATCCACTCAAGTATCTTCTTAATAAAGCAACACTCACCAGAAGATTGGCGAAATGGGTTATTATCCTTACAGAGTTTGACATTGAATATGTGGAACGCAAAGCCATAAAAGGACAGGTAATTGCTGATCAACTTGCCGAAGCTCCACTTGAGGATACTCAACCACTACACATCAAGTTCCCAGATGAATCAATAATGCATCTTACTCAACAACCCTGGAAGATGTTCTTCGATGGTTCCTTTACTCAAAATGGTTCAGGTGCTGGCATATTATTTATTACTCCTCAGAAGTATTCAATCCCAAAGTCTTACAAGATTCTGTTTCCTTGCACAAACAATATTGCAGAATATGAAGCTTTGGTGAATGGAATAAAACTAGCTATTGAATGGAAGATTGCTGAATTACATATCTATGGAGATTCTCAGCTGGTTATCAATCAAATCAATGATACATATCAGACTCGAGATGAGAAATTGAAGCCTTACAAGAGAATGGTGGATGATATCAAGAAGTACTTTGCTTTTATATCATTCCAACAGATTCCTAGATCAACGAACAGAGCAGCAGATGGTATAGCCACCTTGGCATCTATACCTAAGCTATAGGAGTCCAATTTTTACTTTGATTTCTTGGTGGAAGAGTTATACTACCTCGCTTATGATTCTCTTGAGACCCAAATAGTCCATTCTATTATTGGACATGACTCATCCTGATACAACCACATCTATTCCTATCTATGCGATCAAATTATCCATGAAAACTTTACTCGTAATGAGAAAAGAAACCTAACTTGAAACGCTTTGCGGTATGTTATCATAGCTAACGATTTATTTAGACGAGGTTTGGACGGTACATTGCTTAGATGTCTAGAAATTGAAGAATCTAAACATGCATTATCGGAAGTCCATGAAGGTATTTGTGGATTTCATTCGAATGGTTTTTCTTTAGCTTAGAAACTATTACGGGCTAGCTACTATTGGCCAGACATGGAAAAAGATGCCATTAAATTTGCTAAGACTTGTGAGAAATGTCAGCTTCATGGAAATCTCATACATTCCTCGACAAGGGACCTCATACCATTTATAACACACTGGCCTTTTCAGCAATGGGCCTTTGATCTCATTGGTCATATATATCCGGCTTCATCCAATGGACATAAATTCATCATAACTGCCATTGAGTATTTCACCAAGTGGGTAGAGGCAGTTCCGCTCATCAAAGCAACTGGTAAACAAGTCGCCTTGTTCATCCTAAGCTATATCATTTGCAGGTATGGGATACCTTCATCCATTTTGACTGATAATGGAGGACAATTCAAGAATAAAGATCTAGATGAGCTTTGTAAGAAATTCAAAATAAAGCAACATTGGTGATCAGTATATTACCCTCAAGGTAATGGACAAGCTGAGGCATCTAACAAAAACCTACTCACTATCTTGCACAGAATAGTGAACAAGTCTAGGAAGGATTGACATCTATAGCTCAATCCTGTACTATAGGCTTACAGAACAAGTATCAGAACACCTAGTGGGGCTACACCTTTCTCTTTGGTGTATGGGTCCGAAGTAGTATTACCTATTGAAGTAGAAATACCATCTCTAAGAGTTTCGTTGCAAGATCTTGTTACTGATGAAGATCATAGAATATCTAGATTGCAAGAACTCAAATTGTTGGATGAGCGTCGACAAGTGGCGTTTGATCATCTCAGAGTGTATCAGAAGAGAATGTCCAGAGGATATAACAAGAAGGTTTGACAAAGAGAATTTCAAGTTGGTGACCTAGTTCTGAGAGAAAATCCAAAAAATCAACAGTTTCGCAACAATAAAGGGAAGTTTGACCCCAACTGGCTGGGTCCCTACATTGTTACTACAGCATACGGCTCTGGTGCCTATCAACTCTCAAAATCAGAAGGAGAACAACTCCATGAACCAATTAACACCATCCACTTGAATAAATTCTTCGCTTAGCATTCTTTGCTCCAACAAACATGTATAGCTGAAAAAGTCCTAAAAAAAAATCCAGAAAATTTGAAAAAGTCCTAAAAAAAGAAAAAAAAAGAAAAAGAAAAAAAAGACAAGAAAAAAAAAAATGTAAAGAGAGAAATTTCCTTGGTGAAAAATTGGTAAATAGGCACCTTGGTAAATAAAATAAATGAATCTCGGCTAAGCAGGTGAAAACCTGGCAAATAGGCGCCTCTTGTACTCAAGCGCTCCATCTATCAACGCAACGTTGGCATTTCCCGCTTTCATGCATCTTTTGCTTTCGCTTGTACATATTTTCAGTCACTTTTGTGACATCTTGGTTCGTTGGAACCCTCATGACTTTAAACTGATCAATTTCCTAGTCTTAGGTTACTCGACAGAGCACATTACATATCCTAAGCAGTGTCAACCAGGTCATTCTTCCATCAGTGAAACCTGGTCGTCCACTCCGAGTCAGTCACCTGTCTCCTAACTACCAAAGAGTTTATCACTGAGTTCACAAGCAAAACAACATAATAGAAAACAATCACTAAAAAGTTTGAGCTATGAATGAAAATTTTCTTTGTATGCTGTCTTTTATATTGATTTTTGATTATTGTCCCTCTGAGTAACTCAAGGAAGTCTATTGTGACTAAGAGGAGAAAGGATCGGGGGCATAATATTTTCTTTGTTTTCTGCTTGTAGGAATGATCCTGATGATCTAGAAACATATAAATTAGCTGGGTGTATGTGATAAGAGCCTTCACATCAAGGTGAAATTGCCTCACATACCTCGACTCCGCTTATTTTTATGCTATAGGGAGGTCCATATCATTTCTTTGTTCGTTTTGAAGAAATTTCTTTATGATGCAATTCGGGTCCCTGCGAAATCTGTCCAAGGATATGATCAAAAAAATGGTCATTGCGGACAAGATAATTAATATTGCACATTGGAAAAGAAAGGAACTCTAACTTGCCTATTGTGTTCGTTATGCTTAGTGATGAATCTTAAGTATTTTAAATCTAGTGACTAGGTTTAGGTTGCATTTTGCACATCATTTTGCATTTTTGTGAATCTAGAATGACTCCGGTATGGTAATAATCTCTTTATCTTCTGAAGGAGAGCTGAAAGCATCATCATTTTTTTACGCTAAGTGGTCTATTTATCATTATTTCTCTGATCGAGTACTTGTGTTTTGAGATGTTTAGCTGCATATATAACATTTCATATAGCTTCATACATTTCATTATTACTCATTTGCATTATCATTTATTTGCATATAAAAGAAATAAAAATATACATTCATAATCATTTGTATTACATACATTCATATGGAAAAGAAATGCATACATATAGAATAAAGCATATAAGAGACATCTCATAAGCGAATCAACACAAGTACGATGAAGTCAAATCAGATCTCGTATATATATAATGTCAAGTATAAGAGTACAAACTGATGTCCAATGACATATACAAACTCTCATCAGAGCAAGAATCATATAGGCTACAAAAAATGGGTGTGCTACAAAAAAATATATCCGAGCTACAAATGAATCATCTAGCTGGTGCCCTCTCCCTCATCGCTTGGTGGAGGAGGAGCCTGATGTTCGGGATCCTGGTACGGTGCCCGAGCTCCCTGCGATCGTGCCATATACTGCGAATAGGGTTGCACCTACTATGCAACAGGAACTACGACACTATATGTTGCCACATAATATGCTACCCTACTACTCTGGAGAAGAACCTCCTATCGTAGAGACTCTATCTCTGCTCTTGACTCTACTCTCAACGCTATGATCTGGTGATCACGCTCGACCCTCAACTTGACTAGCTATTGATCTCACTCCGCTGGTTGAGTCTGAGCCACTGTCAACTGTGACTGCAGCTCTGCAAGACGTGCTCACATCGACCATCCCGTGTCAGCCCCCTGCTCTCTCGCAGGCTTTCCACCACCATCTCCACCTGTGGCTCCACTCTGCTCATCTCACCACTGCTGAACTTGCCTCAGAGCTGCTCGCTCCTCCTCTCCACCACCCAACCTCACAACTACTCTCCCAAGGGATCCACCCTCACCCCTCTGCTATCCAACATCAGTTGGCACCGTGTTGTTGCTAGCACCAAGATCACCACTAGTTTGTCATGGAGCCTCTGATCTCTATGCCTGTCCCTGTGCTATTGCGGGGGCATCATCCTCCACATCCTCAATATGAGGAGCCTACTCTCCCAGATCTGTAAATCGAGGGAATGGATGCTGTTGAAAGTAATCCCTATACTGGGGCAATACCACCACATCTACTACACCATCCAAGTAATCCCATCGTAGGTGATGTAAACTTGCCAGCTCCTGCATCGCCAAGGCATATGACAATCATGGAGACCATCCCTGCCTCTCCTCATCAACATAGCAAGCATACGTTGTATACTCCTATGAGATCCCCTGAGGCCGGCCATACTACCTCATCACTCATGAAATGACGAATCACTCCACACCAGTCTGTGATCTCCTGATCAGTGGGCGTGTCACAAAAAGGTCCCTACGAACCCTCCGCCAGTCATCCCACAACTCCAATCCTCTGTATGGTCTCTAGACAATGGCTATCAGGTCGTTGAGCTACCGTCACCAAAAATCTATCTTGCCTAGATGGGGCTGTGTGATATATCTGGCATACCTATAAATGATCGGCTACCCAAGCTCTCTACTGTCATCTACAATCGGCCGACAAACAGGAAGGTGCTCCCAAGCCCACACCTATAAAATGTATACACCTGTGGCCATGCTCCACCCATCTCTGTAACCAATCTCATGCATCTTCCGATACATGTGGGCCAATAAACAAGAGCCCCAGCCAAGTCTCTGAGGGCTCTCTATCAACCTCTCTAGCATCCGACCCCATCCGCTCTGGAAACCCTGTTGCCCTCTGTCCGACATCAAGAAGAAACCAATGAACCCTACTAGAACACATGCTAGGGGATACTCCTCACTATACCTACTCATAAGTATGTCCCAACTCATGGAACGAGTCAAAATGTCTGGGTCCCTGAATACTTTCCTAAGAGCCTGTAGTCTAGGTAACAATGTAGTATCATAATCCACCTTATCCCCAACAAAAGGGATATGAAGGATCCTGTACACATCCTTGGGAGTGATAATCAACTCCCCAACTAGCAAATGAAATGTATTCTACTCCGAATGAAAATGCTCAACCAATGCCATGAGCATTCCGTGGTTCACACGGATATCAAGTAATCACAATAAATGAGTCAAGCCGCATAAATCAACATGAGCTTGCTCAACCTTAGATAAATGATGAACTAATGCCATCGTAGGTGGATATACACATCTGAAGAGCATAGGAGGTAATCAAACCTACCAAAAACCCAACAACGACCATCAGAAAACATTCCAAATGAGCCTACAAGAGAAGTTAAACATCACGCAAATCCAAATAAGTCAAATGCAAAACCAAAATTTCATGTTTACACTTTCAAAAATGATCACGATCTTTCGAATGATAAAACACAGTCTAACAACATCTCGTACGAGTCAGGAATGACTTTCGTATGAGAAAACAACCTCGAATGATAAACTTTTACACATTGCACGACAAAATGGTCTTTCAATAGACCTGTCGTACGACATGAGGGTGGACCCCGTACGACAAAACTAGTAGGCTCAAATGAAAAAAGACTTTTTACCAGTTTCTCGTATGAGACAGGATCCTGTCTCGCACGATAAACCAAGACACCCGACCCAAAACCCGTGGAAAAATTCAAAAAAGCATAAAAAAATTCAAAATTGGAAACATAAAGAGGCTTAAGATCAATCACTTACCGCTGGCTCATAGTTTCAGGGTCGATTATGTCTTCTCTGGCGCTCAAATCGATGCTGATGAGTAGGGACCACCATTTTTCTTTGCAGAAGGCTTTTTGAATTTTCAAGCTTGGAGGGTTAAAATGATTTGAAAATGACACTTTCATCCCATATATAGCCTAAAACCTAATTTTTCAACTTGCTCTGATGGTCATGAAAATTGTACCCTTAGCTAATTTGCCTACTTTGATTCCATTTTCGGGATCGAAATCAAAATTCAAGATCATTTTGCTAGTCAATTTCACAATTTCAACCACTTAGCGCTCTTTTCATCAAATGCTCCTTCTTTCTTCAAATTGCGCTCAATTTCAAAGCTGAATCTTAATTCAATTTCATTCTACACATCAACATTACAATCAACTCTACGCTTAATTTCTCATCAATCATCGCCGAAATTTTCAAAAATTCCTCAGAATCAACTTATTTTCGCCACACAATTGCCTATAATCAATCCCTTGCTAACTTTCGATTTCGCTCCTAAGGGGGCATACTCACGACCTTATGACTTCACATCTCACAAGTCAAGAAATTTTTTCAAATCTTCATCAAAAGTCAAGCAAAACCTTTTCAATTAAAGAAAATCAATCCTTATTGCTAAGGGGCATCTCAGCTTCATCGCTTCACATCAAGTTGAGATCTCTCGATCATTTGAATCGAATCAATCGCTAGGGGCATATCAGTTTCATCGCTTCAAATCAAGTTGATATTTGTCTTTCATTTGAATTAATCTCTTTACATTAATCAGTTTCATCGCTTCAAATCAAACTGATTATTCGTTTAAGCTCAATCAAAGGTTTCAAGAGTATCTTTGATCACACTAAATCTAAGCAGGTGTTCAGTATTCATTTCTTGATCATGCTGAATGGTTCATTCTTTGCTCATCATGTCATGATCAATCAAGTTCAAGATCGATTTATATCATCACTCACTGTATCTAAGATCAATTAAGTTCTAGATCAGTAAGATCTGCTTCTTGATCATTCAAGTTCAAGTTCGGTATCTTTGTTTTCTATCGTTCCTTAGTTCAATCAAGTTCGGGATCGGTATCACTTTAATCAGACTTCATTTAGCTTTGTCGGTTTGAATCAAGCTAAACACCTTGCTTTTCATCTAGTTCGTGATCAATCAAGTTCAGAACTGGCATCTCCTAGACATCACACATTCTTTGAACCAACGTGCTACTCACACATTAATTCAAAGAGGGGCAAATGTAATACCCTAAAATTGGTCATCTAAACCATGGGCCCCTAATCTCGACAACATCACCAAGGTCCTAACCAATGGCAATTAAATCAATCTTGAGCACATTATTAATTCTTTAATCATCAAATATCACATGGCAAATTAACTACTAAATATTAATTAAATATTTATTTAATTAATCAAATCATTTCCAATAATATCATTTTGATCAACTATCCCATTTTAATTTATTAAATATCCTTGCATATTTAATTAATTAATAAATTTGCCATTCAATCATGCAAAAATGATTAATTTATTACAAAAGATGAATTAATTTATTACAAAGAGTTGAATTGAAAATAAAACAAAAAGAATTGAATTGAGAGAGAAATCAAACTTGAGATATTATTTCTTTTTCTAAATTTAGAAATTGAAATCAGAAAAGCAATTTAATTGAATTATTGAATTATTCTCTAAAATTGGAACTCAAAGCTTTTCAGAAAAAAAGAAGTTCAGTTGCATTGAAAAGACCTTTTTCTTGAATAAATCAAATATGTGCATGGAATTATCTGTTTTTATCATATATGCATGGAATTAATTTATTATTATTTTCCAATGCAACTTGGACTTCTAATTTGAATGCATTTCAATTAAACTATAATTGGAATCTATCTCAAGGTTAACTGAACATGATTTCTCAATTATTTCAATTAATCCTAAATTAAGCTTTTTCATCATCTCTCTTGTGATTCTCTATAAATTCAGTCTTCAGCTCTCATTCCATTTTACTCGTAGAAATTTTTGAGAACATGCTTGGAGATTATTATCACGCTAATTTCGCTCTGGAGTCATTGAAGATTATTGTGCTTTTTAGATTGTTTACATCCATTTTCCATCCATTATTGCTTGCATCCATTGTTGCTTGAATTGATTATTGCTTGAATTATTCATCTATCTTGAATCCATATAGCTTAATATCATATAGATTAAATCCTTCGTCTTGGTGTAGTCTAGTCACTGGTATTGCTTATAAAAATCTGAGAGCAATCTTATACTCGCATCTTTTAGAAGGCAGTTAGTCACTTTGTTATGGTTTATTACTTATTGATTATTGATTACTAACCATGCATATAATGACTTAATTGAAGTGTTGTGCTTGCAGCTACAGGTTCACTTTTTCACACACACAATTAGAAAGGGAAGAAGTTACTAATTTGCAGGTGTAGTTAACTAATGGAAATGAAATTATTTAAACGAGGTTTTATTTTTTGGTTTGAAAAAATTGACAACCTAAACAATAATTTGTACCTTCTAGCAACCAAAGGTTGAGTAATAAAATCTAATTAAGTTGTGTTATTATTTTATAGTTTTAATGATGTAGGTTTAATTATTTTAGGTACTCTTGCATATATTTTTTTTATGATTGGTGAAGCACAAGAGGATTTTTATCCCGACCCTTGCTCTAAGTGAGGCCACAAATGGGGGACACCATTCTCAACATTAACGTATGTCCTCTTACACATCCTCCTCCTCCCCCTCCTCCAACACATCTTCCTCCATGTCCTCCCTCCTCCTCCTCCTCCTCAAACACATCTTCTTCGTTCACGTCTTCCTCTTTCATGTCCTCCTCCTCCAACATGTCCTCCTCATCTTCCTCCTTGTATATGTCCCCCTTCATGTTCTCCTCATCTTACACCTCCTCCTCCTCCTCCTCCTATATTTCCTTCTCCTCCTCCTCCACCTCCAACACATCTTCCTCCTCCTATTTGTCCTTTTTCATGTCCTCCTTTTCTTCTTCTTCCTTCTCTCTCTGTCCTCCATGGGGTTTGAATCTTCATGGCAACATTGACATTGCCACGACTTCACAATCACACTGCGGGGTCAACCCTAGGCACTTTTGCATGCTATTTATATTTGTGTAATATAAATTAATAATGGTTAGTTGTTTGATTTGAAGGACATAAATCAATGAAATATAAATCTATAAATGATTTAAAATTTTGAAGGATAAAATGTGTGGTAAAATAAAAGAAATATTATTGGTTAAAAGCTTGATAAATAATTTAAATGTAAATTGAAATTCATATTTTACATCAACATATGAAAGGTATCTATCTTAATTTTTTTAATTATAGTTTTAATTTATATTTATTGATTCAACACTCGAGCAACTGATATGATATATACATATAAATTCCATTGTTATAATAGTTCATTAGATTAAAAGCATCAATTACAATGGATTGAAAGATAATCTAGATGTAGTTACAAAGCAACAAAACATAATTGTGGGATAATATGTGATTGTTTGGAAAATGCAAGGTAATCTTGATTATGATTTATGATGTCTCAACTAAATTGGTGGTCACACTTAAAAGTTCATGAATATTCTTTAATGGGACCTCACACATCATGATTAATTATGATGTATTAAATTAAATTGGTTTATAGGATCAAAACATATTTATATGTATATAGGTTAATTTCTAATTTCATAATTAAATTTTAATTGTTTATTAAAATTATTATTTTTTAATATATATATATATATATATATATTTATATTATTATTTAATATATATATTTCAAACATATAATGATTTTTCCAAAATTTGCAAATGATGCAAGAGGGTACTTTTCTCCACCTTCTAACACAAAACACCAACACAAACACAAAGACTCTTTGCAACAAGTTCAGTTCTACACATACAAAGTGGAGAATACCCACAAATGCACCCAAAATTTTTATTAACATTCTTATCCAAACATATTCACAGGTATCTCCAATTTACTAACAAAATGACCATTTAATGGGCACTCAACTCTGCAAATTATCTTCACACTTTGTAGACTTTCCCCTATGCAACATATCAAGCTTTCTTGTAGCTACACACTGACATCTTCACATTCCCCTCACTCAACCACACTCTCTTCTTCTACCTTGGCCGAAGCTACCCACCCCATTCTTGTCCATCCCGATGAGAAACCACCACCAAGATTCCCCCTGTTCCTTTTTAAATATGCACAATTTGACTTTTTGAATGTTCCACACACCTTTTCATTTTCTCCAATTTTATGCATTCCCTTCCTTATTCAATCCCTTCTCTTCATTGATTGTAATTTTCTTGATGTTTTGAATTTGGAAGCTAAATGAAGCTTTCTCTCTTCCCTTTTAAATATGCACAATTTGAATTTTTGAATGTTCCACATGCCTTTTCATTTTCTCCAACTTTATGCATTCCCTTCCTTGAATCAAGCCCTACTCTTCATTGATTGTCATTTGCTTGATGTTTTGAAACCAGAAGTTGAATGAAGCTTCCCCTCTTCCCTTTTAAATTTGCACAATTTGACTTTTTGAATGTTCCACATGCCTTTTCATTTTCTTTGACTTTATGCATTCCCTTCCTTATTCAAGCCCTTGTCTTCATTGATTGTAATTTGATTGATGTTTGGAAATTGGAAGCTTAATGAAGCTTCCCCTCTTCCCTTTTAAATATGCACAATTAGAATTTTTGAATGTTCCACACACCCTTTCATTTTCTTCGACTTTATGCATTCCCTTCCTTATTCAATCCCTTCTCTTCATTGATTATAATTTGCTTGATGTTTTGAAACTAGAAGCCGAATGAAGCTTCCCCTCTTCCCTTTTAAATCCACACAATTTGACTTTTTGAATGGTCCACATGCCTTTTTATTTTATCTAACTTTATGCATTCCCTTCCTTATCCATGCCCTTCTCTTCATTGATTGTAATTTGCTTGATATTTTAAAATCGGAAGTTGAATGAAGCTTCCCTTCTTCCCTTTTAAATCTGCACGATTTGACTTTTTGAATGTTCCACATGCCTTTTCATTTTCACTAACTTTATGCATTCCCTTCCTTATTCAAGCCCTTCTCTTCATTGATTATAATTTGCTTGATGTTTTAAAATTGGAAGGTAAATGAAGCTTCCCCTCTTCCCTTTTAAATCTACACAATTTGGCTTTTTGAATGTTCCACACGCCTTTTCATTTTCTCCGACTTTATGCATTCCCTTCCTTATTCAAGCCCTTCTCTTCATTGATTGTAATTTGCTTGATGTTTTGAAACTGGAAGCTAAATGAAGCTTCCCCTCTTCCCTTTTAAATCTGCACAATTTGACTTTTTGAATTTTTCACACACCTTTTCATTTTCTTCAAATTTATGCATTCCCTTCTTTATTCAAGCCCTTCTCTTCATTAATTGATATTTTCTTAATGTTTTGAAACTGGACACTGAATGATATCTTTATATTAAAATATTTCTAATGTAACCACTTGTAATGTGTTTTTGTTGTTTAATTTTTAATATTCCAATCAACGCCTTCTCTCTCCATTCATTCCAAATTCCATCATGTGCGTAGTAACATCAATGTTAAAGCCTCCAAAGAGGCATGCTATCCTACACAACAATAAAACTAAAGCCCTTCCCTTGTTCTTGGATAATGATTTGGTTCCTATTCATTGTTCCAAAGATTCTATTGACCGCTAAGATGTTGGTAAAGGTTATGAAATTTCATTTTATACCTACCAAATGTATTTGATCAAAAGTTTCTAATTTTTTTTCAACAAATCCATTTTGTGCATATTCTGCAATCATTTCAACATTTCTTTAAGGCATTTTGTCAAATAGTTCATGTGCCTTGACTATGCTTGTACACTTTGCATACATGTCTACTAGGGCATTTACAACTATAACATCTGAAAAAATTCATGCAACCCTTCAACCCTTCATTTCCATCTTTCCTATGCAACAATGTTGCAAACTTCCTTTGCGTCTGGATTTAACGTTCCTCTTCTCAATTTAATTTAATCAATTTATTTTTGTTTGGTGCTACCCAGAGGTAAATAAAAATAAATTATCTTTGAAAAAGATAAACTTTGTAAAGAATTTGGTGAAGTTTCATGGTCTCCAACTGCATCAAACTTTGACCATAACCTTGTGTAGACGTATAAAAATGACCACTTTCCTAAGTGAATATTTAATATTCATTTTAACCTCATTCCTCTATTTAATTAAATTCTTTATATTCATCTATTTGATTAAATGAATTATTTTATTTAATTAAGTTCACCTAAGCCTTTCATAGCCTTTAATTAAATAAATCACTTTATTTAATTAATTCCCCTTTCTCCCTTTTTAATTAAATTTACATTTAATTAAATTGATCCTTGCAAGTAAATAAATCTAATTTATTTTAATCCCCCACTTGTATTTATGCAAGTTGCATCTATTTTTGTTGAAATAAAGTAATTTATTTTAATTAAAATTCTCCTCCATCCACTTGCAAAATCCTACGTCTCCCACTTGCCTCTCTAAACTCCCTTCTAGATTCTTCTAATCACTTCTAATTTACCCTAATCCATCTCCTAAATATTGTCATATCCCTAAGCAAAGGGAAGTCACTTCTCAAACCCTCAAAGTCTTTGAAAACCATTAAAGGCTTTATGTCTTCAACAAGTTAACCTTCAAAGTCTTCATAACCATTAATGGTTAACTCAACCTTTTGGCATGGTTAGAGACTTTATGTCTAATTCAACCTTCATCTAACCCAAGGGTCTCATCAAGCATTCATGGCTTTACCCTTGGTTATCCCTTTTACCCTTGGTTATCCTTTGGGTGAAATCTTTATCCAATGGATAACCCTAACCTAACCTTAAACCTTACCTCCTAAGGTAACCATCATGTCTTCTCAAGCATTTAATGCTTGTTACATCTCCTCTCAATCAATCTCTTGTTGACAATTGTCACCATTTCATTGGTGAGAATTGTAAATATGGATTGATAACTTTCAATCCTGGCCCTTGTTAAGATTATCCAATCCTGACCATCCATTGCCCTATTTTTCCTATAAATAGAGCTCTCATTCTCTCATTTTGAGATATCCAAATTTCATGCATCTAATCTATAGTCATTTTGCTAAGCATTTAGCCTCTCTTTGATAAAATCATTTTAATAAGCATTTTAAAAGTAAATTTAAATATCACAACACATCCATGTTAAACTAGTATATATTGTTAGGATAGGATTAGACATCTTTATCATAACATCATATTCATGCTAGTTTAAATCATTCTAGTTTCAATATCATACACATCTAGGAATGCATTCATGATAAATTAATCAAACATCCCTCATTCTTAGAGTTGTCATTCTTGAAGTCACTTTGCTCAGTGATGTGAGAGCAAAGGCATTGACTTGAGGGATCCTGTGAGATAGAGAACAATAGAACATCCCTTGGGGAGTTGAGCTATTCAATATAGCTCCATAACTTGCACCAAGAGTCCCATTGGTGTGTGGACCTTTTTGGAACTGAATTTTCCATTTCCTTGCACCACTTTTCCCGCACACACCTTGCAAACATATTGGCCTAACTAATCTTAAAGTCAAAATAATTGGCTATGAACATCAAACAAAATTGTAAATACAAATAAAAACCATAAACTTAACCAAAAAAAAAATTTTTTTTTTGGTCGATGCTAATTGTCTTACTCTTGGATGCTCTTGCATAAGAGAAACTGGGTAGGGATTTTTTTGTGAGTAGAAATCACAAAATGGAGTTAAGTAATAGAATTAACCTTCCAAGTTGTAAAGAACTTATAGTGAATACCATCAGTATGTCAGACACACAAAAGCACTTCATTTTTCTCCTCTTCCAGCATCTCGCTAACACAACTATCATTCTCCTCTTGCACCTTCACTTTCCACTCTTCACTCCTCTCATGGATTTTCATCCACTATGTACCATCCTCTACTAATGGCTCTCTCTTTTACTCTTCTCCTTCACGGGATCCAACTCACCATCAATCGACCTCCTTCACCAGATAACCTTTCCACTCTTCCCTTGTTTCATGGATTTTGATCCATCGCGAACCAACCACCTCCATAAAGTTTCACCTACACAAATTTTCACAACTTCCACATACAAATTTGCAATATCTCTAATAAACTTTGTCACTACACAATCCTCTTTCTTACTCAATTTAGCACACAAATCCATCTCAAATTATTTATCATAATATTCATAAAAAATTACTTGTTCAACTGCAATGTCTTCATCACCTCTTACTGCATTTGCAACTTCTTCAGATAGCTCATCATTTTTATTTCTTTCTTTACTTGAAATGGTCTCTTCTCCAAGCAATATGTCATCTTCATCAGGTCCTTAATCTACCTTTGCCACAACCTCTGAGTCTACTTTATGAACTTTATCTTCTACCTCAACTCGTGAGGTAATTTCTTCTTTCATTGCATTCTCTGCTTTCACTCAACAATTGACAATCCACAATGGTCATTTTCTCTTCTCTTTTCTTTTTTGTGGGCTGCTCTCCTTCTTTTGCATTCCAGTTGCGATTGTCCTTTTTCAATAGGATTCTCCACATGTCATTACTATCTTCCCATTATTGCTCCAAAAATGAAATCAACATGGGCCTATTCATGACCCACCTTTTCCTCTTCAAACTTATCCTCTCATTTATTACAATCACTTCTCACACACCACACTCTTCTTTGTAACTTCAAGTTCTCAATCGACCAAGAATTCACATGCCTGCAAGGATCCTCTCAAGCTCTCCACAACCGCTTAATGCTTTTATTGGTGTAAATTATCTCATAATCACACTTTACTTAAGTTGACTTAGGGTAATGCATTTCATAGTAGTTTGGATATGAGATACTTAGGGAAGTGTGCATGAATGATGCATGTAGGAGAAATTCCATATTTTGTGGTCTTGTTGTTACATTCCACCTTCGATGTGTGATCCACCTCTTGTGGAATATTTTATTATTTCTCCTACCTACCCTCACCTACCCTTGTTTCTCATTGAGCCACATGTCATGATTGTGTGCTCACATATCCATTTGACCTTGCCTTTATAAGAAGGCTCATCTTACATTATATGTAATGATCCAGTTGATGGTATTTTGCATCTTGATTAGAATACAGTTTATTCTTATCAGATATTTTGTCTCTCTCTCTCTCTTGTGCTATTAATTGTGCCCTAGATCTTGGCTATATTTGACAAATTATTACATGGTATCAGAGCCATTGGGGCTTCATTGAGTAGTCTATTTGGAGACATTTTGGAGCATTCAAATTTCAAATCTGAGGAGTTGCAAATTTTGGGGGCATCCTATGGGGATTTCGACCTCACCATTGCATTTGAGAGGCTATTTCCATGCATTTTGAGTATAATTTTGCCTATATTTGGTGAAAAGTGAATTTTGGCCATTGGAGGAAAAAATTGCCCTATTTGGACGATACGATTTTATGAAAAAAAAATTTTTTTTTTCAATAAATTTTTTAATTAATTTCCATTTTATTTTAATTTCGTAGTTTTTTTATTATATTGTAATTTTTTTTTCAAAAATCAAAAATATTTTTTTTTCAAAATATTTATATTACGGGGGGGGGGGGGGTATTCAACCCCACCCCGACCCGTACCATACTCTGCGTTTGTTATGTAGAATTTACTGCCGACCACCATTCATACCAGCGACCCCCTGCTCCCGCGACCATGTCATCTTCGATAGTGGTGTCCTTCTTGTCGGCAACGTCGCCCCGACTTCAGACCTCTTGACAGGCGGCTTTCTTCCAACTGACGTTTTCCTCCTACCAATGACAACATCCCTTCTGACACAATCCTCCTTTCGATGCCTCACGATCACTTCCGACTACACTGCTGCTGCTCCACCTAGGCTTCCACTTTTGCTCCCATAGGCCGTTGCTCCACCCGACCACCGCCACTGACTGGTGCTCCTCTCGCCGGCCTCGTGCTCCTCCCGCAGGCCTCGACCTCCTACTCTCCACTCGACTGACCCCTCCATAGCTCCCGCTGGATCCATCGATGATGCCAATGCCCTTGCACCACATGGCACTCTGTGATTAGCCAACCACTGCCAGTCAACATCAGTCTCAACACTAAGTTGGTGCCAACTCACTCGGCCACGTAGAACATATCAATAAAATCAGCAAACATGTGGTTCCCACCAATTGTGCCACATCATCATATGGTAAAACACGTCACCACACCACATTAGCCTACCACGTAGGTGTACAATAGTCCATTCATCTTCCCATGTGTCAGACAAGTCAGCATCACATTGGATTTTCTGTATTGATGACTATTGGAATACAATGAACCCAAGAACACTAAGAGTGGGGGGGGGGGGTGAATCAGTGTTCTGCCAGTAACACAAGATTTTAACCTTTTATAACATACACATATAAACCGGTAAATGAAGAAACATATAACATGAAGTAAATCAACCAGCCACATGAACGAACACCATAACACTAAATTTATACGTGGAAAACCTCAAAGAGGAAAAACCACAGTGGGATTTGTGACCCACAATATCAATTCATTGGCCATATGAAAGATATTACATAGCATGGGGGCCTGCACATGCAGGAAGGCATATTGCCTAGAGCACACTACTCAACACAAAAAAGTTTCATTGAATACAAGCTTCTGCTGAAATAAAACAGTACCGGTGAACTCACAAAATGCATCTGCAATGCCAAAAAGAGTTCCGGTTAAATGCATCTACATATATATCCTTCGCATCACACAGTTTTGCTACCATGTGAAATACATTATCCTATATCAAAATGATCTAACAGACTGAATTATATACCCTCACAAACAATATGCCTTATGTCGGCTTACAATACAAAAGATATACAATGTAGGCCCAATACAATAATTACAAAATGATTTTACAATAAAATCTTTCGGATCCAGACTAATGTCGGCTTCACTGAAATGTTGGATGTCGGTACCGGTGATAACCTTGAATACTCAATACCGGTATCTGTCAGTGTATGCCTCCAAATTCTGGTATATGCCGGTATATGCCTTCAATAGAATCTTGTTGCCATCAATGACAACATATGATTCCAATGAGTGTCATTTGCCAATAATGACGTTATCATTTTGTACAATGCTATAGAGGGTATGACTGTCTTGTGTCGGTCATACAACCATCAGATTTAAGCTCATAAAGTGATGATGTTAGCCTATATCAGCACCTTTTTAAAAATTTTGGACCCCCTCTCCAATGAGATTTTTCATTTTGCAGGCCAACTTGGGAGGCCCATAACTTGCTCATTTTAGTTCCTTTTTTAGTGCAATTTTTTTTTATTTGAGCCAATTTTTCATTCTCTTCATAGTGGTGGTTGTATTTTCTAATTTTGGTGGACAGATTTTTCAAAATGTTCAGTTTTTCACAACTATACCTGTCTAATCCTCAATTTTGCAACTTTAGAGGATTCATTCGAGCTCATACGACCTCCTTTTTAGGTGCCATTTTTTAAAAAAGTGCATAATTTTTCATCTACTTTCACGTGGTGCTATTAGATTTTCACCATTTTGAGTAGAAATCATACTTTCAATATTTGGTCATTTTTGGCCTATTTGGTACTTGTATTTTGCTTGGATATTAGTTTGGATCTCTTGCAGTATTTGCTGGAGTCTCTTATAGCCTATTTAAGGAAGTTGTAAAGTTGAAATTAGAATTCCACTTTTCCCTTCTTTGCAAGTGGCCCATTGTAATCGCACTAAGTATAAAGTGCCAAATCATCATTTTTTTTTTTTGGGGGGGGGGGGGGTGTTCTTTGTTTGAGTGAATTTGAGGGGGTGTCTTGTGTGATTGTGCCTCTCTTTTCTTATTGCTCTTTCATTTTTGTTGCTATGGGTTCTCCTAAATTTGCACTTTTAACTCCACATAACTATGCTTCATGGAATTGATGTATGGAGTAAGCTAATGGAAAAGGGATTAACTCATTATATTGATGGAGCTATCATGAAACCAACTGATCCTAAATCTGATCCTAATGATCACATGGAATGGATCACTAAAAACATTATGGCTATTGGCACATTGTGAAAGTATATATCAAAGGATCTCATCTTTCACATTGACAAGTGTAAAACAATTAAGGATGCATGGGATGTCTTGGGAAAATTGTATGGTCAAATTGATGAGATTAGAGGCTATAAAATTGATAATGATCTCACCATTTTGGATCCCAAGATTATGTTACCAAGGCAAATGAGCTAAGAGTGCACCTGAAGGATTGTGGCATTGATAAGAAGGATGTGCAGTTGGTCTAGAATTTGTTGGGAAAGTTTCCATCAGAATATGCCACATTTGTTTCTAGCTTCCAAACCCATCACTTGACAGTGGGTAGTTCATTCACTATGCCCACATTTGATGCATTCACAAAAATGTGATGTTAGAGAAATCTAAGTTGTTGAGTATGGGAATTCTCAAGTCTTCAAGGTCCAAGGCTTTTGTGGCTAATCAAGAGAATCAAAGAAAGGATTCCAATAAGAAGTAGAAGCAGTCTAAGCCTACGACACAACAAGATAAAGAAAAATATTCCTCTCCACAACAAAAGGATTCTACTTCCTCACCTAAGGGAAAATCATATAAGGAGAGGCTTTCTTGTTGATATTGCAAGAAAAGTGGTCATGATGGGCAGCGTTGCCACACTAAGAAGATTGATGAATTGATCAACATCCTCAAGAAGAACAACATTTGTTTGCCATCCACTTACAAGAAGAAGGATTCATTTCCTTTTCCTTCCTTGTAGTCAAAAGGAAAGGGACAAGATCTTTGTGCTACTACATGTCATGATTCAGGGAGATGGCTTCTAGATTCAGGAGCTTCTCATCATATGGCATCTTCACAATCTATGTTCTTTTCATTTGAGACTTGTAGCATGCCACCAGTTTTGATGGGCAATCATACATATATGAATGTGATTGGGAAATGATCTATTTCCATTGGGGATAACTCCTTCAATGATGTGTTGTGTGTACCCCATGATGGGTAGTCTTTTTGGTTGTTTTATATCGACTTATGTTATGTTAGAATTGTCATTTTATAGTTTAGACATTTTGATTAAGATGGATATGTCTTTTTGCAGCTTGAACCTACAAACTTTGCCATCTATAAAAACAACCTTAATGATATGATAAATATCTTTTAATGATATGGGAATGCTTGATGAAATGTTGGTTTGAAGTAATATTGTTCGAGTATGTATTTTTGTGCATTAACTTCTATGTGTGTAGCTGGAAGAGAGACTAAGCCAATGAAGATACATTGCTTGCTGTTTTAAGAGAGTTGCAGTCCTACTAAAATAAGAACTATTGAACCAATCAATTTGGCAGTTGATGACCCTAGCAGATCTCCCAATTGCAATTGTTCAGTTATTGTTTTAGAACATGTGTTGGTCTATTGAGAAGATCTAGAGGGCGTCGTGGCCTATATTTGTGCATTAGACTACGTCTTAGAATCATTCACCCTTCTATGCTTTTATTTCTAATAAAAGACGTCCCTCTAGTTTGTTGGGAGTGGATCGACTGTGTAGATAGTTAGTTGTTAGATTTCCTATAAATCCATCAGTTAAGGATGGAGTATGTAATGCAATTTTATTTTTACTTGAGCACCAAGTGTACTTTGTTTTACAGTTAAAAATAACAAGGAGATTTCAATTCTGCCATCTTTGTTGTTCAAAACTTCAATGTGTATGTGATGATATAATCTTTAGGTTTGGTTAGAATCTTGGAGGCTCAACCAAGGGGGACCACTTGGGGAGCATCCACACTTTTTCATTTCTATGCTTTGCTAAGTAAGTTTACTATCAAGTTTAAGTTTGTTGTTTAAGGTATTTTAGTTGACTATCCTGCAACCACAAAAATTTCATTCTGTGATTGTTCCCATAGCCAAAGGAAAGCATAGTTTTAGTTACCAGCTGGGTTAGTTTATATCTCACATATAATTATAAGCTCCACATTCAATAGGTCAAGTTAATGTCAGTAGAAGCAATGTTAAAATCTGACGTTTTCCACTACTTTTTCTTGTTTAGTTGTTTCAAGTTTGAATTAGTGTTCCTCATAAATCTCTTAATGCACATACAGTGCAATCCTATTTCAAGTATACGTTCCCAGGTTGACAATTGAATGAATTCCTTATAAATGAGTTAGTGATAGCAGAGAATTGAGCCTTCTGGTCAAGAAAATAAATCTTTATTACTAAGGCATTGTAAGAAACCAACATTTTTGGCGCCGTTGCTGGGGATGGTGTCAAACTAAGAACTTATTGGGAATATAAAATTTAGAATATTTTACCCTCTATTTCATGTCATTAGAGTTAGAAAAACCTTTGAATTATTTGAGAAACATGACACAAACCTATTACCTAACATTTTGTGTAGGAATATTGGCAATTAAAACAAATATACATGCATAGGGGAAGAAGAAGGGATGCACTAGGAAGATTTATTCCCTCCCAGTCTAACCTTGTAATAAATCCTTATCAAGCTCCAAATATATATCCTTTTGCTGAGGCTTTTGTGGAAGCTAAAAATTGAGGTATTTTTTATTTACTAGAGGGAAACCTTGATTTCTTAAACGAACCCCTTGAAGAGAATATTTTACCCCTGATTCCTTATAAACCACAAATGGCTGCTCTTGGTGGAGGAGGTCATCCACCTCCTCCTAATCCCACTTTTGAATTCCCTATTCCTAACTAGCATGATAATGCAAATTTGAAGAATATACCAGGCTCCTCTCTTCCAAATTTCCATGGCTTGGTCACAGAAGACCCATACACCTTTTTGTTTGAGTTTGATATTCTATGAAAAAGCTATGATTATACTACTAATGCCCATAAACTTAAGCTATTCCCTACTACCTGAAAGAAGCTTCTCTTAGGTGGTTTATGAGTTTAGGTAGAGATGCAATAGCTACCTGGGATGAAATGGAGGAAAAGTTTTTGGAAAATCATAAAGACTATTGCAGAGGAATGGATTGACATGACGATGATATCTTTAGAATGACACAAAAAGAAGATGAAAGCCTAGAAGATTATCTTGAGAGGTTTCTGTTTAGTGTCAAGAAGTCAAAGCATAGAACCTTAAGTTAAGAATCCTTGAAATTAATTTTTGTAAGGGGAATCAATGAGGACTATATTGAAGCACTTGACCTTATGGGAGGAGGAGACATTACTCAAGATGAATGGGATGACATTAGGAATATTTGTCAGAAATAATCCAGGGCTTCTACCAAGAAGGGTAGATACTATAGGACTGGATCAACAGTAGCAAAAGTATCTTCAATAGTCTCCAAGATGGAGATAACTATTGGTGTAATTATTTATTCATCTTGGATATAATTACACTTTACTTAAGTTTACTTAGGTACATGCACAACATAGTAGTTTGCATATGAGACACTTAGGGAGATGTACTACATTGGGAGTGTGTATGTAGGAGAATTTCCACCTTTTATGGTGTGATCTTCTTGTTACTTATCATATCCACTTCTTGTGGAGTGATAATTCCATCTTTGGTGGGTGATCCACCTCATGTGGAATATTTTACTATTTCTCCTACCGACCCCTACCTACCCTTGCATCTCATTGAGCCACATATCATCATTGTGTGCTCTCTTGTCTCTTAGCCTTGCCTATATATGCAGGCTCATCTACATTATATGTAGCAACTATTGAACAACCATTTTTATCTATTGATGACAATATAGTTTATTCTTGTCCTATATTTTGTCTCTCTATTTTGTACTTTTCCTTGATTTCCTTTGTTCCCTTGATTTGCCATTAATGCTTGAGACTTAGAATTCTTAAGAATGCCTATGCTTATCAACTTAGTTTTTTCCATCATCAACATTTCAGTGAAAGCATCAAATGCAGGCATTATGTAGCTTGAACCCATTGTCATCCCATGGGTTTGAAAACTAGAAACAAATACTGCATATTATTATGGAAGCTTGCCCATCAAATTGAAGATCAATTGAGTATCCTTCTTATCAATGCCACAATCTTTGAGTTGTGCCCTAAACTCTTTTGCCTTGGTGACATAATCTTGTATAGTATCAAAGTTCTTGGGATCTAACATGGTGAGATCACCATCAATCTGATATCCCCTAATCTCATCAACAAGACTTGTACCAAGCATCGTTAATTAAGGTACATTTCTCAATATGAAAAATGAGATCCTTTGATACATACTTTATTAAGGTACCAATTTCCATGATATTTTTAGTGAGATAATCCAAGTGAGAAACATGATTAGTCGTAGGATCAATGGGAGCAATGATAGTTCCATCAATGTAATGAGTTAGTCCTTTTTCCATAAGTTTACTCCATGCATCAATTTTCCAAGTAGCATAATTATGAGGAGTTAAGAGAGGAAACTTAGGAGAACCCATAGCAGAAAAAGGAAGGAACACAAGAGCACAAAAGCACAAGAGATACCCCCCCAAATTCAATCAATCAAAGTACCCCCCCCCCCCCCCGAAAAAAAAAAATGATGATTTTGGTACTTTATATGTAGTGCGTGTACAATAGGCGACTTTTAAACAATGGAAAGGTGGACTTCTGATTTTGTTTTACAACTTCCCCAATAGGCTGAGAACTACAATGAAAAAGACCAGAAAGATAGATCTATGCAATACAAGTGCCAAATTGGCCAAAAAAGACCATATGATAAAAGTACAATTTCTACTAAAAATCATTGCAAATGGATAGAATATTATGAAATTAGACAAAAAATTATGCACTTTAAAAAAAAAATGTCACCTGAAAAGGAGTTCGTATGAGCCCAAATGGAGTCCCAAAAGTTGCAGAAATGAGGATTGGACAGGTACAGTGACAAAAAATTGAGATTTCTAAAAACTATGTCCACCAAAATCAAAAAATAATTCCACCACGAGAAAGTAAATGAAAAATTATCACATTTCAAAAAAAATTGCACAAAAAAAGGAGCAAAAATGAGCAAGATATGGCCATTTGAAGTTGAATTGCAAAATCAAAAAGTTCAACAGGAGCGGCTCGCCAAATTTTCAAAAAAATGATGATGTCAAAAAAACAATGCATTAAATTTGACAGCCATATGGTTGTCACCAGACCATCACTCCCCCTTCCTGTTGTATAGATGATGATGTCATCTGATGACATGGCAAGTGAGGTGGTAGAACACATGTCAGATGACTGGATCAAATTTCTGCATGGCAGTACAGACTACCAACTATGCAGATCTGACATAGTTGTACGGTGTATGAAACATGGTAGTCTAGTAGGTATGCATGGCACCCAATTGGACAATGACAGGGTGCTGACGAGGTGTGAGGGAGGCAATGAAAAAATGCCGCGTGGTGTGATTGGGCCAGATGGAGCAGCTGCACGTGAATTTACAAGCTGGAGGAGGACGCCGAATGGTGGAACATAGCAGTGCCAACGATGACAACGATGGGAGAATGACCGGTCACAGAGGAGAAACTGATGAGAGGAGTTCACGACCGACAGGGTCAGCACG
Source organism: Cryptomeria japonica (assembly GCF_030272615.1). Classification (NCBI taxonomy): domain Eukaryota; kingdom Viridiplantae; phylum Streptophyta; class Pinopsida; order Cupressales; family Cupressaceae; genus Cryptomeria; species Cryptomeria japonica. The sequence goes on from NC_081414.1 coordinate 26,676,608, forward strand.
GATGTGTCGGCAACAACACGGGAGGTCAGCCGACAGTAGCTAGGAAGTCGACGGGACTGGTGGTGAAGTGGTGAGAAGGCCGATGACTACCGAAAAATGTGAGCAACAGACGTGGGAGATGCCTCTGCGGAGTACAATCTTGCGCGGAGGTGGTATGATGAGGCCGAAAAATCCTGCAAGCACGCAGGTCGAGTACGGAGGGGCGGGGACAGGGAGTCCCCGCTAATAATATTTTTTTAATTTTTTTTTTAATAAAACTTTTACAAGCAATTTTTTTTTTAAAACTGCGAAATATAAAAAATGAAATTTTAATAAATTTTTTGCAGAAATAATTTTTCTTTTTTAATTTTTTTTGAAAACATCCGTACCATATTTAGCCAAATTGGCTAAATTTTTCCTCCAAGCCCCAAAATTGACTTTCACCCAATATAGGCGAATTTATAGTCAAAATTCATGGAAACAACCACCCACACACGATGACAAGGACGGATCTGGTCTAGGACACCTCCAAAAGATGCTACTCCTTAGATCTACCTCTTGATACTGCAATAATGCCTCTCAAAGACGAATCAAGGAAAGGACAATTCAAACAAGAAGAAATGACAATCAAAGCCTAAGGACAAAGCATCACCTTCTCCACAACAAGGAGATTCATCCTCTTCCAAGAAGGAAAATTCACCAAAGAAGGAGATACCTACTTGTGCCTATTGTAAAAATGTTGGTCATGAGGAGCGTCACTGCCATTCTAAGAAGATTGATGAGCTCACACACATCCTCAAAAAGCATAACATTGATTTGCCTAATGCCTACAAGAAGGAGGATTCACCACCTTCTACTTCCTCACAATCAAAGGGAAAAGGGCAAGCATTCATGGCTTCAACAAGTGGGAAAACTATTGGCATTATGTGAACCGGTATGAGGACATGATGACATTGTATGTTGTCATTGATGTCAATATGTTGAAGAAGAGAGAACCGGTATATGTGAGAATCAGTATAACATTGTGAACCAGTATATGTGCCAAAGTGAAGTGATGTGTTTGTTCAAGGTGAACCGACATGTGGTTATGAGAATCGGTACATGGAATCTTTGTATGACTACTGGTTGGTAGTCTCAACTTCAGGGTTTCCGATTGAAGTGCTTCAATCCTGTGTGACTCAACCAGTGACTTTGTGTGATGAGTTAGCATTGTAACAAAGAACAGATCATGTTGCCATGTCAGCCTTGTGTGTGTGAAGGATCTTGCATGAAGGAGATTGTTTCTATCTACCTCGAGAATGTGTGAAGTCTGTAAACGGTGAAAATGCGTGATGGGTTATCAGCCGCCATGAAAGCAATGGAAAACAAATGATGGAGAATGTCTTGAGATTGGTTCAAGACTGTTGCATTTAATGCAATGTGCTCAACGGTTAGGATTGAACGATTTGAATTGCTTAACCTAACAGGTTTAGGGTTTAGGGTTTATGCTACCGACCTATCTGTTTCCTATAAGGTTGATGTTGTGTTTCTTTTCGAGGTTGTTGGAAAAAGTTGTGTGTGTGTATCCAAGAGAAGAGATACGTGATTCCTGTTAGACCAGAGGAGAGAAGTGATACCTGCAGAGTGTAAGTGCAGAAGGTGAAGAGGAGCTAAAGTAGATCTGCATTGGCATTGAGTGCTGTTACCAGATCATTGTAATACCTGTTGATCTCTAACCACTTCAACAGTTGGGAAATCCCTTAACAGGGTAGCTTTAATCGGCTTACTGTAAATCCTTTGACAGGGTGACTCAAAAGCATTGAGTTCTTGAAATCCTCTAACAAGGTAACCTTTAACAGGGTTTAACCCTTAACCGGGTATTCTAGCCATCCCTTAACCGGGGTGATCCTTAATAGGATCGGTTCCTAACAGAACCTATTGTATCAGTTTTTAACCAGACAAGGCTCCTAACAGAGCGAACTTCTAAAGAGTTCAAAAATAGCTTGTGGGTATTCATCCCCACCGTGGTTTTTCCCAGTTGGGTTTCCACGTGAAAAACCTGTGTGTCATGTGTGGTGTTATTCATGTGATGGTTTAAGTGATTTGTGTCTGAAGGTAAATCATGTTGATCTAGCTGTTTATATATTTTTGATGATAGATTACCTGTTCATGCACTAGGGTGAAATGGAAATGAAGTATTAGATTGTATGAAAAGATAAGTGTCAACCGATTTATGCTTGTCTCAGTTATTCTAGGTTTTGCCGGTTGTACTCTGTTTAAGACTGGTGTTATTGTTTGTTTGCTAAAGCATAATGTCTGCTGACAAACCGGTTTTAGGAATGTGTTTTTGTCTATACTGATTCACCCCCCCTCTCAGTACTGGTTTGGTACTATCTGTTCATCATTGAGTTATCAAAAACTCACTCTTTTGGGAAAAGAAAAGGAAAATCTCTTTGTGATACTACAATTCATGATTCAAGGAGATGGCTTCTAGATTCATGGGCTTCTCATCATATGGCATCTTCGCAGTCTATGTTTTCTACATTTGAGCCTTGCACCATGTTGCAGATTTTGATGGGAAATCATACATACATGGATGTGATTGGGAAAGGAACTATTGCCATTGGGGATAACTCCTTCAATGTTGTGTTGTGTGTACCCCATTTGACAATCAATCTCCTTTCCATCTATCAAATCACACATGGGGCAACAAAGAGATTTGTGGAGTTCACACCTGAGTCAGTTTTCGTTAAAGACTTGGAGACTAGAGCTATCATTACGACTGGGGTGGTTGATCATGCATCTTGGTTATACTCCTTTTCAGATTTTGTTGATGAGGATGATTTTATATATGATGATCACACTTCTTGTGATGATTCAGATTTTGAGGAGAACTTTGGGTACTTGAACATGGGGATTCTCACATGTGACCCTATTCTTGAGCCTTGTGTTTCATCTCCTCCTATTGATATCACATCACCTATTGCACCTGATGATGTGAATAGTGCGACAGTTTTGGCTTCTTGTGATTAAGTGCAACAGGATATTTCATGTCTTCCAGCTTCAGGTTCATGGGATGACTACTTGACCAACATTGCAGGTTTGTTTGTGGAGTCTTGCATTGCAGATTTGGGAGACATCATTGATGATATTCATCTTCTCTTTGATGAAGATGATCCTTCTTTGATTGTTGTGAGGGAACACTCTGACCGTCTTGTTCATTCTCTATATGATCATTCTTTCAAGGTTGACATGATTGTGGATTCTTATGTACAACAGTTGGAGGAGGTCTCTTTATCCTTAGAGGAGAAACGTGAGTCTTTGGGACTTGTTCTACTTTCTTCTCCACTAGATCTTGGAGTGCCTTTTCCAATAGTGTGGAGTAGTTTACCACCTTTGGAGGAGGTATCTTTCATCATCAACATGGGGACACTTGAGCAGTTTCCAGAAACTTCATTCATCATGAGTTTTTTCCGTACATCTCCCCTTCTTGATTGGAGAGACTTCATGGATACACCTTTGGTTTTGTTTCTTCCCAAGGGGAGGAATGTTGTTCAACATTTGTGGACCAGTTTCTTCATTCAATCTTGAGCTTCTACCATTGGTGCAAATTCTACATTGAGGGCTGGATACCTAGCTTCTCTTCTCTCATATGGGGGGAGGGGGAGCTTTTCCTCACATGGGGTTTTGTTCTTCACATACTTCTATGAGAGTTCTCTTGTATAGTTTTCATCTCTCTTTTGGGGGGGGGGGGGGAGTTTTTTCCCATGTGGTTTTTCTCTCTTTCCTTGCTTTATGGGAGATTGCATTTGCATTTGTGCATGGGTACCTAACATGGCCTTGTAGCCGGGACCCATCTTGCATTGCTTAGTTGCATTGTAGACTTAAGTACATTCCCCTAAGTTGCACTTAAGGAGGGGTGTTGGTGTAATTATTTATTCATCTTAGATATAATTACAATTTACTTAAGTTTACTTAGGTACATGCACAACATAGTAGTTTGCATATGACACACTTAGGGAGATGTGCTACATTGGGAGTGTGTATGTAGGAGAATTTCCACCTTTTATGGTGTGATCTTATGGTTACTTATCATATCCACTTATTGTGGAGTAATAATTCCACCTTTGGTGGGTGATCCACCTCATGTGGAATATTTTACTATTTCTCCTACCTACCCCTACCTACCCTTGCATCTCATTGAGCCACATGTCATCATTGTGTGCTCTCTTGTCTCTTAGCCTTGCCCATCTATATGCAGGCTCATCTACATTGTATGTAACAACTATTGAACAACCATTTTTATCTATTGATGAGAATATAGTTTATTCTTGTCCTATATTTTGTACTTTTCATTGCCTCTAGATCTTAGCAAATTCTCACAATAACTCATCTGCTAAAGGATTTCAAGGAATGCATTATCAACAACATGGCAATACAACTATATACACTTCAGGTCAACAAGAAACATGTTGAAGAAGAAGCTATGTTGTTATAATACTACCTCCATTGCAGAAACAAGAAGAGGGATTGCAGACACAGAAAAATTTCAAGCATTGAGAGCCAACAAGAGTATCCAAAATTTAGACCACTTGAGGATGAGGAAGGAAAAGTCTTCTTTGTTGCACAGAGGAGGCCATGGGCACCTAAGAAAGGTATTCTATGAGATCTTCTTTCTTTCAATCATCCTTATGTAAATCCCAATGCTAATAATAATTGGCAATCCTAAAATCCCCCTAATTGGTCAAATTATGGGAAAAATATTGGGGAAACTAGAATCCTTCCTGGCCAAATAACCCTAATATGAACATGCAACAATCGCAAGTTAATTGACAACTTCCTCAAGGAAACTGGCAGTCAACACCTCAATGGAGAGGATGACAACAATGACAAAATCAATCTGTTGGTTACATGCAACCACCTATTCCTCCTCCTCAACAAGCCCTATTACCTCAAGCTAGCCCAAATGCAAATCCACCCAAGCCTAGTTAATTGCTAGCACAACTTGCACCAAATCCCAACAATAAACCACACCAACAAGCATTTTCTATTGACCCTATCCAATACCCTGCTTATGCTGTGAATATCAACAACATGTAAATTCACTCAGGAAATGACTTGAGGGTCCCTCATTCACCAATTATTAATGAGCTCTCTCCTGATCAAGAGGAACAGTTAGAAAATAATCACCCTCAAGTCACACAGTCTACTCCTAAAAGACACACTGAGCAAGCACAAACAGGTGAGTCAGACTCTCCATTTCCTCATAGGTTAGCAGTCAAAGAACCAAAAGTAGAGCCAACCTTTGACTTTTTAGACCAACTCAAGCATGTTTGTGTCAAAATTCCCTTATTCCAAGCCATTAAAGATGTTCCCATCTATAGTAAAGCAATAAGTGAAATGTGTCTCAATAAACCAGGATGGAAAAGAAAAGACCCAAAAACTATCCATGTTTTGGGTCAATTGGTAGATATTATGTTGGGTAAAGTTATCACTCCTAAGTATTCTGATCCTGGTAGTCTAGTGGTAGAAATAACCATTAATGGAGTTTTGGTGAAAAATGCTCTTATAGATTTGGAAGCTGCTATAAATGTTATGACCAAGAGCCCGATGGAAAAATTGAATGTTACAAGTCTAAGGCACACACCTACTATGTTACAACTGGATGACAATTCAACAATTACCCTAGATGGAGTTGTTGAAGACCTTATTGTCAACCTAGACTCTTGGGAGTATCCAACAGACTTTATGATTCTATTGTCCAAAGCCACTCTCAGAGGATATCCTGTTATATTGGGAAGACCATGGCTGGCTACTGCAGATGCTTACATAGGGTGCAGGTCTAGAGATATGAAAATCTCCAATGGTAATACCACTAAGAAACTTGTTCTCTTTCCACCTCCCAAGCCTAATGAAGAAAATGATACTGCAGTATGGCCTAACTTGGGTGATGATGTCGAGGAGGTTAATTCACTACAGTCATTAATGATGATTGGAAGGAGTTCTATCTTGCAATTGCAAGATGAGGATGAGATTTTATCCCAACTTATCCAGAACAATTGTCAAATAGATGATTATACTTCATGTCCTTTGGAAAAGTTGTTACCATCATCTTCTACTTCAATACCACAAAATCAAGCACACCTGTTGCATGCATTACTTCCACATGAAATAAAGATCTTTGTTGTCAGTCAAACAACCATGATAGAACTGAATGAGCAATTAGAATTTTCCCTAGGAAAAATTCTCAATGTCAATAGTAAGTTGTCCATAACATAACATGAATCTTTGGCAACACTCCTAAAAACCCACCAGCATGCCTTTCCTTGGGACTATCATGATATGAAGGGATTGGATCCTATACTTTGCACACATAGAATTTACATCAACAAGGAGTGCAAACCAATCCGACAACCACAAAGGAGAGTAAACCATACAGTAAGAGAAATTGTCAAGCAATAATTACAAAAATTGTTAGATGCAGGATTTATTTATCCTATCTCTAATAGTCAGTGGGTATCTCCTTTGGTCATTGTAGCAAAGCAAGGAGGTAAGTGGAGAGTGTGTGTTGATTATAGAGAACTAAATGCAGCCACAAAGAAAGATCACTTTTCATTAACTTTTATTGATCATGTATTGGATAATTTAGTAGGCAAGCAATATTTCTATTTCTTGGATGGATTCAATGGATATAATCAGATTAGAATTTCTCCTGAGGATCAAGAGAAGAATAAATTTACATGCCCTTGTGGCACATATTCTTATTCAGTCCTTCCTTTTGGTTTATGTAATGCCACTACAACATTTCAAAGGGCAGTTATTAGCATATTTTCTGACATCTCTCTCAACAGACTGGAAATTACATGGATGATTTCACAACCTATGGAGACACATTTAATGACACCTTATCTAATCTGGAAAAGGTTTTGCAAAGGTGTGAAGATCGTCATTTATCCCTAAACAGTGATAAGTGCTTCATGATGATGACAAAAGGCATAGTACTAGGTCACCATATATCTCAATCAAGCATTAAGGTGGACCCAGCCAAAATTGAAGTGATCAAGAATCTATGAGTGCCTACAAAGAAGAAAGATGTAAGGAGCTTCCTAGGACATGTAGGTTATTACAAGAGATTCATCCAAGACTTCAGCAAAATAGCAGGAGCACTGTATGGTATCTTAACAAAGGATGCTGAATTCAATTGGACAAACTCTTGTGATCATGCATTTTCCACTCTTAAGGATGCTCTAACTAAAACACCTATTCTCAAAGAGCCTAACTGGGAGCTTCCATTTCATATTCATACACATGCCTTTGATTATGCAGTTGGAGCTATCTTGGGGCAAAAAGAAGGAGCCAGTGAACATGCTATCTATTTCATCAGTAAGAACCTGCAAGGAGCTGAATTGAACTACACAATGACATAAAAGGAAATGCTAGCAATAGTCTATGCTTTTAAAAAATTCAGGCATTATATCACTGGGTATCCAGTGTTTCTCCATACTAATCATGGAACTATCAAGTACCTAATGGATAAACCTTTCGTATCAGGCAGGTTGGCTAGGTGGTTGTTGTTACTACAAGACTTTGATATTACAATAGTAGACAAACTAGGAAAAGCCAATGTAGTAGTAGACTTTCTCTCATGACTTACAACATATGGCCCTAATACTGTCATTGATGATTCATTCCTAGATGAGCACCTTTTTGATATTAGTACCTATACAACATGGTATGTTGACCTAGCAAATTATTTGGCTTCAGGCAAGGTTCCTCCCTATTTCTCCCTTAAAGAGAAGAGGCTACTAGTTGAAAAGAGTTTTCCATATTCTTGGATTGTAGGCTATTTATACTATACTGGACTGGATCATGTTATGAGTAGATGTGTTAGAGAAGATGAGACTTATAATATTATACATGCCTACCATGATGAGCCATGTGGAGGCCAATTTGCTGCCAAAATAACTGCCATGAAGACTCTTAACACTGGTTATTATTGGCCAAGCCTTCACAGGGATGCCATTAAGTATACTAGAAAGTGTGATCGCTGCCAAAGGATGGGATGACCAACTAAACATGATGAGATGCCCCTCCAAACATAGGTAGTTGTTACACTATTTGATAAATGGGGAATGGACTTCAATGGTCCTATTGATCCTCCTTCTAATGGTAAGTCTTATATACTTGTTTGTATTGATTATGTTACTAAATGGGTTGAGGTTAGAGATATGACACATGCTAGGGATAACAAAGTTACAAAGTTTTTGTATGAAGAATTTTTTACTAGATATGGAGTCTCTAGGGAGTTGGTCATTGATCAAGGGCCACAATTCACCTCCACCTTAATCACAGTGTTGGGAAAATGGTGTCTCAACCTTGCATTTACATGAGGTTACTATTTATAGTAAGTTTCATTTAAGCACAAAATGTTACAAAGTTATCCTATAAGCTTTTGGTTGGTTAGATAAACATGCCAATAAAGTTTCATCACAAGATCACAACTAGTTTTGAATATATTAAAGTTTCCATTTTGGAGGGGTGCGATTAAAGGTTTAAACTTAATTTTGAGGAATTTAGACCCTCTAAAATACCCTGAAAAGTGGGTGTAAACATCATAGAGGTTTACAAGGTGATAGAGAACTTCGTGAGCTTCTTGACACTTCAAACGGTTGGTCAATCAGACACACGGTTCGCAAGTTATGGCCTCCAGAAGTTTGCATTCTTGAAGTAGGAAATATAATTTGTATCAAACACATAAATGAGCCATAAAAGGGAGGGACAGGTGTTGATGTGTGTTTTAACATGTCGTAAGGCATCTAGATTGGACATAAGGTTGACTATACTTTATTGGGTGGCTTTAGCCCATGGTTTTGTAATACTGTTTGATGGTTTCTTGTATTGTATCTCCTATATATGAGGTGCGTGAGATAGAGGTTGTGTGTAAAAGTCTTATGGCTATTGAGTTACCTCTAAATCTCTGATTAGTGGTACTCCTGCGAAGAGATTTCTCTGCATGTATATTGTAATCTATTTTTGATTGTTGATAATATATGGCGGCTTTTGGAGTGTGGGCTTTTTCTCCCGAAAGGGTTTTCCCCATGTAAATCACTGTGTTACGGTTTGAATGTTATCATGTATATTTCTATTTTCTCTAATTATTGTGATGATCTGTAAAAGTTTTTGCATTACCCATCTCTCAAGGTTAGTGTAGGAAGTTATTCCGCTACTTAACTTCCTTACAAGTGGTATCAGAGCTTGATCACCTTTGGTTTCAATTGTGCGTTGTTTGGTTTTTTTTGAACTAATCCAGATTTGAGTGGGAGCTTGTGCATAAGAGACTTTTTGATCTTGTTGCAGGGATTTTTAGATGGAAAGTTCATCAAGAAGAATAGAGGTGGAGAAATTTAATGGAACAAATTTTGAGATGTGGAAGTTGAAGATGGAAGATCTTCTAATAGATCAAGATCATGGGATGCTATTGATGTGAATGTCCAAAGACCCTCAGATCCTATTGTGGCAGCTTAGTATGATGTTATGGAATGAAAAGCCAAGGGTCTAATCAAATTGTGCCTGACAGACTTTGTTCTGATCAATGTCCACAAAGAAAAATCTGCAAAGATTCTATGGACTAAGCTTGGTGAAATGTATCAAGCGAAATCTTTATCAAATCAAATTTTCTTTAGGAATAAATTGTATTCCTTGAAGATGGAAGAGGGTGGATGAATTGCATACCACCCAGAAGCAATCATTATGTTGGTGGCTCAATTGGTATCTGTCAGTATTAAGATGGACGAAGAGGAGAAATGCCAGATCTTTCTTTGTTCTTTTCCTAATTTGTGGGATTATCTTGTTATGGCTATCGGTAGTACTTATGTTGTTTTGAAATATGAAGATGTGGTGGGTGCCCTACTTGGTGAAGAGATGTAGAGGAAGGTATCCATCAGTTCAAAGGAAGACCTAACTATTCATGGAAGACCTAAGGAGAAAGGCAACAAAAATGAGTAGTGCAATAAGTCCAAATCCAGAGGGGGATTGAAATCTTCTGGAAAGTCCAGTCATTTGGTGGAATTGTGGTAAACCGGGTCACATCCATAAGGATTGCAAAGAAGAAAAGAAGAAGAAAAAGAAAAAGTTCGATTCTGATTCTGAGTTCGAGAAGGAAGTCGATGATGCATTCATTGCAGCTTTGGCAACTCATGCATGTAATCAGCTTGGTTAATTGACTCAGGTGCATCTTTTCATATGATTTCCAATAGAGATTGGTTTTCTAAATATGAAGAATTTAATGGAGGTAAGGTGTACTTGGGTGATGATTCACATTTAGACATTGTTTGTTGAGGTAAAGTTAGAATTAGGTTTTCTAATAGTAGAATAAAAAGGATTAATGGTGTGCTACATATGTCTGGATTAAAATGAAATATGTTATCTGTGAGCAAACTGATAGATGCGGGTGTGCAAGTAGTCTTTTCTGAAGCAGGATGTAAGATGATTAAGGGTGCTATGGTAATTGCTAGAGGTGTCAGGTTTGACACTTTGTATAAGCTAGACGCATACACTATTGAGTGTAATTACACTTTTGTAAAAAGTAAATCTGTGGATACTTCATCGAAAGATTTGAGGGTTTCACCTTCAACAAATGGAAATGGATTTTGAGTACCTTGTAGAGAAGACTATGTTATGGCACCCAAGGCTTGGCCACATTGGGCAAAAGGGTCTAAGGACCTTAAAAAATAAAATCCTTTTTGAAGGTTTGAATGAATGTAATCTTGACTTTGATTTCTATGAGGCTTGACTTTGATTTCTATGAGCATTGCATTTATGGAAAACAAATCTGCATTCAATTTTACTCGAGTTCTCATAAAACTTGTGGTGTTTTGGATCTTATTCATTATGATGTGTTTGGTCCTGTAGATGTTCCTTCAATTGGAAAATACACATTATGTTTCATTTATTGATGATTTTAGTACGACATGGGTATATTTTCTAAAGAGTAAATCTGAAGTTTTCAGTCAATTTAAAGAATTTAGAGCAATGGTTGAGTTATAGACTGGAAAGAAAATTAAAAGTTTGAGGACTTATAATGGTGGTGAATTTTACTCTAATGATTTTGATAGATTTTGTAAAGACTCTGGCATTAATAGAAAAAAGACACTTCGTATTCTTCATAGCAGAATGGACTTGCAAAAATATTGAAGAGGACATTGATGGGGAAGGCTAGGAGTATGCTGAGTGGTGCTAGTCTAGAACAATTTTTTTGGGCTGAAGCAGTTGCCACTGCTTGCTACCTAATTAATAGGACTCCTACATCAACTCTTGTTGATAAAATGCCTATATAAGCATGGCCGGGTCACAAGCCTTCATTGAGACATCTTAGAGATTTTGGTTGCATGCACATGTGTCAAAGGAGAAGCAGTCAAAGTTGGAGAACAAGGCTATGAAATGTATCTTAATCGAGTACAATTATGGTGTGAAAGGATGCAAGCTTTGGGACCATGTTGCACAAAAGGTAATTCATAGTAGAAGTGTTATTTTTAGAGAATTTAAGTCTCCTCTTGTTACATTGCAGCCATAACAGTCTAAAAAGGAATATGTGATTCAATTCCCTTTTACACTTGAATGAGTTGAATCAAGACCCCTAGATAGGAAAGAAGTTGAGGAGAGCTCGTCTAGCTTTGAATCTTCAGAAGAGGAGGAAGAACCTACAACTCAGCTTGTTCAAAGGTCTATAAGATATAGACAACCACCTAAAAGGTATTCACTAGATTATTGGAGATGTATTTTTGCTTTGAATACTGATGTGGATGATCTAAAATTTGTAGAAGAGGTATTAGGTATGAATGATGTAGAATCCTGGAAGATTGCTATGGAAGAAGAAATGATAGCTTTGAAAAAGAATGATACATGGGATCTTGTGCCATTGCTCGAAGGATGAAAACCAGTTGGTTGTAAATGGGTGTTCAAGAAAAATATTGGTTCGGATGGACGCATTGAGAAGTATAAAGTAAGATTGGTTGCAAAAGGCTACTCTCAGGTTTAGGGTGTTGATTATGGTTAGATATTTTCTCCTGTTGCAAAAATGACATCCATTAGATTTTTGCTTTCTATTACCACTGCTCATGATTTAGAGGTTGAGCAAATGGAAGTGAAAAATGCTTTCCTTCATTGTGATTTGGAGGAGGATATTTATATGACACAACCAGAGAACTATGTGGTGAAAGGTAAAATTAATTTGGTCTGTAAATTAAAGAAATCTTTGTATGGCCTCAAACAGAGTCCTAGGATGTGGTACTAGAAATTTGATACTGTAGACACTAAAAAATGGTCAACACCTGTGTCTCCCTTTTTTTAACATATCATGCGTATAGTGCCTCTTAGGTTTAAATAATTAATTAAACCCCCTTTTACTAACAATTCTTCTAAGTTCTAAATAAATAAATAAAATAATTTATTTATTTATCTCCTTTGTCCAGTAATTAAATAAATTCATTTTATTTAATTAACTAATTCATAAATATGATAAATTAATAATTTTTTTATTTATTTATCTCCTTTGTCCATTAATTAAATAAATTCATTTTATTTAATTCACTAATTCATAAATATAAGCAATAAATTAATAAATCATTTTTATTAATTTATCATATTTATCTTCCTCCAAAATAAGGATAAATAATAAATTTTATTTATTAATTTATCTTTATTTCCTGCTTTTGTTAATTTTTTATTCTTCTATTTTATCCTCTTATATGGACATATTTAATAATTTTTAATTATTAGATCTTTTCATAAAATCCTCCTAATTTTCGAATTTGGAAACTAATATCTTTCCTTGATTTTCAAAAATCAATCTTTTTGGCAATATCTCATTTATCTTAATTTTTAAGTTAAAAAATGAGGTATGCATCTTCAAAAATTTGCTTTTTTTGTGAGAGGATATTTTATTTATTTTTAATTTTTCTATTTATCTTTTCGAATGAAGGTATTTAATAATTTTTTAATTATTAAAATCTTCCTAATATTTTCAACTTGCTAATTTGGTATTTATGAGAAGATAATTAAAGATTTTATTATTTATTTTCATAATATCTTCCCATTTGCTTTCTTCTATCTTCATCCTTCCCTAAATGGCAGCTTTGTTATGTATTCAATAAGGTTCGTCCATCTAACCAAAAATCTTTTCAATCTTAGCCATCCAATCAATCTCAATTTGCCTATAAATTGGACTCTTTTCTCATTCAATTTCAACCACATCTTGAATATCCTCACGCTGTCGATTTCACTATCACTTATCTTGCTTTTTACTCTCTTTTGCACTTGTAGGTGAGATCCACAACATATTTGGAGGAAAAAGAGAAACAATGGAGGTCAATGGAGGCAACATCTGCACTTTGGTTTGCATTATCTTTTGATGTTATGCTTTTATTCCTTTATTGAATGTGATAGGATCTATTTTCATTGCAATTTAGGCTTGTGGTTGCCTAATATCATATTGCTTTGATGTTTTCCATTTTCCTACCTCACATTTTCTGGTGAAACTGATGTGAACATGCTTGGATCTAATATTTTTTTTTGAATGTCTTGTGAAGTTGCAGATTTTTTGTGGAGAAATTACAAATTTTTCTTCTAAAACCGACATAATCATTTGATCACGTAATAATTTTTCGTGCATAATTAAATCAAACAATTTTTGGGTTTATTAGATCTTGTTCTTACCTTTCTAGATCATTTTACAATTTTTAATTTGGATAAGAATTGAGAAAGTTATGGTGTTTTTAATTCTGCCGTTCTAAAAAGACAAAAAATTCAAGAACATTCATGCAACTTTCACATAGATTAATCTAGGATGGTGAATTAATCATGCATTCATGCAACTTTCACATAGATTAATTTAGGTTGGTGAGTTAATATTGCATTCATGCAACTTTCACATAGACTAATTTAGGATGGTGAATTAATCTTGCATACATGCAACTCTCATTTAGACCTATCTAGGATGGTAAATTAATCTTGCATTTGTGCAACCTTCATCTAGATTAATTTAGGTTGGTAAATTGATCTTAAATTCATGTAAATTTCATTTAGATTAATCCAGGGTGGTAAATGGGACAAGTTTCACATAGATTAATCTAAGAGGTCAAAGAATCACAATGTTGGTGGATTAATTTTGATGATGATTTATAGTTATTGAATCTCTAACATTGTTGATAGCTTTGTGGCAAAACGCAAGTCAAAGTATAAAATGCAAATTACTAATGCATTTGGTGCAGGATGCGGTCAAAGAATCTTATCAAAACTGAGTGCTTGTGATTTTTAGAATAGTTGCACACTTCAATTTTTCTAAGGATTAATAAATACAATGTATGCTATGTTTTCTTTCATTTTTCTTGTGTGTTTTTACCCTTAGAAGTGGTCCTGCCTCTCGATTTGCCTGGCACTTCGTCTAGGCATTGGTGAGAGGAAACGACCCAAAGTGGTGATGGGCTAAGGCCAAGCTCTTCCAAACCACTCTAAATAACCGTGTTTGCAACAAAAGTTGTAAGCAGTGGGTGCTATAATGACATAGTGACAGTTAAATTCATCGAATCTATACCCACCCAAACAAATGCCCTAACTAAAACTTGTTGTGTTTAGAGACCAAAATCCCTCTATTTGTTGACTTAGGCATTATGATACATGCATGCCAAAGAAACCTCTCATGTACCCCTCAATTAGAGATAGTAAATTCTTGAGAAGTGATGCCCCTTGAATTCAAAGCTTGGTATGCCCATAGAAGTGAGTGTCATGGAGGGGAACCAGTGCTACCAAGCTTCTAACTATCCAATTGAATGTGGTATTTTATGGTAAGAGGATTCAATAGATTTTGTCCTTGCCAACCATAGGAAATGTTGTGAAGGTAAATGATTATTTTGGGTCAAAGTCCAACAAACATTTTGTCTTATATGTTTGCCAGAAGTTGAATAAAAAACACAAGTGTCACAAAAAGTCATTTTCAAGCAAGTCCAAACATTCTCCAAACCAAACTCAAAACAAGGTTCAAACAAAGGTCCAAAATCTTGTCCAAGTATTCATCCAAACTTTAAACATGGCTTGTCAAAACATTGGAAATCCTTGTCTCAAAATACATGTCACTTAGGGTTAGACTTTGCATAGTCCAAACTTAGGTCTTAGGACATAATCATTACTCTTCATTTTAGTCCATTTCATTTGTAGTGTCCTCATTTTGCACGTAGCTTTAAAATCATTTTCTCTAGGTCTTGCATTGTCATTTTGCATATCCAAACTAGGTCCTCACTTAGGTTACATTTTGCATAATCATTGTCAATACCTAAATTAGGTCTTCACTTAGGTCATACTAAACAAAATCATACATTTGCATTTATATCCTTGGTCTCGTAGCATTAGGTCATTGGTCCTTATTCATTTAGTCTCATAATATTAGATCATATCATTGTCCCAAAAGTTATTACATTTCATAGCATTAGGTCATATCATATAACCCTAAGTCATATCATTAGGCCATAAACAATTTTTGTCCATATCATAACACAAGGTTGCATTTATATCCTTAGGTCATTTCATAACTTTGGTCCATTTCATGTCCTTAGGTTATTTCATATCTCTAGGTCATAGCACATCTTGACATCATTTTCATATCATATTTTGGGTTGATATCCCTAGGTCATTGTCATTATCATTGTCCTTTTACATAATAGTCTCAAAATTTGTTTTTGCCAAACTTCAAAAATCAAATCTCTAGATTAAACCCTAAGTTGCTGTTAGGGAGTCTTGAGCTTGTCCAACATTTGTCCTTTTCTCATCATCATTTTGTCAAACATAGCTTAGTAGCCAAGCACATAGGTGAGACATCATCATTTTGTCCTATTTTTATTTTGACATTTGTCCTCTTGTCCTTCCAAGGTATTGACTTCATTTCAATTTCCTAAGGGTCACATCTTTAGGGTTTCATTTTAAAGTTTGTCCAAATCTTCAAAAACAACAAAAAACATAGGTTTCACTTTCACCCTAGTTTGCATTATCATTTGCTAAGGTTGCATTTAGTTGCATACCCTTGTCATTCCCAAAATCTTCAAAAAGACCAAAAACATAAGTTGCATTGCAATCATCTAGGTTGCACTTAGTTGCATACCCTTGTCATTCCAAAAATTCCAAAACAACAAAAACATAAGTTGCGTTATCATTGCACTTAGTTGCATATCATTATCATTTCAAAAAATAAAAAATCCCAAACACATTTCATAGTGACATGTCTATTGAAGCAAGGTTCCAAGCTCCTATGATGCAACCAAGTTTGACATATCAACTGATGATTGAACCAATGAATAATAAAATGGAATCAACTTTTAATCCAAGGCAATCATAATTCTATCTAGCTCAATAAAAAATAAATATTGATCAAACATTTTATGATGAAACAAGCATTCAAATACAAAATCTGGAGGAAAAATCAGCTTGAGAAAAAGAGATCTTGGAACAAAAAGTGAAAAACATTGAGAAGAATAGATCACAAATGTCCAAAATGTTTCAAAAATTTCTAGGTTCAAATCCAAATATTGAGCCATTTGATGTAAAATCTCTTATCGAATGATCAGATATACAAACTCTCATCTCTCAAATAGAGATGATGAAACAATTTCAAGCAACAAACACAATTTTCAATCAAGTCCCAAGTCAGACTTCATTTGATCAAATTCCTTCAATCAAATCTCGAATCAACAACATATCAAACCAAGACAACCAATGATCTGACAACAACCAATGATCCAATAATGAACGATCATCCAACAATGGCCAAACATCCAACAACAACCAATGATCCAAAAACAACCAATTATCCAACAACAACTAATGATCCACCAACCATCCAACAACAACCAATGGTCCAACATATCCAACCAACACAACCAATGACACAATTTCAACAATATTCTCAACCAAATGCACAATGTCAACAATTCATTCAACCAACTGTGGAGTATCAACAACAAGCTCAATAGACAAATCAATATCAACAAATACAACAAAAAATTCAAAAACAAAAGTTGCAACACACATCAAGCCAAATTTCAAACATGTCAGATCAATTCAACCAAAATCAAACTCAAAATAAAAATGTAACATCAAACCAAAACCAAATCACCTTCAAACAAGTCCAAAATCCAAACCCAACCATGTCAAAACCTCGCAAGGATTCAAATACTTCTTTAAAGAAAGGTAGCTCTATTACCAAGCTATTAAAAAGAGCCGCACGTGATTTTTCTGAGAAAGATCAAAATCATGCACCTATGTCTAGCAATGGCTCATCTGTCCATCAAGAAGTTGACCCTCAAGTGGCCTCCACATTCCCTCCCATTCCATCAGATCTTGAAGTTTCACAAGAGAAATTTCCACCATCTCCTCCAAATGATACATAAAATAATGCATCCTCCCAAGGGATGTCTGCTACAGAAATACATGTTGATCTATGTCTTTATACAAATCCCTTGTACTATTTGGAAATGTAATATTTAATGCCACCAAATGCTTCTCTTTTAGAGAGTCCCATTCAAAGTCCATCTCCCTCATGTCAAAGCATTGATTCCTTGCCAAAATTCCCCATGCATATCCAAAGTGCAATCCCATGTCAAAAGGATAATTTAGATCACAAAGAAATGAGTCCTAAAATAGATCAAGATCAAGACCCTTAAACTTTTCCATTGCGTACTACATTTGACCAAGATCTCATTTCCTTTGATGATCACCCTATCGCTGTCCATCCTATACAAAATCCCATTGACATTCCACTCCCTGAGCAAGATCAAGATATCCTTTCCATCATTTCTAATGATCCCATTGAAAGTCAAGAGTAGAGCCCCTTTAAAGAGGAATCTAATGACCTTCCTCCTTGTCAAGATCAAAGTATCCTTTTAGATTCATGTCCACCACAAAAAGCTACGATCCCTTCAAAAACTCCACAAGATCCCCTTGTTCCTCCATATATACTCCAAGATCTCATTTCTTTTGATGATCCCCTTATTCCTCCCATTTCATCTCATGAAGAGCTTGTCATCAATCCATGTCCACGACACGATCCTAATTCCTCTCGTGATCTAGATCCTGCTGATGATTATAACATGTTGACACAATATGTTCATGTTGGAATCCAAGAACATTGAGATGGGGGAGGGGGGTGAATCAGTGTTCTACTGGTATGAACAATTTTAACCTTATTAGAACATGCATATACCAAACGGTATACCGGTACATATAGAATTGAAAGAAGTAAAGCAACCAATAATTCAATCACATAAATGAACACCATAACACATAAAATTATATGTGGAAAACCTCAAAGAGGAAAAACTACAGTGGGATTTGTGACCCACAGTATCAATTCACTGGCCATATGAAGAGATATTACAAAATATAAGGAGCCTACACTTGCAGGAAGGCTTACAGCCTAGAGCACACTGCTCAATCACAAAAGGAGCCTCACCGACTACATATAAATCTAGACTACAATCCAGAGAAGTGTTGAATTGCACAAGATAGCATCTCCTATGCTAGAATATATTTCTGGTTAAGCTCTGTCTATTCCGGTCCGAAACCCTAAACCCTTTACCGGAATAACCCTTACATAAATAACCTCACATACATGATCTCTTTGATGTATTTTTCATCTCCTTCATTATTTCCTTCCAATTACATATTCACATGATGATATCAAAATGATCTAATCCAACTGACCTATATACCCTATACAATTTATCATGCCTTATGTCGGCTTACAAAGATATTTACAATATCAAATTACATCTCAGCTAGATAACATAAATACATGAGTATCAAAAAAAATTGCTGATGTCAGTTCCAAAAGATGTTGGCCTCCAATACCGATAACCTTATTCAAATCATGTCAGCCTGCATTTCCGGTAACCAAAGAAATCCTTCCATCCTGCCGGTGTCAGTGTCGGTGAAGTGTCTATCGGTGAAGTGCCTATCGGTACACAACTAAACCAAAATACCATGTTGCCATCAATGAAAACATAGTGAAACCAACAAATTGAGTGTCAATTGCCAACAATCTCCCCCTTTGGCATTCATGGTAACACTCATGTGAAAAATGATCATGGTTTCATCTGCCGATTTCATCCTTCCTGCTCCCCTGAGCTGAGTATTCATTAATACAAAATACTCCATACTCCCCCTAATGTATACAACTCCTATTCTTTTTCACATCTATATTACTCCCCCTTTGACATCAATGCCATCAAAATTTCTAAAAATAATGCCAAAGATCCAAAACCGAGACAAGGAATGAAAGATACTGTAGAATGAATATCCAAAAAATATCTTACTAGAGCTTAATATTTTTGAAATATCTGGGTATGCCTTCTCCAAAAGATCAAGATAAGTATCCCAACCAGATTTGAAAGTGCCTAAAATAGATGCAAGTCATTTAGCATATGTGCAAAGGACTCTTTCTCACTTAGCTCTGCCAGTGTGGGCTTACCAACCAGATCCATGCACTCCTTCTTATGTACACTGAGTGAATCCAACCGGGGACTCACCAAACCTCTCAGACTTCTAGCCCTTCTTATGATTTTGTCTTTTTCTTTCTCAAGAGCAGAAATTTGTGCTTCCAAAACCAAAATTTGACCATCAATGGATGTAGTCAATGAAGTCAATCCATCAAAATAATTAGCTATACTTGCAATTTTCTCCTAGAATTCCTTAATCTTCTTATCTAAATTAAATGTAAGAGCATCTATGTTACAACATACTCTGTTTATATTTGTACATTGCTTCAAAGAATTATCTATCAATTCAATTTCTCATCAATTTCCTTTCTCTCAAACTCAATCATCCGATCAAATGCAGCTCTTTTAGATTGTGTGAACCTCTCCAGTGCTTGCCGGTTTGAAATTTGCTGCAAGGATTGAAAATCCTTTGAAATGTGCTTAGTAATTGTCTTAAGCTTGTTGGATGGGCTCGCTTCCCTATCAAACTTGCAACTGAGACTAGTTTGTACAAAACAATGATAGACTGATCAATAATCCCTTTATCCATAGATCCCTCCTTCATTAATTTTTGTGCAACCATCATCATGAGTTCAATAGGACTCATCTCAGTTATGTTTTTATTTACAACCTGCGAGGTGTCAATTGACAATAATGATGAAATCACTATCAGTTCCCTACTGGATTCCTGTTTCTTCTCCTCTGATGTTTTATCCTTTATATCTTTCTCACTTGCATCATTAGCTTCACCACTTGGTACAGTCTCAGTAACTACCGATTCCTCCCTAAGAACTATAACCTCAACTTGTACATCTGTATCCAGAGGAATGTTGTACTAAGCATTAGTATCATGTACATCATCAACCTTTTTAATCTCTGTATTTTTTGGTATCTACCGGGGGCTTGATTTCCGCTATCTTAATATTTTTCAAAATTGAGGGTGAAGTACCCATAATACCCTTTCCTTTCCCTTCAACTGGGATGTCTGTAGTGTTTGTCTTTGATTCTGGTGAAGTAAAAAAACCTCAGTTCTCTTCAAAGAACTTAACCCATACCTTTTGGGTCTCCTTGATTATCTCATTTACCCTTCCTAGCATAAGACTAGTTATTCTATGTTTGCTATTAAAGATTTTTCTATCTACAACCTCAAGTGTCTTATCCATTTGCTCTGGAGTAATAGAAACACAAACAGATAACAACTCTTGAATTTTTATATGCTTGTCTTCTTGTATTGCTGATAGCCTCCTAGCATCTAACATATCATACAGTTCTACTGGTATTTGGTTTTCAATTTCTATCAAGGCTTTCTTATAAATATCCAAATATAAAAATTGCCTCCTCTACCTCCCTTTGTTCAACATTATGTAAACAATCATAGTAAAACTGTAAATTCTTTAACATGCCATCCTTAGTTATTTCATCAACTAATTCTGCATAATTTTTTGGTGGAATGATAGTTACATTACTAGATTGAATTGCCTGGCAATGTCAGCCTTCTTCTTCCTTCTTACAGTACCCGATGGAGCTGAAGGTGTTACTTTTGGTACTTGCTTCTGCACTGGTAAATTGAATGTGACTTTCCTAACTAGTTGCTTTTCAGCCTCTACCCTGGTTTCCTATGTTTTCTTCCCTATAACCCTCTTGAAAGTTAGGGGTGTGTCATCCTCAAATTCAAACTCTGCTGTAACAGGCTCAATGTGTACTTCTGGTTCTTTCCTCTTCCTGCCTTTCTATAGGACAACATCAATCAATGCTTTAATGTCCTATGAGACCTTCTCTACAAACTTTCTTCCCTTTCCTTCCTACTTCTCTCTCTTCTTTCGGTTGAAGTCTATTTCAACCTCTTGTGTCTTTTGCTTTGCACTACCACAGGGTTTCTCATCTTCGTCAATGGGTGCATCAATCAACATTTTTGCATAGCCATCTAAAATTTGTCCATCAACTTCATAGCTCATTTCCTCAATCCAGATCTTCTGGGGCTTAACCGCTTCCATAATTGTTTCATCTTTCTTCACTATGAAGCATATGTCAATTGAGTATTTTTCAACAATATTCTTAGGAACCCTTTCTCTATACTTCATAGCCTTCTGGAATGCCTTGAAATATCCCCATACTTTATCATCTCTTTGACTGCCTAATGTAGCAATTGACTGTTTCAATTGTCTCCCTATCGGGACATCAAATACCCATTGTCTCTTCCCAAAACCGAGAGTCTCATTCATGAAAAATAGTATTAAACAGACAATTAAGTTTCCATACTGGAAAGTTCCTTTCTTTTCTCCTTTAATCTTTCCTAGGTTTATCAATAGTTCATCTAACATCCAACCACATAGATCCAATTTCTCATTTTCTCTCATCATTTTGTAAGCTATGAAAATGCAGGAGCTAGAAACATAACTCAGTCAGTTTGATTGAGTTACCTTATAACCGATGACCATGATACCAAATCTGATGTTTGTGTTGGTAATAGTGCTTATTCTCATAGATCGCCTGTCTGATGTTGCGTTGGTGATTTTGTTGGCATAATCATTAGAAACCTTCTTATCTAGACATTGCGCAACCTATGGTAAACTGGTGAGTTCCTTGATCGCTTCCTTGGTGATCTTATTATTGGCCATTTGGTGGAATTGATTATGTGTTGCATTGATGTTTTGTCATTGATGCCAACACTAGCTCTTTGGATGCTTTACCGACACCCTTCTGGTCCCGGTAGGTTAAGTGGTTTCTGATAACTTGGATCTGACATGATCCGATATGCTCTAGTATAGTTTGATGATGTAATTAGCTTGTTCATGATACTTATACTCATATTTGGTTAGTTGGTTTTGGTCTGGAGATCGGATGCTATCCTGCTTGCTTAGAAGTTTGGTTTCTGGTTCCAATAAGGGTTTCACCGACAAAGCTTTTGATGGAGATCTTTGATGAATTGCATAAGTGGTGTTGGTGCAACTTCTGATGGAGTTTCAGGATGCTATTGGTGATCATGTTTGATACGTAGTAGATGGAGATCATTGTTGAAGCGTATGGACCTATACTTGGTCTCGGTTGATCTAGGTTATGAACCGACTTTAATGTAACATGTGGATAGGACCTATTAATGTATTTCTGGGATGTCTTATGTATTGATATTATTTGTTTGGTCTAAGGCGGACATGTTTTGTAATTATGTAGTTGGTTTATTGTCTGGTGGCCGACCTAATTGTTTATGGTTGAGGGTTTGTATATATAGATATAAGATCTCATTGTAGATCATCATGGTTAATGTTAGAGGTCATGGTCAAGGAATGTAATATGCGAATAATGTAATATCATTTAGGTAGAGGAGTTGGTCGAGCATTGGAGATTGAATTGGGTTTATGTAAGAGGATTTAGTCCTCTGGTATTGAACTTAATTGAAACTGTACTCAGGCATAGGAGATGCTATCTTTTGCAGTTCAACATGTTGGCATTTGCATGAAGATTGCATTAATGATATGTTATGTTGTCATCGATGTCAATTGAATCGGTAATGGTATTTATGATATTGCTGATATTGTTGTTATTATTGATATTGTCTTGTAACTGGTAGGAAGAGCTTTGTGGAAGATGTTGTAAACTGGTATGTTAAATTTATAAGTTGAACTGGTAAACTGGTGTATAAGTTTAAACCCTTTCTATGCAATGTAACTAGTAAACCCTACCAGTTGTTTTTTGTTAAACCCTAACCGATCAAGTTTGTTGATTTAAGATCTAATGATGAGTGGTAATGATGGAGACACGTGTGATCATCGAATGATGATAAGTTCATATTGTTTTGGTGCATTTGTTTGATTGTCTAGGGAATGAGCAAAGTGGATTGCATCTAATGCATAGCGCGTGATGAGTTACAAAGTCCGATAAAGCGATGATCATGGAGCGGTTGGAATTTTCTTGAAGAATGTGAAGAGATTGTTAGGTAAATCCAACGTTCACACTTGAACCTATTTGTTTGTAATCTCTATGAGAGAATTAGGTTTTTGTTGTGTTACCGACCTAATTGATTTGTATTTAAGGTCGATGAAGTTGTTTGTAAATTTGTTGGCAAAGTGTTGGTTGAAACCAATTGAGTGTGTGGTTGCCTAACTAGTGAATGGATCTGCAGTTTGAGTAAAAGTAGATTGAAGCTTAAAAGGATCTGATCAAGCAAATGTAGTGCTACTCAAATAGATCAAAAAACCTATTGTTTTCAAACAATTACAACAGAATTGAAATCCCCTAATTGGGTAAGCTCTAACAAGCTTGGTTACTTATTAAATCCTCTAACAAGGTGGTCCATTAGCTTGGATTCTCAAACCCTCTATCGAGCTTACTCCTAATAATTAGCTTGGATTCTCAAACCCTCTATCGAGCTTACTCCTAATAGGGTATTTTTATTTTCATCAAGGCATTTTGTAAATCCCTAGTTAACCAAGTGATTCCTAACAGAATCAGTTCTTAACAAGACTTATTGTAAAATCTTTAACAGGCTTGGCTCCTAATAGGGAAAACTTCAGAAGAGTTCAGATAGCTATCCTTGTGAGTCTCATCTCACCATGGTTTTTACCTATTTGGGTTTTCCACGTATAAACATTTATGTCAAGTGGTGAATGTTTTTGTGGTTATGATCTTTTTGTTGATTTGATTGACTAATTAACTATTCTGATAAGGCATGATAACTGGAAGCATTGAGAGATTGAATATGTTGAGATATGATTAAGCATTTTGATGTTTACAAGATTGAAGTTGTTTACTGTTAAGTTGTTATAACAATTAACCAGTTGATGTCGAGTATTGATCTTGATAGTGAAAGTTTACTTTGTGAGTTTGAATTTGAGATTGGGAAGTTTGTATCAGTTTTTCAGTTTACTGATTCACCCCCCCTCTCAGTATTCTACCAGATACTTATTCTTTCATCATACCATCACACCACTTCTCCAGATTGCAGTCTAGATTTTTATATAGTCAGCGAGGCTCCTTTTGTGATGAGCAGTGTGATCTAGGTTATTGGCCTTCCTGCAAGTGTAGGCCCCTCAATTTTAATTCACATACTTACTGCATAAGTATTATCTAACTGTGGGTAGGCTACCCAACATGGTTTTTCCCTTTACCAAGTTTTCCACACACAAATCTTGGTGCTATGTGGATGGCTTTTATTTTGTGATTATTGTTTATGCTTAATTGGTTTATCTACTATTGTAGTATTAATGTTTTAGGTTCCGGTATTAAAGTTTAAATTGCTAATGGTTCCTGTAATTTGTGACAACTGATTCACCCCCCCCTTTTAGTTGTCTTCTAGTTATTTGAACTGTCTAACACTTGTAAGGTCTATCTAGCCAGATAAAATCCCCATGTACTCTACTTAAGACATACATAATAATTTCATCTTCAAATTCTGAAATGTCCAGAATGCTGGTAAACCCCAAGTCTTCAATGTGCTTGTATTCAGTTTTAACCTTTCTAGAATCTCCCATAAGCTCTCTCATGTAAGTGCCCTTTATACCAGATGTCAGCAAATCCTCAATCTAATAGTGTATGTATGCCCTAACATCTTCGACATAAACAACACCTTCTGGAACATGGGAAAATGCTCCAACCGAGTCATCCAGGGTAGCCACATGCGGATATTGCATGAAAGTTGGCCCGGGAAGGTCCTTGACCTTCTACAATAGTCAAATTTACAACAAAGATAGGAGTAGATGATGATTCCACTTCTGTGATTAAAGAAAAATACCTGATAATGGCTGTCGGTGATAACCCTAACAAACTCTTCTAGTCGCCGGTGAAATTGCTCAAGAAGAAATTTGATTTCTTTGAATTGCCTTTGATCGCTTTGAATTTCTCTTAATTGCTTCTTGTAGTCACATAAATCTATCCATTTTAATTAAATGAATATTTTCTATTTATTTGATTAAAAACCCACTAGCCATCAATTAATTAAATTAACATTTAATTAATTCATCTTCAAACATTCTCCTATTAATTAAATAAATTATTCAATTTATTTTAATTAATTCATTAAACCAAATTCACAATCAATTAAATGAATAAATCCTATTTATTCACTTTAACCCCCTTTCCTCTTTTAAATAAATTAATAAAACATTTATTTAAATCATTAAAATCCCCCCACTTGCATTCTCCTAAAAATGCAACTTGCACCTATTTGTTGAAATAAACGAATTTTATTTTAATAAAAATCCTATTTTCCCTCACCCACGAAATCCACTTGTAATCCTAATCCCCTTCTAGATTCTTCTAAACCCCTTTCTAATTAGCCTAATCCATCCCCTAATTATTGTCACATTCCTAAGCAACTTGGAGTCACTTCTCAAAGACTTTAAAGTCTTTGAAAAGCATTAAATGTTTTGTGTGTTCAACAAATTAACCTCTAAAATTCTTCCAAACCACTTATGGCTCTTACATGACCATTTATGGTTAACCTGAAAGGAAATACAAGAGCAAGGAAAGGAAAATAAAATCCAAGAAAGTTTATGATGAAGTAATTGTTACCAAGAGAAAAGCAAAACCTTGGAGCATCACCCAAATGTGAAGAAGGAGGCACAAGAACTTTTGAAAGGGGAAAAGCAAAGAAAAACCCCTTGTGATATTATGAATGAGGCAATGCCTAAAATGTGAGAGAGAGAGAGAGAGAGAGAGAGAGAGAGAGAGAGAGAGAGAGAGAGAGAGAGAGAGCAAGAAGCTCTTTACAATATTGTCATTAAGAAGAAATGAGAGAGGAGACATCTCTTAAATAGAGATGAGGAGAGGAGTTACAAAGTAACTCCCAAATCTATGAATGCCACCATTCATAAAATGTGTGTGCCATGTGTCCACATCCTCTTATGGAGGAAATCTAATATTCCTTAATAAAGGAAAATAAAAGAAATGACTTGTCCTCACACATGTACTAGAGGACAAATTACATGTAGGAATTCCAAAGGAATATCCTAAACTAAATACAAATACACCTAAGCTAAGTAAAGATTAAATATTCTAACACCCCCCCTTAAGCTTTACTTGGGGAGCTTACATCAAACCCTTCAATGGGTTGCAATCCAAGATTTTTACAATGAAATTAGAATTTTTTTTTACAAAGTGGCTTGGTCAAAATATCTGCAACTTGGTCTTCCCCCTTGCAATAGAGGAGTGAAACTTGCTTGTCTTCAATTTGTTCTCTAATAAAGTGGTGTTGGAGAGCAATGTGTTTTGTCCTTGCATGGAAAACTGGATTTTTAGCCAAGGCAATGGCACTTTGGTTGTCACAATACAATTGAGTTGGTTCGTGTTGAGGTAGACCCAAATCTTCAAGTAGTCTTCTAAGCCACAAGACTTCTTTGGAAGCATTAGTGCATCCTTTGTACTCAGCTTCAGTGGATCCAAGAGAGGTAGATTGTTGCTTTTTACTATTCCAAGAAATTGCTCCTGAACCAACAAAAAAACAATAACCACAAGTAGATTTCCCATCATTGGGATCTCCACCTAGATCGGAATCAGTAAAACCTTTTAAAGTAAAATCAGAGTTTGCATCATAAAACAAACCTACATTAATAGTCCCTTTAATATATCTTAAAATTCTTTTAGCAACTTTAAAGTGTGTTTGTTGAGGTTTAGACATGAATCTTGAAACCAAACCAACACTATAAGCAATATCTGGTCTAGTAAGAGTTAAATAATTTAAACTTCCAACTAATTGTCTATACAAGGTAGGATCAACAAGAGGAGTTTGCATATCAAGCATTAACTTAGTGCCTAATTCAATAGGAATTGAAACATGATGAGCATCATTCATTTTAAACTTATCTATGAGATCTTGAGCATATTTACTTTGAGATAAGAAAATTCCTTTAGAGGTTTGCCAAATTTGCATTCCTAAGAAATAATGTAAAAGACCTAAATCAGTCATTTGAAATTTTTGATTAAGTTGAAACTTAATATCAGAAATCAAAGTATTGGAACTTGAAGTAAGAATCAAGTCATCTACATACAAGATAATAATGATAATATTATCTTCACTATGTTTAATATACAAGTTAGGATCATTTCTACTTCTAATAAAGCCTTGAGAAAGAAAGAATGCATTAATCTTTGAATACCACTCCCTAGGAGATTGCTTTAATCCATAAATTGATTTCTTTAATTTACAAACTAAGTGTGCATTACCTTCTTTAATAAAACCAGGAGGTTGAGACATATAAATTTCCTCATGTAAATCACCATTAAGAAAAGCACTTTTAACATCCATTTGGTGAATAGGCCAATTCATTCTAGAAGCTAAAGCAAGCACAAGTTTAATTGTAGGCATTTTAGCAACAGGAGCAAAAGTTTCAGTATAATCTAAGCCTTCAATTTGAGAAAAACCTCTAGCAACTAATCTAGCTTTAAACTTACTAACTTGATTATTAGCATTCAATTTGGTTTTATAAAGCCACTTGCAAGAAACAAGATTTTTACCATGAGGCAAGGGAACTAAATCCCAAGTTTGGTTAGAAGTTAAAGTATCATATTCTTCCTTCATTGCTTTTTGCCAATGCAGGTGATTTTTAGCTTGATCAAATGTTTTAGGATCATTAGAATTCATAATAGTAGTCATTAAAGCATAATTACAATAATTAACTCTCCTAGCTTGAAGTTTATCCATTCTAGCTAAGTATTCATCACTATCTTGAATTAAAGATTTAAACCATTTAGGTCTTCTTTTAGAAGTAATGGATTCATCACTAGAAGAAGAGTCATGAGGAGTAGAGTTATTATTATCATCATCACTATCACTAGAAGGAATAGAAAGAGATGCATTAGGAGTAGGGTTAAGAGAAGGAGGTTGGTCCTCCACAAGAACAACTTTGGTTTGACCAAGTTCATCATCCTCCACTTTAGAACAATCATGAATGCCTTTTTCTGCAATACAAACATCTCTTGCAACTTTTACCTTGTTAGTAATAGGATTGTAAACTCTATAACCTTTAGTATTTTCATCATAACCAACAAAAATAAAAGGAGAAGATTTAGCATCTAATTTTTTTCGTTTCTCCTTAGGTTTGTGAACATAAGCTATGGAACCAAAAATTCTTAAATTCTGCAAATTGAGCTTTCTACCAGACCAAGCTTCTTCAGGAGTTTTATCCTTTAAGGCTTTGGTAGGTGTTCTATTAATTAAATAAGTTGCACAAGCCATAGCTTCAGCCCAAAACTTGTAATCCATATTTTTAGCATGCAATAAACATCTAGCCATTTCAACAATTGTCCTATGCTTCCGTTCTGCCACACCATTTTGTTGTGGTGTATAAGGAACAGTAAGCTCATGTTTAATTCCAAAAGATTTCAAATAAGCATTAAATGCATTATTGACATATTCTCTTCCATTGTCAGTATGAAGAATCTTAATTTTAGAACCAGATTGCCTTTCTACAAACATATGAAATTCAGTAAACACATCAAGCACTTGATCCTTACTATGAAGGAAATATATCCATGTTCTCCTTGAAAAATCATCAACAAAGGTAAGTGCATACATTGAACCTTGGATGGAGGGGTTCTCCATGGGACCTAAGAGATCACTATGAACTAGATGCAATTTAGTATATGCCCTCCAAGATTGACCATGAGGAAAGGGTTCCCTATGCATCTTACCACTCATGCAACCATTGCAAACAATTTGAGAAGGAACAATACTAGGCAATCCATCAACCATATTTGCTTTTTGCATCAATGAAATATAATCAGAATTGAGATGGCCAAGTCTTTCATGCCATATAGTAAAATCAACAGTAGTAAGCAAACAATACTTTGGAGGAGAAAATTCATAGAACTTGAATAAGTTATCACTATCCATTTTAGCAGTAGCAATAACATGATTAGTGTTTGGATCAATGATATAACATATGCCCCTATAAAAGTTAATCTTATAATCTTGACAAAGTTTAGGAACTGAAATCAAATTTGATTTTAATTCAGGAACATAAAGAACATCATGTAATTTTCCATTAGGAACATTCACATCACCAATAGCTTCAACTCTACAACTATGATTATTAGCTAATTGAACAGGAATATTAGAAGTATCAGGATGCAAAGATTCAAAACATTCTTTATGAGAAGTAACATGTTGAGATGCACCAGAATCAATAATCCACTCAAGTGGTTGAGAAACATTATAAGTACATGTAAATGCATGACGAGATGAATTGCCATTATTATTACCTTTCTTATAATGAGGTTTATGTTGATTATTTTGATTATTTTGATTCATAGGCTTTTTACCATTTTGTTTCTTAAAACAATTATTAGTAATATGTCCAGCTTTCCCACAATATGTGCAATGGGGTCTTGTTTGAGAATTATTCCTTTGATTATTGTACGTATTATTATGATTATTATTATGAGAATTGTTATGATAGGATTTAGAATGAGATTGGTAATTAGAAGATTTGTGATTATTATTATGATTATTATTATGATTATGATTATGTTTATTATTATTGGATCTAAAATTATTATTATGATTTTGATTTTTAGACATAAAAGCATGTTCACTACTTTTAAGAGTACCAAATTGAATTAATTTAGCTTCCTCTTGACGCAATAAATTACGAAAAATATCATATGTTAATTGAGTAGCTAAGCTAGGAATAGCAAGTTGAGCATGAATATTCATAATAAATTGTTGAAATTGACGAGGAAGACATTTTTAAAGAATAAGATGAATTAAACGTAAATCAGCTAGAGTAACTCCTAAACCAGTTAATTGACTATTAACAGAATCAAACTTTAATAAGAATTCATCCATAGTTTTAAAATCCGTATACCTTAGATCTTCAAGTTGATCTTGAAGTTGAATTTTTCGGGATTCATTTGAGCTATCATAAGTTGTTTTTAAAATTTCCCAAGCTTCATGCGCTTTTGTACAATTTCCAATTAAAACATACAAATCAGGAACCATTGAAATACCAATTAAACCAAGTGCTTCCTAATTTTGAGCCTTCCATCTATCTAGGTTGGCTTGAGGAGCAGTTGTAGCGGGTTCAAAGGTTTTATCAGTCGCAACATCCAAAAGGTGTTTGAAACGAAAAATAAACGAGATATGTGTTTTCCAAGAATGATAATTGGAACTATTTAATTTAATTTCCGGAATTAATGTAGACATGATAGAAAAAAAATAATGATTAGTAAAAAAAATTACCCCCTTTTGATTAAAAACAAAAAATTAACCGCCTTGATTAAACTTGAATAATAACTTTTTTTTTAAAATAACAATTTAAAAAAAAACTATTTATCAAAGAGTGTTAATTTTCCAATCTTTGAAAAACAAATTAAAAGACTTTAATTTTATTTGAATCTTATTAATAAAATAAATCTATTTTGGTAAAGAAAATAAAAAAAAAAAACCCAAAAAAAATTTATTTAAAAATTCTTATATATTAAAAAAAACTATTTTAAAAAAAATTATAAACTTTAAAACTTTAAAAGGTTTTAATATACGTATGAAAAAAAACTTATCTTTTAAAAGACTTAGCTTTTAATATACGTATAAAAAAAAACTTAGCTTTTTAAAAGGAAACTTAAAACATAAAAAAACTTTTAATCGCTTAATCTTAGCCAAATGGAAGAAAAGAGATGTTAAAGACCAGAAAGCGAATGTGGGTGCAGAACCGTTACAAACAGGAGAATGATAATAAGAGAACGCAGAGGTCTCACAGTGCAGAAACCACAGGGAATTTACAGTGCAGAGACCACAGTGCAGAGACCACAGGGAATTTACAGTGCAAAGACCACAGTGCAAGGGAGACGTTTAAACAAGTAGTCTATGCAATCACCAAGAGATTTATTTGTTGGCGCTTTGAGATTTTTTGTGGCAGTTATCAATGAAATAAATTTATTTTACTGTAATGGCTTGTAGCCCAAATCCGCCTAATTTTATGTTCTAGATACACACAGATGATTTCCACAATTACACACCGTTCTTTCTTTTGGATTCAGAACTTATTGGCTTTTTTGTTACCATGCGTTTTAGGCGTTTAGCAATCTCTCTTTAATTCCAACGGGAGGAGTTAGTAATAGTTGTTAAAAATGCAATGCCCTTGGAGGCTCAATGTAATAAATAGAAGTTGTTAAACATACAAGATATCGAAGCTGGTGTATTCAGACACTTGCAGATGGAGACCCTTGCAGTGACACTATTTTTGAAGTTGTCGCTTGTAATGAATAAATAAATTTTGATGTGATCTGTTAATAGTATTGTAATCCAGGAGTCCTCATGAAATGGATGGCTGGATTTTAGTTATTTAGAAAGAAATTTCAATATGATCTGTCCATACTATTGTAATCCAGGAGGTCATGTGAAATGGCTATATTTTAAAGAAATAAATTTTGACTAAGGAGAGAAAGTTACAGATTAGATTTGAAATATAAACAGAAGAGGCAAAATATAATAGAGATATAAGAATACACAGATATCAAAGCTAAAGATAATGATTATTCTGATAAGAACAACTATTAAAAACTTAAATTTTTCCTCTCAAAGAAACAAATTATGAGAACTAATGCAATGTAATAATAAATCAGATTTGGCGGCAAGCCGACCAAATAGATTAAGGAGGCTGAGTTTGGCGGTAAACCTTCCAAACTATTCACACTAAAAAAAACCAGAAACTTTGGCGGCAAGCCTTCCAAAGACACAAATTTAAACTAGAAAGAAGGAACTTTGGCGGCAAGCCTTCCAAAGCCCTTTTTTAATAAAAAAACTAGAATAGAAGATTAAACCTGCAGGCAAACTTGTTAACAAGTTTGAAAAAAAAGTTAAAATCTGAAACCAAAACCTGCACAATAGAAAATATTAGAAAAAGAACTTCTTCTCCTCTCAAGAATGCCTCCAACAAGGTGAACTCCACAGAATGGTAACCTTCATCAATGTCAACTTAAAACAAGGATTAGAAACCTGCTCTGATACCATGTAAGGAAATACAAGAGCAAGGAAAGGAAAATAAAATCCAAGAAAGTTTATGATGAAGTAATTGTTACCAAGAGAAAATAAAACCTTGGAGCATCACCCAAATGTGAAGAAGGAGGCACAAGAACTTTTGAAAGGGGAAAAGCAAAGAAAAACCCCTTGTGATATTATGAATGAGGCAATGCCTAAAATGAGAGAGAGAGAGAGAGAGAGAGAGAGAGAGAGAGAGAGAGAGAGAGAGAGAGAGAGAGAGAGAGAGAGAGAGAGAGAGAGAGAGAGAAGCTCTTTACAATATTGTCATTAAGAAGAAATGAGAGAGGAGACATCTCTTAAATAGAGATGAGGAGAGGAGTTACAAAGTAACTCCCAAATCTATGAATGCCACCATTCATAAAATGTGTGTGCCATGTGTCCACATCCTCTTATGGAGGAAATCTAATATTCCTTAATAAAGGAAAATAAAAGAAATGACTTGTCCTCACACATGTACTAGAGGACAAATTACATGTAGGAATTCCAAAGGAATATCCTAAACTAAATACAAATAAACCTAAGCTAATTAAAGATTAAATATTCTAACATAACCCCTAACTCAACCCTCATGTGACTCATTGTCTCCTCAAGCATTTATTGCTTTGACCATGGTTATCCCTTTTACCTTTGCACAAGAGTTTATCCATTGGATAAAAGCTTTATTCTTTGAATAAAGAATTTATTCACTCAACCCAACCTTGACCTTAACTCCTAAGTTAACTCTCAGGTCATGTCAAGCATTTAATACTTATTCCCTCTCCTCTCAACCTATCTCATATTGACACTTGTCATCCTAGGATTGGGTTGAAAGCCCTCACATGGATCTCAAACCTTTCAATCCTGACCCTTGTTGAGATTACTCAGTCTCAACCGTCCATTGCTCCATTTTTCCTATAAATAGAGCTCATTTCTTCATAATCCAGATCCTGAAAACTTGTATGCAAGTTATAGAGAATTTTAGAGAGAATTTTAGCATAATCAATCATATTCACTCTTTTGGCTTAAAATCAACACTAGCTAATTATATAATCTCTCATTTTTAGCTTTTGTTCACA
Source organism: Cryptomeria japonica (assembly GCF_030272615.1). NCBI lineage: Eukaryota > Viridiplantae > Streptophyta > Pinopsida > Cupressales > Cupressaceae > Cryptomeria > Cryptomeria japonica. The sequence goes on from NC_081414.1 coordinate 26,710,111, forward strand.
CTTGCATAACATTTTAGATTAATCATCTTTTTATCTTGAACCTCCATAAGGCATCCATAGTGAAAAAAGCTACTAAGAGCTACACTAATTTGGAACTTGGAGAGGAGAGGAACAAGGGAGAAGGAGCTAAGAGCATTGTAGAAGGCATTTGGAGATGTCTTCTTGCATTTATATTCATAGTTAAATGCTTTACTTTGTTTTTATTGTCTCTCTTGGTATGCCTTCTTAGACTAGTTTTTGGTTGATTAACACTAATTGTTCTTTGTTTCTTGTGTTTTTGTGTGTTATACGACCACAGGTTTTAGTCTAACATTGTCCATTTTGTAGAGCACCACTTCTAAATGCAAGGTGATCAAAATGAAGTGAATTTGACCTTTTAACCTCCAAGAAAAAAGAAAAACATTAATCTTTCATTGACATCAATGACTGGCGATGAAAGATACCGGATCTCGAACAAAACATATCCATGCCGGATAACCTTCTCCAATGTCTAGAAAATCTTCCATAACCTCTTCTTGGGGCATATGCAACATCTTCATGAATTTTTCCTACCCCTAAGGCATCTGCCTTAATTACTGGATGAGCTACCTGCCAGTGCAGGAGCAACCTCCTCTACTGGATAAGTAACCACTGCATTCCCATCTGTTGATTGATCTCCAGTCTTCCTGATCCATCTTTGGGTATGATCTTGCCAGATTTCATTAACCTTGTCTTTCCCTTTCTCATTTGATCCTCGATTACTAGCCGGTGGATTTCTGCTTCTACAAAATTTAGCAATATGTCCAACCTCATTACATGTATAACATGTGTAACATTATTCC